>NC_088931.1:80820000-81155000 GCF_038396675.1 Hydra vulgaris
AATTACTAGTGTTTTCAATCCTAAATATTAAACCTTGAAGGGACCAAAGAGTTTAATTTAAATAATCTTTCAAACTATAGGAGCTTGAATTACAAAAGTTCAACTGCAGCTTTTTGTATTAAGAAAAAAAAATAAAACAGCAAAAAATAAAACAACAAAAAATAAAACAGCAAAAAATAATTTAACTTTAACCTGATTTTGATATAAAATCAAACTCCTGACATGATCTTTTAGAAGTATACTCCATAGAATGCGCTCTTCTGTTGATCCTGTTTGCCCAAACACTTCTATTTGTTCACCCTAAATAAAAAAAGTAATTTAGTTTAAATCTTTAAAATATTTAAATAATTTTAATCCCTAAAATAAAAGCAAATCAAATAAAGAAAAATATCATTAGATATAAAATTTTATTTTATCAAAAATTATATTAAACTTACTTTATCATTAAAAGTTATTGTTTATTAATATCATATTATATTTGTCATTATCAGACATATCACATGATCACATCATATCATTAGATATCAAACAAGTCAGTCTCATTTTAATGGATAATAATCATCTCATTACATTGAGTTTCACAAAGTCATCTCATATTATTTAAAATATAATTTGAAAAAAGAAAAAAGCAAATAAAAGATAAATTTTTTCTTAATCCATTAACCTCAGTTCCTAACCAAATAAACTTTTCAACTTGCAATAAACATAAAACACGAGAGCCAGCACAAGCTACTTTTTTGACAACAAGTTTATTCTCAATGTCAACCACGATACATGTTCTATTATTATTTTCATGGCACCATAATAATAGCAAAGGTTGATTTTTTTCCTCAAACACTTCTATGAAAAAAAAAATATATATATATATATATAAGATAAAGAGTAAGAAAATATAATAAATATATAAATAAAGATAAAAGAGTAAGAAAATATAATAAAATAACAAAATTTAATTTATAAATAAAACAAACATGAAATAATATTATATAACTTTAGTATATATAAAATTTAATATTATAAAATAATAATTAATGAAATTCAAAAGAGTTCTACTTTTGTTTAGGCAGTTAAAAATAGCATGAGCAGAAATAATTCCTACTTAAAAAGTTTAACCAACATTCAAATCAGCATTTTTCTTTTCCTTATCTCATTTGATCTCTAATCCCAATTTCTTATCCCATTCCAAAAAATTTAGTTCTAAATAACACTTAGAACATATTTATTATCAAGAATCCATTTTGTTAAAAGTAAAGAAAACATTGAAATTTTTTTTTGCTACTAACTTGTTTTTTATCTTTAGAGCTGATTTATTACTAAAAAACTTGATTAATTTTTTATTAATAAATTAATTAAATTTTATAAAAAGCATCGATTATAGCTATTTTTACAAGCTTGCATGACTTTTTTTATATCTTTTTGCAACTTCACAAACTTGCATAACTTTCAAATTAAACAATCTATTACATACTATCACCTTCCGTTACATACTTTTATATTAAATTTATTTAGGCTCAAAACTAGGCCACGAATAATTGCAAAAGATATATCAAAACAATATGGTTGCAATGATAATACTTTTATTAGTATATATAAGCACTTTGTTCATGTTTCTAATAATCAGAGATCTTGACTCAACCATAGAAAGTGCTGATAATCAACAGAATGTTTTAAACAAAAGGCTCTTTATAAAGCTAAGAGATAGCACACCAAAAGCACAAAAAAGAAATCTACCATGCGCAAACTGACACAGTTAATACTCTGATACTTTAGAGTTGACGGAATCAGCCTCACTGAGAGCTATCACAAAGGTTGGCAAGCCTTACTACCAGTAAGCCTAAAAACTATTAAAATGAGTTTTAGAGGTGTTCCCTTATTAGGAGGTAACAAGAAGAATTGCATAGCCACTACCACAGAGACGCAAGCAACAACCTATGAGTAGAGCCAAGAAAATCTAGCATTTATTATCCTAGACAGAAAATATAACACAGGTTTACATGTATGCCAGCCTGTTAGATAAAGAAAAGGTGTGAGGCTAGTCAAAAGAGATTTTTTGATTAGTTTGTAAGTTTTTGCTTATGAGATGTTAACTGTATCCAACTACAAGTCAGTAGCCGGATGCAGTCTGCTTATCTAATGCAGTATATTACATCTGCTTATGCAAGAGCCCCAAGATCGAAATTTAATGAACAGAATAAGGTAACATCCTGAAATTTGATACATCGACAGTTTTTTTAAATTTTTTTAAAGAACATATATATGGTGGCGTTAGTTCAATTAGTTTTTAAATTTTTTTAATTTAGGTACCAAACATCACTTTAAAAGCAAAAATATTTGCAATACTTTCATTTAAAAAAAAAAAAAAAAGTGAGGTGATAGTTTTAACTTTCAAAAATACTTTAAATCATTTATCTTTATTATTCAATGTAGTTATGGTGTTCTAAAAAAAAGTTGATATTTAAATCTGTCTTGTGAAAGACTATCTACTGAATTTTAGTTTGATACTACATTCTGTTCAATAATCTCTTTTTTTAATATCCAGAAATTGTGCTGCAAAAGATGCTGCAAAATATCTCAAGAACTGTAACAAGTTGGTTACTCAAAGGTTTTTTGAATATTCATAAGACCTTTAACAAATGTGAAAACTAGAAAATTTAAAAGCATAGGGTGAGATTTTTTTGAAAAAAGAACCCTCCAGAACTGGCATGGACCCTTATTCCCAGTTCTACCTTGCTGTTTGAATTCATGCTGTTAGTTCAGTAAGTACACAGTACAAGTAGTCATTTTTCTGGTCTTTTGAGATACACCATTTATATATATATATATATATATATATATATATATATATATATATATATATATATATATATATATATATGTGTATATATATATATATATATATCATTTGATCTAAGTTGGATCTATTTTTGCTAATAGAAATGCAGCTATTAATTTCATTAAATTCACCTCCTGGTTATATTATATATCATAATTAAAAACAGACGCAAAGCAGCCTAAAAAGCAAGCAACATTTAATACAGAAATGACTACGTATCTGTATTAAACTACAAAAAACTCTTACTCAACATTTTTTACTCACTAAACTTTTTGAAAAAAAATTTTTTAAAATAATAAAAAATAATTTAAATTTATTAGTTCATAAATCAAAAATAAATCACCAGTTGGAAAACTAGCAAAAAAGCAGAATTAAAAAAAAAGGTATATATATATTAATTATATAATTAGCAATTATAATAAATCATAAAAATTATAAAATATTAAAGAGTTTTTCACTCATTGTAACAATTTACTATTACCACATTTATTTTCTGGTAACCATTCACCAACACATGTAACTTTATTTAAACAATTTGTGTCTTCCAATATATGTTTTAAAAGATATGTTGATATGTTCTGTAACCGGCTTACTACTTCATAAGCAGAAGGTCTCTGATTAGGTTTCTCTTGCCAACAGTCCTAAAAATAAAAATGTAGTGGTGTTATAGCACTCATTCCGTAAAAGAGAATTTCTGTGTTTGATTGCCACCATGCCCCTGGAACCATGCTCAACTTTTTCTACATGACTTAGTTCATCAAAATTCCTAATTTTGAAGTAAAGAGTTGAGAGAGGGTTGTAACAATTTGTAAAAATAAAAGAATAAAAATAGAGTAACCTCCTTGACTGTAGTGTCTCGCCTAGGGAAGGTAGATACAAGGATAAAAGTATATAAAATAAGGAATAAAAGAGTGTAGTTTTTTTTTCTGTTTGTTAAATAAAATGAATACTATTTTAATATTACTAATTTATGGTAAACACAAACCTTCATAAGTTCTTCAATATAAGGCATTTTTATATCAATCTCATCTTTGTATAAACTTGGTCTAACACCTTTCTGTACTGCGCGCTTCATTTCAGTTGCAGACTTACATTCTCTATAAGGTCGATTACCCGACACAAGTTCATATAACCAAATACCATAAGAAAATATGTCAACCTAAAAAAAATTTAAACAACTTTTATCATAATAAAGTTACAAAAATTTTATTTAAATTTCTTTTTCATTACTTCACATGATTTTCACTAAAAACTTTTTTTCACTAAAACTTTTTTTCACTAAAACTTTTTTTCACTAAAACTTTTTTTCACTAAAACTATTTTATTAAATTTATATAATAACTTTAAATAACTTCAATTGACTGTTTGACTTTTTAACATAAATTTTTATACTCAATGAGTTAAATTTTTACCTTTTCATCATATGAGCAACCAGTTTTAACTTCAGGAGCCTGAAACCCAGGAGTTCCCCCTTCACCAACAACTCCTTGAGGAGTAGCAAATGTTGAAATACCATAATCAGACAACTTTACATTAATGCAATCATTTTCATTCAATGACCACAAAAGAATATTGTCAGACTTCAAATCTCTATAAACGATTTCGGAATCATGAAGGTAATTCAAAGCCTTAGCAACCTGAATAAAATTATATATATATATATATATATATATATATATATATATAATTTTATTCAATTTTATATATATATATATATATATATATATATATATATATATATATATATATATATATATATATATATATGGGCAATTCCATGGCGGAAAATGAAAAGTAGTCAAATTTATTCTCTTTTTCATCAACTTTTAGCAAATGAATATTGATATAGCTTTAGTAATATAATTAATTTATACAAGTTATTCTTATGTTTCCGAAAGTTATGGCTTTTCTAATTGCCACATGATAAAAAAAGTTAAATGTTATTTTAACCATGAATTTATTTGCATAATCGGAATTAATTTAGCATGAAAATGGAGCTAACATGTTGAAATTTTAATTGGTCAGGTTTTATACTTTATAAAAAATATATATATCAAGAAAATAATGAGAAATAAAAAGAACTTTTGCAATTTTCATTTAACGTAAGTTAACAAAAACATGATAACGTTTTATTTTTTCTAAAACTTAGTTTAAAAACTTAAGTTTTTTAATAATATATGCAAAAGAATATTAAATGTTACGCTTTTACATTTAAAGTTTTGAATAAAGATTATCAGTTAATGCACATCTTTATTTTATATTTGTGTAATGTAAGTTAAACCTACATGCATTTAGAAAAGTTTTGGCACTTTGTGGTTAACAAAACGAATTACGTCATTATGTTATTGTTATTTCACCATGTTAGTTTGACATTGTTCTAACTGAAACTTTTTATATTAGGAGAATTTAGAAAAAAAATCTTTAATTTTTTTTTAATGTTAATTAAAATTATCTATATTATTGTTTTTTTATTTTTTTACATACTCTTATTTTGGTTGACATATTATATTTATATTTTTATTTAAAAATTAAAAAAAAAAAAAAAGATTAATTTGCTATTATCCTAATATAAATCAAATCAGTCAGAACCTTTTTTATTTTTGTTTTAGCATCGTTTGTAAATGCAATCAAGGCACAGTGGGTCAGAATGGCCAATTTTGAGACAAAAATAATAACTAATTTAATATTGGTGCTACATTCACTATATTTAGTATGAATACCGATATAAGTTTCAGCTTCTTATGAAGGTGTTATTTTTATTTAGTTGCTATTTAAATATACCTATTTTTTGCATAGCAACGACCTACTTTTTGTAGTTGCAGATTTGTTATGTGTGCTATACATACTAAATTTGCCATGAGCACAAGTGCAAGGTCTGCACTTCTTATGAAGGTGTTAATTTTTATTTAGTTGCAATGGATACCTATTTTGGCATAGCATTAACCTACTTGTAGTTGTTTTTGTGTGTCATATACACTAAATTTGGCAAGAGTACCAATATTTGCATTTTTTATTAGGATATTAAGTTTGGTTGCTATGGATACCTTATTATACATAGCAACAAGCTTTTTATAGTGACAGTCAATTTTATACAAATTATTAAAAAATTAGGATTTTTAATGCTCAGGTGTTCCAAATAAATGTATGTGGGGACTTTTTTATTTATCTAAATTATAGAATACTGACAATTTTAATTTACAATGCATAAATTTGAATTTTAATAATAAATTAAGCAAAAAACCAAAATTTAGCCATAAAAACCTATAAAAACAACAAACACTGCTTTTTAACAGTCGCAGAACACCTTCTGGCAAAACCTACTTCTTAGTACTATTGTTCTTAGTGAAGAAATGACTGGATCACTAGAACAAAATAATCTCTTAAATAAATCTTCATTATATATGATTCAGTCACACTTGCATGCAAAATGCCTCATGATTTTTAAAATCTTTATTCCAGGCCTTTAAAGCATCTTCACTTAATAGCTCAATTGATAATGTCATGTAATCAACAGAAAGTTGAATTTTTTTCTTTTGCATTTCAATTTGTTGCTTGTCAGCTTATAATTTTGATGACCATTTCTTGACTGGCAATTTATAAGCAATGCAGATCAAACATTCAAATGTTTGTATCTATGCATGTAGAATTGAAATCCCATACTGTAACCCATTTTGAGCCTGCAACTTCAGTAACACCTGTAACAAATAAAACTGCATTTTAAACTAATCAAATATATATACATACATATATATACATATATAATATATATACAGACATATATATATATATATATATATATATATATATATATATATATATATATATATATATATATATATATATATATATATATATATATATATATATATATGTATATGTATATATATAAACAAATTTTAAAATGTATTCTACAAAATAGAGTGCTCAATGTTTTTATAAGAACATTAAGCATTCTATTTCGCTTATAAGAACATTTTTTATTTAACACTATGTTTCATCAATAAAGACTCATCAGAAATGCATAACTTTTGATGAGTCTCTATTGGACTCATCATCATTTTTGTTAATTTAAATTTTTGTTAAGTGATTTTCTACTAATTTATATATATATATATATGTATAAATATATATATATATATATATATATATATATATATATATATATATATATATATATATATATATATATATATATATATATGTATAAAAATATATATATATATATGTATAAATATATATATATATATATATATATATATATATATATATATATATATATATATATATGTATAAAAATATATATATATGTATAAATATATATATATATATATATATATATATATATATATATATATATATATATATATATATATATATATATATATATATATATATATATATATACTAGGGTGGTTCAAAAAACAACTTTTTTTTAAATAATCTGCTGCACTTAACTAAATGTGTTCTATATAATACAAAAACACTACGTTTAAAATTTTTTTGAATAAAATCTTTTTTATTCAAAAAAATTTTAAACCTAGTGTTTTTGTATTATATAGAACACATTTAGTTAAGTGCAGCAGACTATTTTAAAAAAAGTTGTTTTTTGAACCACTCTAATATATACATATGTTTATATTTTTTTAGGACTAACACAACATAGAAAGCAGCACTGTGATAAGTCAGTTACATTTGATAATGCAGTACGGGCTTTGGCATCAATCATAGTAATTTCGATTTTATGGTCAACATCAATAGGCTTACCATTAAGTAGGACATAGCTTGTTTTAGTTAGCTGTTTGATCTTATTTTTTTAATGTCAATTCCTCACTACAAAGAAGGTCCAGAGTTTCCTCTGCAAATTTAAATCTCAAAGGCCGAAAAAACAAAGTAGATGATGGTTTAGAATTTCTCCAATGAATAATCTTTTTATCATTGATGATAGATAAGAGCTCTAAAAAAACAACATCTAATAAACAGAGACTCCTCGCTCTTCAGATTCCTAGTACACTCATCATCATTACATGTTTGTTTATAAATATAATGCCCACTTGAGCCACCAAAACCATCTTTGTATATTAGAGTTACTCTATTATACTCATTTGCATTTACAACACCAGTCTGTATCTCCAAAAGTCTTGTTGTAGTGTGATCCAGTAGATCTTGAAGTGGAGCACTAGCAGTATAGTCAGTTAGACAAATATTTTTAGGATAGCATCAATCTTTCGCCACTCTACCATTATTATATACTGGGTAGAGATTGCATTCCTTTTCATCAACTTTGTTTTTCATCAGTTGATAAGATTCCTTTGTCAAAATACAATCCAAAATAAGTGTCAAAGCTTCATCAGTAGACATAAGATGGAGATATAGTATCCACCAACAATTTTTCAGCTACTTTGGCTTTTTATTAATCTTTCTGATTTTCTTGGGTTTATTTATGCTAGAATAATAATAAATCTTCATTACATTTAATACAGTCACACTTGCGTGGAAAATGCTCACAATACTTTTTAAAATCTTTATTCCAGGCCTCTATAGCTTCTTTATTTAAGAGCCCTATTGGTAATGTCATGTAATCAACAAGTTGAATTTTTTTCTTTTGCATTTCGATTTGTAGTTTGTCAGCTGGTAATCTTGATGACCATTTCTTGACTGGCAATTTGTAAGCAATGTAGATTCTTGACTGGCAATTTGTAAGCAATTTAGAGACAATTTTTCAGCTACTTTGGCTTTTTATTAATCTTTCTGATTGTCTTGGGTTTATTTATGCTAGAAGAACCTATTTGATTTTATGTTTTTAAAAACAAATTTATGATTATTTTTGTGTTTCTATTAAGGTTTTAATTTGTGTTTTTATGTTTTCTTTTGGTGGTATGGTAAGTGATATATTTAGTTATTTTTATTTATGTTGTATAGTAGATCTACCCCTTTAATATCATATGATCAAAAAAAATATTGATGCTTTACAAATTTGGGGATGGTTGGGTTTTGGCTATTTGTAATGAGTCCTTTTTTACTGCAGTATGGATTAGGTGTAAGTGGCAGGGTAAAGCATAAGTGGCAATAACGCTTGTCTGACGGGATAAACTAATTGTTAGTGCTAATCCTCATCAAAACGCCAGTAATATTAGACGCGACTCTGAGGAGATGTTTATTACTTAATCACTACACAAATTATGTTTACACATTGGCATTAATGTTTTTTTTCCATTCTGAGGCCTTTCATTGTTGTGTGCATACTTTTTATTTTTGTAATCAATTTTTTGTTTTATTTATTTTTTGCTTAGTCACATATTTTTTGTATATCTTCGTTCATATTAGTGTTTATGAAACAATTTATTGTTTATTATTTTAAGTACTGTGCATTGTCTGTCTTATTTATTTTTAAATATTTCTCTATTAATCTTTATTTTTATCTTGACAACTGTCAAAATATACTTTGTTCAAAAAATAGTTCTCCTTTATTCTAATGTACTTCATTTCTTTCCTCAGGTGTTCACTGCTCCTGTGTGACTGTTCAGCAAATTTATATGCCAAAGTTTTTAAATATATTAATTATGTCAATAAAGTATTGGTTTGGACCGTAAAGAAAACTTTACTTTTTGGAAATTTTGATTTAGATATGGTCTCAAAGTTATTTTTAATTTGGACCATAGAGAAAACTTTGCTTCTAAACAATATAGTTTTTTCTGCTTCGTACATCATTTTTATATCACAAATTATATCATTGTTATATCACCCCCCAAAAAAAAAAATTTAATTTTTTTTTGGGTGATATAAGTTTGGTTTTATTGAAAAGCACCAAATCTTTGTCTCGTCATTATTTTTAGGCTCATTATTTTTTCCAAATTTGACTTAAGTTGCAAATAATAGTTGGCTAGCTGAGTATTGATCCGTTTCAGCAACTTTTCTATACTTAGATCTCAAAGAGGACTCATCAAAATTTAAAGTAGGCTTACCAAGAGGAGTGCTAACAATTGTTAGAGTAGCAGGTGGAACATATAGGTATAAAGTCAGCATCCAACCATTTTGCATACTTTTTCTCAAATACGACAACTTTGCAGCTAACATCATTCCAACAAGACTTCAAGTTCTTTAAGAATGCAATTAGTTTGTTTCTTATAATTTCCGAATCAGCTAAGTCTAACTTGAAAGTAATTGATCATAAATTGTTGGATCTTGTATAGACATATTATTGGATCTAATGCAGTTGTATATATAATGGTACTTCATTGTTACATTATTATTTATTCTAAAATTAGAAAAGTCAACCTATTCATATATATATAAAAATATATATATATATATATATATATATATATATATATATATATATATATATATATATATATATATATATATATATATATATATATATATATATATATATATATACTATATAATATATATATTATATATATATATATATATATATATATATATACACATACATATATATATATATATATATATATATATATATATATATATATATATATATATATATAATTTAATATAATTTGCATAATTTAATATAAAATAAATTAAATGTAGTTGGCAATTATTTTACGAACAATATCTAAGCAACCTATTTATATAGGGTTTTAGTATAATCAATAATATATAGTAATATAAAAAAAAATGTTTTATTGACAATTGTCATGGTATAAAATCATGTGTAATGTTTTAGTTACATGGTCTACATCTGCAAGTATCTGCAACCAAAACTGTTTTTGACTCATTAAATAATTTTTTTTCAGTGAATATCAGCCATAAAAAACCCTGAACAAACATGGAAAAATAAAAGCATAGTATTAGCAAAAAAAAAAAAAAAAAAATTATTTCAACCATTAAACACACTATTATTGATTGATCATAAAATGAGTCAAATACGTTCAAGATGATAAACAGAAATGCCAATTGATAGCTAATATACATATTAAAACTACAATTCAAATTTGTAGTAATATAAATTACCTAACATTAAATGGCAACACATATATAAAAATACTTTTTTTAAAACTTTTTTAGAAAAGCGCTTGACCGCATAAAATATTGTTCAGGGTGACAACTTAAAATTAAAAATTTTTAGTGAAGGCTCATTTTTTAATTAACAATCCTTATGTTTTTATGTAAATCAATATGTTACATTCATTGAATAGTAGTTTTTTATACAAAAAATGAATAAAAAGAATTTTGGCACACCATGGCCCACTGTGCAAAGGGGGTCATCTATAAAACAGGCCACCCGATATTTGCCAATTTTTAACCCCTTCCCTCCTGTCACAAATGATCACATGTAGCTGAACCTAGTAAGTGACCGGGGTTGATAGCCAGGGCTAGAAAAAAATTTATAATACTTAATATATTATAATTTTATGCTTACATTTACTATTTAATAAATAATGGCATACATTTATACTTCCTTTAAATCTAATTTACTTCCAACAAGATTGCAAGCAACCACTATTAAGTTATGAGATACTTACTGAGATATTACTGATAAATAGAGAACAAGTTAAAATACTACGAAAGGAATAACTTAAGACATAAAAAGTTGTAAGTTGTATAAAAAAGGAAAACATGAATATGGGTAAGAGTTACAAGATTTTTTTGATGTTCTAGAAAAAAAACTAAATTAATAAAAGAATTTGCAGAAAAATTTATTTTAATTTGCAGAAAAAAGAAAAAAATGCAACCTTACAACAATGGGAGAGTGGCTCAAGCTTGGCAGATAAAGCAGTTCTTATTACAATTCCAATGAGTTTTAAGACTTTGTTCTTAAAAGAGATGTTCTTGTAAAAAAGATGAAAAAAAGATTAAGGTTTAATAAAGCAACTGCTTAAGATGGTGAAAAATGTGGAGTAGAATGAGGCTTGACTTAAAATTGAAGAGAATTAATAAAAGGTTCCAAACTTTTATTCCAGAAGGAATAAAAGCTGGAAGCTTTTATTAATTCATTTTAAGAATTTATTTTATTAATTCCACGATGCACATTATGCATACATATTATGGATATAAACATATATGTTTGCTATTTATTTAGATGCTTTTTTTTTTTTTTAGAAATAAAGCCATTAAAACACCGAGAAAAAACAAAACATTCAATAAGTGAACTGCTACATATATATATATATATATATATATATATATATATATATATATATATATATATATATATATATATATATATATATATATAAATAAGTTTAATTTTGCTGTGAGCATATATTCAGCAAGAGTGCTTGATGAATGATATCATAGCTATATAGAAAGACCAAAAAAATACCCACCCTGCAATTGCATAAAGAAAGAAAACTGCCCTATAATAGGAAAATGTAGAGCCTCTAATGTTATTTATAAATGTATAGTATCCCCCCCTAACACCCCAGAAAAAGTATATATTGGCCTAGCAGAAGGTGAATGGAAGAAAAGATGGGCTAACCACAAACACTCATTCACAAACAAAAAGATTTCAAATTGAAAAAAAGATTATCAAATTGAAAGAAAAACAAACGCCAAGCTTGCCGACCCTTCTCTCAAATGTTAATTTTTGCTTACAAATTTGAAAAACAAAAAAAAGTTTTACTAAATTTATTTATTTTATGAATGAAACGTTTGTTTTCTGTTTTTATTTTGATTGTTTTGTTTCCAATTTAAATAAAAGGTTCATATTTGGAAATTAAACAGAATGTTTGTTTAACATTTATTTTTTATTTTTTTGTATCATTTAATTTAGAACTTATATAAAATGAGCATTTTGCTGGTATTTTAATTAATTTGTTCAGAATTTAAATCAATCATTTTTTATTCGGTTTATACTTTAATTATTTTGTTTACAGTTTAAAAAAAATATTTGTGTTTAGAACTTAAATGTTTGTACAGTTAGTAATTGTATTATTTAGAATTTTAATAAATTAAATGTTTTATAAATTTATTCAAAATAAATAAAATGTTGGTTATACTGCTGTTTTTTTTAAATTATTTTAAATGTTTTATTAATTTATTCAAAATAAATAAAATGTTGGTTATACTTTTTTTTTTAAATTATTTAATTAGAATTGAAATAAAACACTTGTTTTACTGTTGCGTTTAATTAATTTGTTCGACTTAAATTTTTTTTCCCCCTTTTCTTCTTATAACTATTTTTATAAAATAGTTATAAGAAGAAAAGGGGAAAATAAATAATTTGTTTGTATTATTAATTTTTCCAATTAAAATGATACAAAAATAATTGTTTTTTTGAATTTTTATTGCTCTAATTTGGGGTTTAGCACTTTTTTTCTGTACACATATGACAATAAAAGTTTAAGTGAGAGATTTGCTCTTTTTACCAAGTCCATTTCTATTCCCAAGTTGATCTTTGATTAATTTTTTTTTCATTAATGCTTTTTTTGCTGAAAGCCTATAGAGACTCTTAACTTTGCCTATGTGAATTAAAATAGCGAATGTTTAATCTTTATTGCTTTTCACTTTTGCATTCAACCAGGGTTGACTGCTCTTTTTTTTATTATTAAAAATTGGAATAAACAACCTACAACTTCCTTATATGTTCATCAAAATAACTCATAGCATTCACAGGCATACAGAAGTAGTAACTTTTTGTTTAGATGGTTAACTAGGTATTGTTGTAGTTGATTGGTCAAACAATGTAGTGGATTCCCAAACAAATGATGTAGGTTTGCTACTTTGTTGGTGTCATTTGATTCATCTTGTTTTCTATTTCCAGAATTGTGGATGTTGTTACTAAAGACAATTTTGTCATTGTTCAAGCCATTGGACTGTTGTTGAACTGGTTTTATTAATGGATTTACATTTTGTAGATATACAATTAAAAGGAGATCAACAAGTGGATCTCCTTTTAATTGTATCTGACATCTATATAAAATTGTGGAATCTTGCTCTGTTAGGAAGTTTGGTAGAACTGTACCTATTATTGATGAATGCTGAAAGTTCATCATCCTCTGGTGGGGTGTTTCGTTAGTAGCAGTACACAGAAGTCCTCTTATAGAGGATAGAGCCATTTGCAATGCTACCTCCCATCTATTTTTTCCCAGACTCAATATTTTCAGGGTCAGACTAACAGCTTTAAGTATTGTTCCATTCATTTGTTAACATTGACCATTGCTTTTTGGGTGATAAGGAGTAGTTCGAGTTCTGATGACACTGTTTCTTTCTAGGAATACTTCAAGTTTTATATTTCAAACTGTGTTCCCCGATCTGTATGCATAGATGATGGTGCACCAAATAATGACAAAAGACTGAGAAGGTGTTGTATCACAGTGTCAGCTGTTATATCCTTACAAAAGAATGCAAATGGGTAGTGCGAGTATTTGCCTACTACCATGAGCATATATTTATTAGCTGTGGTTGATTGTAAAGATCCGACAAAGTCCATAAATAAGCATTCCCAAGGTCTTTTTGCTTCAAGGTTTGTAAAATGGGTTGTACATTGGCTTCTTAGTTGTTTAATTTCAGTGGTAGAGAAGGGTAGTTTTCGAGTTTTGCAATAATGTATCATTTTTTTAACTCCGGGATGGCATAGTTGGGAATGAATATTGTTAAAGGTTTTATTGGTATTTTGAATCGAGCAACATCGAGAAAGGGCATCGGCTACGATATTTTGGTTTCCTAGTCTGTATGAAATTGTATAATTAATATATGCTAATTCTAAACACCATTGAGTTAGTTTTTCTTTTTTTTGGTGAAATCTGTTATTGAAAATAAGAGAAATGGATCTTTGGTCTGTAATGATAATGATATATGGTTCTTAATTAATTAAGTGTTTCTATCTGCTACAGCATTCTGTTATAGTAGCCGCTTCTTTCTCAACAATTGCGTGTTTTCTTTCAGTGTTTGTTAGTGTTCTTGAGAAGAAGACCACGGGTCTGCCTAGTTAAAGTAACGTTCATCCCGGTGCTGTGTCAAAGGCATCTGTTCCAATAGTTGAGGGAGGCTAGACAAGCTTTAACAAGTTTAATTTTGAGCTTCTTAATTGCTTCTTTTGCCGGTGGGTTCAAGCCCCTGGTCGAAAAGTTGTCTCTTGCTTGAGTAAACTAGGTACATAATGTATTCATTTTGCGTAGTAGGCGAATAAATTAGTAAATTAATATGTTTTTTTGCTGTTAGGGGTTCTGATAGACATTTTCTTACGAATTGTTTCAGGCTGCTCATAAAGCTTTCATTTGTTTCTCCTTCTTGTTGCTTTAAAGAGCGAAGTTTGTGGCGCACTATAATAGCTGTTGATTGTTTTTGATATTTGTTATCGAGCATTTTGATTGCATCATCATATGATAAAGTATCTTGGATTATTGTGAAAGCTTTCACTCAGGATAGAACAAATAAAACTTGAAGTTTGCAATCTTAGTCAATATTAGCTTTATCTAGATAAATTGATAGCATTTTTTTTTCCAGAATATATATTCTTCTTCGTTTGGTTAGTCGCATAGTACTTTTTTGAATATTTTAACATCCATAATGACTTTATATTTGATAAAATTGTTGTGAAACTGTATTAAAAAAAGTATATTCAATATTTTTGGCTTTTATCAAATATAAAGTCAAACACAATTCAAGATATACAAAACAGATTTTATAGCACATCAATTAAATATAATTAGAATAACTCAAGTTCATTTAACCGTATTATTATAATGACATGAGTGACATCAATCATTTAGTTCATAATACATAGTTCATAGGAATATAACATAAAGCAAAAATTTATATTTTGTGAATATTATTTTACGTCAATAAAATTAATAAAATATTGCTAAGTCAAAGATTAGTGATTTTTTTGTTTTTCATAGTGAACACTATAAAAAGCAAACAAATTCAGATTGCATGCTAAAAGCAGATCAAGAGTGTTGACTGCAGTGACAAGATCACTTTATTTGAATGTTAGAAAATTTACTATTTGGTATAGAGAACAACAATTTAAAACTTCAATAAATTCATGCTGACGGTTCATTAATTCATTTGAATGAATTAATGGATCGTCAACTGTCCATTCAATATTAGGAAAGTTGAAACCTTCTAACACTATGAAGCCTGTGCATTTTTTTCCAATTTTGAGTCTTGATGCAGATATGATTGAACCTAGGATCGACTTTAGGTAACCTACTGTAGAGTCTGGAACTGCTTGGCAACACTTTCTTTTACAGATGGGTGAACTTTGCAGTTGCCAATATCATTCGTTGTAGTGAGGCTGATACACAACATTATTTCGCCTCTAATAAAAAATGGAAAGAGTTGGTCTAAGTTATTATTGTGTTGCAAGTCATTGTTTTCAAACTCAGTTTGTCGGAAGTATAATCAGGTTGTATATATACTTTTTTTTACACCTCAGTTCCTTTACTGAAAAAAGCATTTTGTATTATGCTTTTTCATTCTTAAATTTAAAAACCAATGTTCTTGATGTATTATTTACCAAGAGAAATTTATATATTAGTCTGAATATTGATTTTATAATTATTAATCTGTTCAGTGAACATATTAGTCCATTGACCATGTTCTTGCCATTAATCTTATGGTGCACATTAATACCATTTTTGTGAATTGAGCAAACCAACAAATACAACAATTTTTAACTTTTTAATGGATAATTTTTCATGGCTTTTTGACACTTTGATGATATATGCGTATGTGTTTGGGTGTGTATATATATATATAAATAAATATATATATATATATATATATATATATATATATATATATATATATATATAAATATATATATATATATATAAATATATATATATATATATAAATATATATATATATATATAAATATGAATATATATATATAAATATAAATATATATATATATATAAATGTATATATATATATATATATATATATATATATATATATATATATATATATATATATATATATATATATATATATATATATATATATATATATATATAGATATATATATATATATATATATATATATATATATATATATATATATATATATATATATATATATATATATATATATATATATATACTTGTTCGATAAAAAACATTTGCCAGTCATCTTGTCTAACCCATTTTTAGTGTGCATTTATTTTATAATTATCTAAGGTGTTCCAAGATTATTAGTAAATTCAGTATAGTATATAAATTTCCTTTTTTAAACTTTTTATTTTTATATACAAAACAGAAAATGAATTTGAACACACAGTTATGTTAATAAAGTGTGTGATTTTTTTTTGAGCTAATTTATTTTTTAAAAGACGTTAAAGCATTAAATTTTTTAAATTAAGCAGCCCGGCTTTTATTATTTATATTAAAACATTACAATTCATTATTATTAATTTAAATTTATAATTTATATTTTATTTATTTTTTTGTTCAATGATTTTTATAAATTCAAAAAAAGGTAATATAAAAAATTTGTTACGTTTTTTTACAAATTTTAACTTTTTAAGTTTTAATTTTTTCATTTTCTCTTTCTTTAAGATTTTATTTTTTAATTTTATTTTTATTTATGCATATTTTCGTAATGCTTAAGTTGTCCAAAGCATGTGGTTGAGTTGTAAAAACAAAATATAATATGCATGGTCAGGAATGAACCACCTAATCGTATGGCTTTCTTTAAAGTAAAATTTTGTGTTAGATTTTGTTGGACATGTCTGCAGAACCAAAGTATTTATGTGTGTGTCTGTTGTGTGTGTGTGTATATATATAAATATATATATATAAATACATACACACATACATACATATATATATAATATATATATATATATATATATATATATATATATATATATATATATATATATATATATATATATATATGTATATATATATAAATATATATATATATATACACTGTAGCACTAAACTTAAGAAAGTGATAATACAAGAAAGATTTAATAAAGTGTAATATGTGTGTGTGTGTGTGTGTGTGCGTGTGTATATATATTATTTATGTATATATATATATTTTATATAAATATTTTTATATAAATATTTATATATAAATATTTATATATAAATATATATATATATATATATATATATATATATATATATATATATATATATATATATATATATATATATATATATATATATATATATATATATATATATATATATATATATATATAGTATCGGACAAAATGAGTGCAACCAAATAATGCTAATTTAGTTTCTTTATATAAAAGCGCTGCACTTTTTCGATTTAGAAAAGTAACTATGTAACTGTTTAGAGAAAAATTTCTTCAAGTTTTATTCATCACAAAGTTCATTATTTGTACACGAAAATTAATAAATTAATCAAAAGTATTAAAAAAAGTTGATTTCCTTCTGGACAAAACAAGTGCAACTCGACAAAATGTTGACAAAGCTGTATTTCGCTATCAATATTTCGTGGCGAATCCTTTGTTGTTGATCACAGCCTTGCATTTTCGAGGCATAGATTTGATTAGGTGATCAATGAAACTTTGTGGAATCGCTGCCCACGCCTTTTGGATTTGTTCAAACAGTTGATCCTTTTTACAAACACCTTCACAAATAATTCTGCGGTTGAAGATCTCCCACAGGTTCTCGATAGGGTTGAGATCCGGAGATTGAGGCGGCCAATCCATCACCAATAAGTGGTTGTCTTGAAACCACTGCTTGACTACTTTTGCAGTGTGTTTTGGATCGTTGTCTTGCTGAAAAACCCATTTTATCGGCATATTCCATTCAGCATGAGGTAACATAACATCTTTCAGGATATTTTTATACATGAAACGGTCCATTATTCCATCGTTTCGATGTATTGGACCTAGACCGTTAGCAGAAAAACACCCCCAGACCTTCACCATGCTTCACTGTCTTATGGCAGTAACATAAATCGAAGCGTTTTCCGGCCGGTCAACGTACACGGCGAATGCCATCGCTCCCAATGATGTTGAACTTCGATTCATCACTGAACAGGACAGTTCGCCATTTCTGCACATTCCAGTCAATATGAGATGTAGCAAACAGGAGTCTTTTCTTCTGGTTTTATAGTGAAATCAGCGGTTTATTTGCAGGGCGTCAAGAAAACAATCCCGCTTCAACAGCACGTAGTCTGATTGTTTGGTCCGATACAGGCAGCTCTAATTGCTTTTGTATCTCGACTGATGATATCCAGGGATCCTTCTTGACGGATCTGACGATCATAGAATCCTCTCTAGAAGTGGTGGAACGCAGTCTTCCACCTTTGTTATCTGCTGCCAAACTCCCCGTAGAACGATATTTGGATCATAGTCTTGATAAGGTTCATTTTTTCACGCGATATTTATCACAAATACTTTTTTGTGACATTTCACTTACGTAATCGCCAATAATTTTTTTCTTAGTTCCAATCCAAGACTGTCGGGAGCCATTTTTGCACTTGAAGTCATAAATATAATAAAAATAAATAATCACGCTTCTCAAGGCTTACCATGTTACATTTACCTTGTGATGATACAATAATGCTCTGTGGAACACAACGTCTTGGTTGGATGTGGACTGTATTGATGTAATGAAACACTTGTTGTATTTCACTTCTTCTATTGATGTTCTTCGATAAAACACTTTGATAAAACTCACTTCGATAAACTGTCTTGATAATACTGACTGATTGACTTCCATATACTGACTGAATTACATGTCTCTTATATAGTAAAATGAACCTGTGTGAACCTGTTCTGGAAGATTCTAGATGCTTCTTTTCGATGCTTCTGGAAGCTTCTGGATGCGTCTGGATGCTTCTGAATGTTTCTGGATATTTCTGGATGCTACTGGATGCTTCCAGATGCTTCTTCTAGAAACTTCTGGAAGCTTCTGCATGCTTCTGGAAACTTCTGAATACTTCCTTTAATTATTAAAAAAACTTCCGTGACGTTGACAGGGACCAGACTTAAAAAAATGAAACAAACCAAAAAAGTTGCACTTGATTTGTCCACTGCAAAATGGCACTTGTCAACAAAATTCTGCCTGTGCACTGTCACCTGTTAGCTGATTGCTCATGTCATGGCATGCTATGACTCCAGACTCCTGAACTGTTTGCTGTGGTAGTATAGTTCGTTTCGTTTTTAAGACATGTAAAATTAGGAACACTTTTTAGCATTGTTCGATGTTGGTTGCAAATGTTTTGTCCAATACTGTATATACATATATATATATTAGGACAGACGGTTAAGGCAAACACCTAGGAAAGCCTTAATGTAAAACTTTTAAACCTTGGATGGTAATCTGCCTAGGGGTAGTATATAAAAATACTCAGCCCAGACTTCAATCTACAAAACAAGTTAATGAAAGGATGTTTCACTTAAATTTGTGATATTATAATACTGCCTACCATTTTGCATACGACACCAATATGTTTCTAACTAACAAATCACTTGTAACAAATCACTTAAATAACAAAAATACAAATTATGATCTATAATTTATCATTCATCTTCAAGATTAAACATTGAAATTAGGCAAACAGGGTGTAAACTAGCTTTGTGGGGCCCTGTCAAACACGGTATTCCCAAATGCTAAAAAAATTCAAATTCCCAATTTAAAGGTAAAAAAAAAAACCATTCTCCAAATAAAGTTTTCCAAAATTAAAGTTAATTAAAGTAAAAATAATAAATTTAAAAGTTATAAATAATAAATCTAAAAATAATTAAAAATTATTTATTTTCAAAAACCAATCGAAAAATATTGTAAAAAACTCTAATTTATTAGTTGTGTAAAATTTGAAATAAAGAACCCATTATTGGTACAGCTACGCGATTACATAACTGCGAAAATGTTTATTGGAAGAAACTTCTTGAGAATTGGGATTTTCCCAGCGATTTTAAGGATTTTCTCGGCAATTTGCTTGTAAAATTCATTTTTCAAAATTTACAAATAATTTTTTGCAATGCATTCCAACAACAGCAATTATTATATAAAAAAGTTAGCAAGAAATAAAGTACAATCAAAAAAATAACAAACTTTTTGGTTTAACACTTGCAAATGCTATTTTTTTAAAAGCTTTTCCCTTTTTGACTAAAAAGTTAAATAACTTATTAAGTCTTACTGCAAACTCTACTTCAAGTAGTACATTTGCTTCGTCAACAAAAATATTGAGAAGCTCCTTACTTTCGAAATTTTGATTAACTACAGATTTAACAGTAAGTCTTTTGTCTTTTTTTTGTTTGGTAATTTATATCAACTGACGTAATCGCATGACTAAAATCATTTTTCACTTATCTACTATCTTTTCTCAACTAACTTTTTTTAAAAATCCACCTCTGAAATATAAGTTTATTACAAAAAATGTTTTATGATTATAACAACCTGGTACTTGAAATTTATTTAACAAAGAAAATAGATTTCTTTACTTTACTGCTTGCTTTTAATTAAACATAAATTAAATATATATTTTAAAATGTAAATTAAATATGTTTAATTACAAGAATGTTTTTTTATTACAACAAACTAGTAGTAGAAACTTAAAAATCAAGAAAACTGGAGTCACTGCTTGCTTGTAATGAAAATGTAAATGCAAAAATTTAAATGTGTGAATGAACCATAGTCATAATAACATTTTATGACCATAAATGAAAAAATAATTATTGGTATTCTTCAATGCTATGATAGCGTGCAAGCACTTACCACTAATATTTTTTTGTAATTAAACGACATTAGTTGTTGTTTTTGCTAAGATTTTGTAATTATAACTTTATTTTGCTATGCAATTTGTGTCTAAAGAAAATTAATATTAATTATAAAAATGAACTCGCAATAAATGTGAAATATGAAACATATGAGCTCATGTTTACTACTTTTAAACCTTTTCTATTTTTCTATTTTAAAAACATTTCTTTTGAGGATATAATTTATTACATGATGGTGTAAGGGTTTATCCATAAAGAATGTCAAGCAGAATTTAAATAATTAAGTAGAAGATCATTGGCTCTCTTCTGCAGAAATTTTCATTAAACATAAATTGCGATATTACCTTAAAAATTTCCATTTAATGTCCACCATTGAAAAAGAAATATATATTCAAAAGAATTTTCTTAAAATGAAAGCAACAATGATATATTAAGATTAAAAATAAATTAAATATATTATTCTTAACAATAATTAATTAATATACACGGATTATTTTATAATATGAATGTATATATTTCTTAATATATCTTTTTGGAAATCGGTGTTTAATTTGTCGTGTCGTTGCAAAACTGTCTAATTTTGTGTTGATTTCATATTTATCTTCAATATACATTACAGACTGTATTTGCAGTGGAGTAGAAGAAGAAATAATATAAGAAAAAAATCCCACACATTCCTGGAACACATTTTCAGGGGAAAGGGGGTTAGGATTAATTAATTAATATCTTAGGATTAGGAAGTTTTTTGAGAAATTCGAAATTTCGTTAAAACACTGTACCAAATTTAACACCCTGGCAAATCAAATAGAATTTTGGCCAAAATCCACCATTATGTCAACCATGAAACTGGTTAATTTATATCATCCTGTTTTTCACTCAGATGTTTATCAAGTTTGGAAACAAATATCAGTTGCATGCATTGTTAAGGATCATCTAAAAAATATAGCTTAAAAATAATTTTTAAAATTTAAAAATAATTAACTGTATTTCCAAATTTAAAAATAATTAATTGTATTTCCAGCATAATAATCCAAACTTGAACATCCTTTTATCAAAAGTTCTTCAAAATTCAACTATTAAATTGTTTATTAGTTTGGAATTAACATCACAACAACCTACCTTTTCTATTAACCAACTTTTTTAATTATAGCAAAAACCATATTCTACGTTATGATTATTATTATTTATTATTATTATTTATTATTACTGTAATTGCTATTATTGCTATTATTTTATTGTTATAAATACTAGTATCACAATTAGTATTACATTAGTGTTACATTAGGTGTTTACTTTAGATTAGTAGTTTTTATTATTTGTGAATATCCTTGATGTAACTTTTCAGAATATATTTAATTTGATTTTAATGAGGCCAAGGCTAGGTAGCTAACTAAATGTGATGAATAACTTTTATCTTATTAATCTTAGATTCCTCATGTCATCTTTTATGAATTCAAAAATAAACTTTAACTTTTATAATATCTCTTTTCACCTCTAAATTTTCACCTCTAAATGTCAACTAAATTTCCAGATTTTGAGATCAAAATTGAGAATAGTAAGTTATTTTACACTTGTGAAAAATAACTAATATTTTTACTATTTTAGATAAAAAATTATCCTAAATAAAGAAAAAACTCAGACATTTCATAACCCTATACAAGAAATGAAGTTGCAATATAGTGTATAATGTTTGAGGTGTATGATGATATGATTTTGTATAACAGGCTATACAAAATCATAAATGATCTAACCTCATTTACACTACATATAAAAAACTTAAGCCACCATCAGCAAATCATTATGCCTCCTCTCATCATTACCAAAAATCATCATTATTTGAAGAAAAATGTAAAAAAATAAAAATACAATTTTGAAAAAAAAGTATCAAGGCTTGTAATGGAGTAAAACCAGCGCTTAATAATCATCATGTAGATAAAACTTGTGTTGCTTTTTCATTAGAATGAAAATTTATTCTTAAACTATATCAAAAATAACCATGTTTTATTTTTTTACAATATTTTTAAATTGAAAAACAATTCAAAATTTTTTACTCTGAACATACCTCTAAGTAAAACAAACTTAGAGTTATGTTTAGAGTAGTGTGAATCATGTGTTTAGAGTATGTGTGAATCATTTCTTTTATTTACATATATGTAAAAAAAAAACAGTTAATAATTTTGTTTAATAATTTAAAAAAAAAAACAACCTGTAAAGCAATTTTAAGAGTGAGAAGTTCTCCTAACAGTGGACCAACCATAGGCATATGGTCTTTATCATTTTTAGTTTTAACAAGAGTAGAGTGCAGACTTCCCATAGGAGCAAGTTCTAGCAGAAAGCAAAATGGTCTATAACATACTCCAACAAAATTCACAATGTTTGGATGTTTAAGGCGACACAGTATAGCAACCTATTTATGCAAAGTACATATATATATATATATATATATATATATATATATATATATATATATATATATATATATATATATATATACATATATATATATATACATATTAGGTACAGATTTATATGTATATATATATACATAGTACAAATATATATAAACAAATTTATATAAATACATATATACATATATATATATATGTATACATATATACATATATATATATATGTATATATATATATATATATATATATATATATATATATATATATATATATATATACATATATATATATAAAAGTATTCTACAAATAGAGTGCTCAATGTTCTTAAAGAACAGAGCAATAATTTATTAGTAAAAACACTTATCTAATTTTCTTCGACAAGTTGTTTCGCCATCAGTGGGCTCATATATATATATATATATATATATATATATATATATATATATATATATATATATATATATATATATATATATATATATATATATATATAATATATATATATATATATATATATATATATATATATATATTAGGTACAGATTTATATGTATATATATACATTAAGGTGGTTTTAAAAACAACTTTTTCTGAAAATGACTGCTGGCACCCCCTGAATATGTTGTATATAATTAAAAAAATGCTAGATTTAAGAAATTTTTGAATAAAAAATATTTTAAGGGGTTGCTACCGACCCTCGAACATTATATAGGTCCCTAATATTATTAAAAAAAATCATATACAAATTTCAAAAATAATATTCATTTTATAAAAAAACATAAATAAAAAAAATTATAATCAAAAAATCTTGATGAATTCCCAATTTTTTATTTTTAGTTAAAAAACGTAACTTTTTATTTACTAAAATCTAAAAAAAAATTTAATTATAAAATGATTAATATTTATAAAATTTTTATATAATTTCCCTTCATTTGAGACCCAACATGACATAATTTTGAAAAACTTTTTTTTAAATAATATTAAGGACCTATATAATGTTCGAGGGTCGGTAGCAACCCCTTAAAATATTTTTTATTCAAAAATTTCTTAAATCTAGCATTTTTTTAATTATATACAACATATTCAGGGGGTGCCAGCAGTCATTTTCAGAAAAAGTTGTTCTTAGAACCACCTTAATATACATAGTACAAATATATATAAACAAATTTATATAAATATATATATATATATATATATATATATATATATATATATATATATATATATATATATATATATATATATATATATATATATATATATATATATATATATATATATACATTAGGGATATGACTTTTTAATTTTTTTTCAAATAAAATGTTTCCTGTATCATAAATCGATGAACTTTTACCTAAAATCATGAAAAAAGGCCCAAATAGCTTTCTGCAACAAAAAAAGGTCACCCCAAAAAAAAAATTTGATTTACCATTTTTATACATTCATTTTTGACCGATGTTTTAATCTTAAGCTTAATTCTCAGCTTAATTCTATTTATTTCATTATTTTGTTATGAATTTATAAATATAACGCCACACGTTACCATGGCAACGAAACGGCCGTGTGCCGGCAAATACTTGGAATTGTTATGTGATGACGTCATTGTGTTACCACGGTGATATAGACGACTGTAACAGACTGTAGAAGATTATAGAACTTAGTAGAACATTCTGGAAGCTCTAAATAATTATATAAGCGAGCTGCTGTCAGAGCTCAGTGTTGATAATGTGAATAGTTCTATGAAGTACTCTGCGTGTAACTGAGCTAATAAGGAACTACTGTAGCGAACTAAAGACGCTGTAAGTGTACGAAGTATAAGTAGTTGTAGCATTATCGTTAGGATACGGACTGGATTATCGAACTGTTATCAACATTGACTGGATTATCGAACTATAATTGGATTACTATACAGTTAAAGTATTTTATTAATTAAACGACTTTATTAAACGGATATTTACGCTCAGCTATCCGTAAAGTCGTAACAATATTATATGATGTCTCACAAGAAAAGTCATACCACAGTAACAAAGAACAAGAAGACTTGGACTAAAAATTTGGTGAGATTTCAAGAGTCACACAGAAGAAGAGGAAGCGTGGCTGTAGAAGAACATTCACTCGATGAAAAATCCAGAATACCACTTCAATTGCAGATCGTAGGAAGATACCAGTTTCTCGGAGCATATGTTAAAGGAAGAAAAGAACGAATAGACCAAATTTCTAAGGAAATTACAAAATTGTGGGACAATAAACTGAATTTTCCACGTGTGTCTGATCAAGTGATAAGAGCAAAGCTTATGAAGGTGCTGAAGGTCTATGATTAATGTGTCAAGCGTGGAAAATATGATGTTCTCAATGCATTATTTGACATCACGAAAGTGAATGGCCAGTGGTTATCCTCGGAAGATAAACGTCTATACCACCTACAAAAAGAAAGTAAAGGACAGGTGGGGTACTCAACAGGACAAGTGGCAAGTAAAGAAACCATTCACCCTTCCAAGAGAAGGAAAGTCCAGTCTGGAACAGCAATACCTTCCACATCACAAGTCCTGTCTACCACAGACAGTGGTACTGAATCTGAAAACTGCAAAAGTAAGAGTGAAGATGATGAAGACGACGACGGTGATAAAGACGATGATGAGGACACTCAGAAAAAAACTAGAAAGCACTACAAAAGTAAATTTGCTGTAAGTATGGTTACATCAAGTGGAGTTTCCACAAAGAAAGCTGCTAAAATATGCAATGTATTATCACAACAAGGTATTGATATTCCAACTCCAAGTCAATCAGCAATTTACAAGTCCATATTCAAAGAGGCAGGTAAATTAAAAAAAGAAATGATACAACAACTTAAAATGGAACAGTGGTCCTTACACTTTGACGGCAAACGAATAGATGATAAGGAATATCAGGTAGTTGTACTTCAGAATGAAAGAACTGACGTGAAACTTGATGCACTGCGTTTAAAAGATGGCAAAGCTGAAACTGTTGCTGAAAAAATTGCCAAACTTATCGATGAATACAATTTGTGGAATTCAATTAAGATGATCCTTACTGATACAACAAACGTCAATACTGGGAAGAGAAATGGAGTTGTTGTGAAGTTGCAACGTATGTTTAAATTAAAGGGTGTCACAATACCACAATTTATCGGTTGTCAGCATCACGTACTAGACAGGATTCTCCGTCTGGTGATGGACGAAGAACTTGGGGGTGATACCAAATCTCCAAACATTGAATACCCATTTGTGTCTGAACTGTTGAATAAGTATGATGAACTGAAGGATAAGTTTGTGAATGGAACTGTAGAAATTCTTGATAAATCAGGGTGGAGAGACGATATGAAGTTTTTGTACCATTTAACAAGAGTGTTTAGGTTCTATGAAGAACAAAGAAACTTCCCTCTGATTCACTTTCAGAACATTCCTAATATGAGCAATGCCAGATGGAACTCAAGAGCCATTCTCGCCATTCTGGCGTTCATTCTTATGCCTGAAGCAAGAAAGAATTTGGAGAAGGTTTGCAGGTTCATTTCATATGAGTGGGCAGAACATTGGTTTAGTAGTCAAAAGTACAATGACAATGACTTCAAGAATTTCTCTGATGTATTGAAGCCTTACAAAAAGGCATTGCAGTCATTCAAAAATCACTGGAAGAAAGAGCCATCCGTCATCGACATACCACGAAGTAATCAGATAGCTGAACGTGCAATCAAGGTGATGCAAGACCTGTATGCTTCCTGCAGAAAGAAAGACAAACTGCAACTTCGATTCATTCTAAGTAATAAGCGCTAGACTCTTTATGAGACGTGAGCATCATGTGACCCATGTACTAAACACAGTAGGCCTATAGACACAGACAGTTATGTATATTGTTGTACTAGACGCTTTGATACTGTTAATTTTGTAATACTTGTATAATTATATATCACATAATGTTTTTTGTTATATCACAGTACATGTTGCATAAATAAATAAAATAACAACAGGAGTATGACTCTTACAACATCTTCAGCCTTTAATATTCATTTACTGTACAAAAGTGTACCTATTGAAAATTCGATTTTTTGGTTTTGGGGTGACCTTTTTTCAAAATATGTCAAAATGAAACATCTATTCGTTCTTTTTACATAAAAGTTCATTGAATTACGATACAGGCCTAGTAGGTTGCAAAAAAGTCATATCCCTAATATACATATATATGTAAGAGTGTTCTACAAATAGAGTGCTCAATGTTCTTAAAGAACAGAGCAATAATTTATTAGTAAAAACACCTATCTAATTTTCTTCGACAAGTTGTTTCCCCATCAGTGGGCTCATGAAAATTTTTTAAATGTTATTGAATTTAATTTTAGTTTAGGGAAAAAGGCAGTGTTAACAATCAAGAACGATTTGATTGTTCTTGTTCTATTGTTACAGAAAAAGCTGTTCAAAATGTTACAGATATGTTCAGTGACGGATCCAGAGAGGGAAGGAATGCACCATCCCCCCCCCCCAGAATCTAAAAGTCCTGAAAAAAAACCAACAATTTGTCAATTCCAAAGGACACTATCGAAAAGGGGATGATTTTGAGCATCTATTATAATGCTATTCATGAAGAAGATTTTTAACCATTCAGACCAAATACATTGCAATAACTAAAAAAAGAATTTTTTTTCAAAATTTTAAGAAAATTTTATTTTTTACACCTTGTTAAGTTTCTTGAAGATTTTTTACGCTTTTCGAAAAAAAAATTCAATATATTTTCTAAATCCCTTAAATTAAAATAATAATGATTTTAAATATACCATATCTATAGCATTAAAAAAATATTAAATTTCAAGATATCTAATGAATTTTTCTTAACATCTTAACAACTTTTATTGAGTATACTATTAAATAAAATCATACAAAACATTTTTTCTTTATTATATGTTTTAAGACTTATTAGAAAATTTTTCTGATGAGTCTTTATAGATTAAACACAGTGTAAAATGAAAAAAAATTGATAAGTGATTTTCTATTAATTTATTATTGCTCTGTTCTTTTAAGAATATATATGTGTGTGTGTGTGTATATATATATATATATATATATATATATATATATATATATATATATATATATATATATATATATATATATATATATATATATATATATATATATATATATATATATAGTTTGTTGGCTTTGGGAAGAGCGGAAGGAAAAAAGTGATTCTTACGCCAACACATACGTCACTTTTAATTACTTTTGACTTTAGTCCAACATTTTCGTGTTGGACGAAAGTCAAAACCATTAATTTAATTACAAATCAATTGTTATATAAAAAAACCACAAAAACGCAAATTTAATTGACCAGAATGTTTTTAAAAACATTCTGAATGTTTTTAAAACATTCTGAATGTTTTTAACAATATAAACAATGTTTTTATTTTTATTTTTTTTAATAAAATGTTTTTATTTTTATTTTTTTTACTGTAAATCATGCGCGGAGTGTTGCTACATCGACTATCTTATAGCCTGACTCGCAAGGGAGTGCTGCTACATCGACTGACAAATAGCCTGACTCGCAAGGGAGTGCTGCTACATCGACTGACAAATAGCCTGACTCGCAAGGGAGTGCTGCTACATCAACTGACAAATAGCCTGACCCGCAAGGGAGTGCTGCTACATCGACTGAGGGTTTGGTTGGGGCAGGCAGTCTATCATTATTAAAAAAAAAAAATTCCGGTCTTGCATTTTAATTTTTACTTTTTGTCAACAAAATATGGAAAAAACTTTCGGACAACATCTAAGGGTTCTATATATACATATATATATATATATATATATATACATATATACATATATATATATATATATATATATATATATATATATATATATATATATATATATATATATATATATATATATATATATATATATATCAAAAAAAACACCACATAAAATATAGAACTATATATATATATATATATATATATATATATATATATATATATATATATATATATATATATATATATATATATATATAGTTCTATATTTTATGTGGTGTTTTTTTTGAGCACTATATATATATATTTTATATATAACAAGTGTCAAGTTGAAAAAGGGAGAAAGTTTAAAGAGATGTTACTGCCTCATTTTTTAATATTTTTCAAAAAACTAAAAAGATTCGATTAAACCATCCCATTCTTTATTAAAGAAAAAATTTTATTGATCTTTAGTTTAGCCATGTTGTCAAACAGAATCAACAAGAGCTAGAACCTGTTGCGCAAGACATTGTACGCTGACCATGTCAACTTCTTTGAGGCATTTCTGGATACTATTGCACAGATGGTCTAAACTTTCTGCCTTCCAATTCTTTGCATAGACCTTACCTTTCAGAAAGCATAGACCTTGCCTTTCAGAAAGATCTAGAAATTTTTGATTGGGCGCAATGGTGAGACATTTGGGGAATTGTCTTTTTTTGTACAAAATTCACCTTTTTGCCCTCCATGTAGAAAATGTTGAACTTCACATAATGTGTTGATGCTAGGTTACGCCAAAATATAAAGGCACTATCTGAATGGTGCTCTGCAATGAATGGCATTAATCTCTTTTGAATACACTTGCTCGAGTAGAACCTACTGGTTAATTGCCATGCCACTTAGGTGGAAGAAAGGCTTTGAAATGCCTTGCTCTGAAAAGCAAAGTCAGATGAGCAGTTTCTTCTTGCATTTGGCATACTTGACACTTGCAGGAGTTACTGAAACATCAAACTGTTGCCGTTAATGTGCAAATGAGATAAAATGAAGTACACTTCATTCTCCAAAATGCAACACTTTTTTTGCAACTTTTTACACAGCCAGCAGCATCTTGGTCTAATCTTTGCTTTCTGGTCCTCCATTCCCTTTAGGATCCTAATTTTCTTTCTTGTATGGATAGAAGACTTGTTTTATAATATTTTCAAAATATGCGAGAAGTGTAGTTACATTGACTGACAAATAGGTAAAACATGTGAGGAGTGTTGCTTTTTTACTATAAAACATGGGCAGAGTGTTGCTATATTAACAATCTTATAGCCTGCTGCTACAAGGGAGGCTGCTGCTACATCGACTATCTTATTGCTAACTGCTATAAGATAGTGGATGTAAATCCAGGGGGGCCACTGTATCATGTTTCTAAGGGTATTATTTCTTCACCATTGTACTTGGAAGTCCATATTGTTTTTCTGTTTTAATGGTTTTTTTATAGTTTCAATAATGTGGAACACAAAAATAAGCAAAACATACACACACAAAAAATTACAAACTTTTATAAATTGAATTAACCCTACTTTCAATCATGTAAACTTTATATTTGATAATAATAAAAATAGAATAAAAAGTTTGATGGATTTTATGGGTGCAAAAAAATTCATTCTTTCCTACCATTATTTTTTTTATAGGTTTCAAGGATCTTTTTTGAGACTTTATTTTAGATTTTTTAAATTTTACTCCAGAATAAGTAAAGAATTGGCAATAGTAAGTGCAACTGAAAGCAGAAAAAAAAAAGTAGTTTGAAGATAAAGATGTTATCAACATGTAAAGTTATCAGGTACTAAAGAAAAGATTATTTGAGGCTTATTGTACACCAAAATCTGTTTTTGGAAGCTTTAAAAATTTTGCCACAATCCTCATTTAATTTATATACTAACCAAAATTAAAAGTTAAACTGATTATACTTTAAGTAAAAACAAAATTTTCCTTGAAACAATGATATATTAGAAGTCAAAAAAACACATTTTAAAATAACTGGAGAAAAGCGTTTATTCAGAAATGAAATTCTAAATCTACAACAAATCAAAGGACAACCTTAAAAAATCAAAAATTTTGTGGAAATGATAAGGTCCAAGTGTACAAATAAATTAGGCATAAATAACCTCTTGTCTGAGTTCCCAGAATCCTTTCAGGACCTTTGATTCTTCAATTTGCATTTTTAAAGAAGATTCTGTAACTGGTATATATACAGAACTTGTTTCTACATCTTTCGATATTAGAGTCATTTTCCTAAATAAAATTTTTTTAATGACACTCTAAAACTTTACTTAAGTTCTAAAATTTTAATTATTTTCATATGAAGCTAATGTAAGTAGTAAAGAAACTATATAAAATATTTATAAACGATTCTAAATAAAACCTCTTACCTGGAGGTAGTAGCCGAATGAAACTGTTTAATTGCAACTTGTTTGCTTTTGTATCTACCTAAATAAACACCTCCTGCACCCCCTTCACCTAATCGATTACTTTCAGCTGTATTAAAATCCAAATCGATCGAAGAAATTACAAACTCAGAAGGTAAATCAGTTAACAACAAATCAGGCACAAGTAAATTCAAAGGAACAGAGACATCTGGATGTCTAGCACACAAGATGTGTTGATGATTTACTGCAGCTAATGCACAAACACTCAAAGTAAAAGAATACTTTTTATGAAGAGAATTGTTTTCAAGCTTGGAAACACATATAGGACAAGGAATCAATTTGTTGACAAGTGAATCACCAAATTCATCAACATCTTCAAGCCCTGTAGTAATAAAGATAATTAACTAAATAATCAACAACAAAAATAATAAACAACAAAACAAAATGTTACAAAAAATTTTTTTAATAATAACAAAATATCATTTCTAAATTTTCATAAAATTAAAGGCATAAAACTTCATAAAATTAAAGGCACCTGGATACCATTCTGTTATTAAAGCATCTAAATGATCAACAACAAATGCCATAGCAGAATAATTGTGTTGTTGTGATGCAACAGTAATTGCAATACCTTTATCAACTTGATCAACATTGTCAAACTATGAAAAAATATAATTATACAATTATTTTCAATTGTTCCAAAACTCAAATAATAAAACCTCAAACATTAAAAGGTTTTACATAAGTAGATTTTTGTATTTCACCAAACATGGGCTTTAACTATAGTTACTTTAACTATTGCTTGTTTTATAATGAAGCAAAAAACTGAAAAATCCCTAAAAATATATTGAATATGTGGATATATTTTGATACTATATTTGGAGGATTAAAAAGTTTTACTTGCATGAGCAGAAATTGACAGTAACTTAACTGAACATTCTTATCATCTCAACTTTATATTTAAAAGATTGAGGTCTTTGAGAGTAACTAAAATTTTTAGTATAGCAACTGGTGACTATGTTTTGGAGGGAGCAATCTTATATCTATTTTCAGTCTTACATTGTAATGAGATAGAAGTTTCAATTTCACAAGTCATCTGCAACAGTTAATTTGATTCAAATTTATCTAAATATTTCATTGATGAAAATGTAGCATACTTTAATGTATTTAATAAAATAATAATGTAGCATACTTTAATGTATTAAATAAATGTATTTGTTTTTCCGCGCCGCTGCCTTGTTCGCCAAGGTTCATATTTCGGAGTTATAGAGTTGAGAGATGGTTATAACCACAATTAAGTAGCCTCCTTGTCTGTAGTGGCCTTCTCGGCATTGGGGATTAACAAAATTGAATTGACAAAAAAAAAAAAAACTTTACTTAATAAATAACTAATATCTTGATGATTTCAAAAAAAAAAAAAACATGTCACCTTTACTGACTAAGTCAAGATTTCAAAAAAAAAAAAAAAAAAATCTGCCTCTAAGTGCAGGCTTCGACAGCATGATAATTGCATGCTGTAACTGACCGCGCTTACAATTTTTTTCCTTTTCAATTAGACCACAGCTTTTTTGATGCTTTAACAATTTAAATGCAGTAAAAAAATTGTTGGGTTATGAACAGGTTTTTATCATTGATCTTTACTAAAGTTTTGTTTTACACAAAGGCTTTAAATAAAATAAAAATTAATTAAAATGATCGTTTATTTTGTGTAAAATAAATGTTATATTTAAATTTTTATTTAGTAGGCAAATTTAAATGTTTTAAACTATTTTTTCATGTCTTTCTAAAAATCTTTTAAAATAATATTTTTTTAAACTACTTTAAATTATAAATAAGTTAAATCAAAATCTTTCTGTTGGAATGGAATGATATAATGGCTTTTTTTTTTTTCCTTCTATTTTAACGAAGGACTGTATGAGCTTTTTTTTTAAACTTGACTACTAATCAGAGCATAAAATGATTAAAAATTACTATTTTTAAAAGACTATGTTGTTCTTTTTTTTTTTTTAATTTTTTGAAAAAACGATTTAAACATTTTATATTTTTTTCTTTACAATAATTTTATTTTACTTTTTAATTATTTAACTAAAATTTGTTTATTTATTAAACAACCATTAGATGTAATTTGTAAAAACGCTTTGCGTAACTTTAATAAAACGTTCCAAGAGATAATTTTTAAATTTATTTCAAACGCAATTAAAAAAAATAACAATAATTTTTGTTTTGAGTTTGAAAGCTTATTTTTTTTTTTTGTAAAGAAATATGTTTTTGTTTTTCTTTAGTTTTTTAATTTTTTTTTCCAATTTAAGTTTAGCTTAGCGTTTCTTTTTTTTCTGAAATGTTTAAACCATTAAAACATTTAAACAATTGGTCAAGTTGTCAACAAAAAAAATAATTTGTGTGGTCAGCAATAGCTGACCACGCAAATTATTTCCATTGCACAAAATTTCTGTCCAAGCCTGTAAGTACATACCTTGTTAAAGGTAGTAACCTCCAATAATATTGACAAATTTGATTTAAGATCAGCCTGATCATGATTTTACAATAAAATATACTCTCTTCAAAGATGAAATAAAAATGAAAATATAAAAATATTCCTAGATGAACTATGTGCATACTTTTGATAAAGTTACTAGAAGAACTATGTGCGCCATATTTATATATGAAACCTAGAGGTATTAAAAAATATAGAAACAATAGAGTGCAAATTTAAGTGACTTAAATTAAAAAAAAACTCACATTTTCAACAAAACTTTCAACAAGAAAATAACAATTGTTGAATAAAACAAGAATTCCTTCTCTCCAAAATATTGTCTTGTAATCTTCTTCATCATTTACTTCAGCACTTAAACCTGTTCCCCACCTTGTAAGAGCAATAATAGTTCGTGCTAAAATAACAAGTTATAAATAATACACAAAATTATGCAAAACACAAGTTAAGAATAATTTATTGACCAGAAAACACAAATTTATCTTTTTGTATAATAATAAATAAATCCTATTATTAAAATGAGATGAAAACTAAACCTCGTAACTGAAAAAACATTTTAGCTGACTCTTTAGTTAGTTAATTTTAGTGAAATTCTTAACTAAATTTATTCAAGTAACTTTAAAGGTCAATTTACTAACTTTTTAGCCATAACCTCGGGAAGTACAGCACTCCAATAAAAATAATGTTTATTTAAAATAATAATTCTGTGCATTTACAGCGATGAAATAGTGCTAAAACACTTTTTAAAAAAATGCCCTTTTGAATTTTCCTAATGTATGCTAAATTTATATTATAAGTCAACTAATTTTAGTCAAATGATATATAAATATAAATAATGCACATTATCACATAAAAAAATATTTTAAACATTAAATATATAACTATTTCACAACTATTAGCTAACTAAAAACAAATTAATAATTTTATTAACTTAACTACTAATCAATTTCTGTCCCGTAATGATCCAAAATACGAATATAAACCATAACGCCCACTAAACAAATCCGGTAACAGTAACATATATACTATGTAGCTCTAGTTTATCTATTGAGCACTCTGAGTATACAATATTATACATGATAATATAAAAATATTTTCTTTATTCATATATATACACTTATGTGTATATATATATATATATATATATATATATATATATATATATATATATATATATATATCTCTATATATATATGTATATATATGCATATACATATGTTCTATAGCATATTTAGATAAGCATTTGCTTACTAGTTTACTCAACTCTATAGCATATGGCGTTTTCAGAAAAAGAAGAAAATGAAAAAAAAGATTGCTGCCCCATCCCAAACCCTCGGTTGATGTAGTAGCAATCCACTGAAAGTCAGACTATTTGTCAGTTGATAATTAGTCAGTGTGATGCCAAAGTGCTCATCTAAACTAGCAATTTAACTTATATATATGTATATATATATATATGTATATGTGTATATATATATATATGTATATGTGTATGTATGTATACATGTATATATATATATATATATATATATATATATATATATATATATATATATATATATATATATATATATATATATACACACACACACACATACACACACACACACTAACCAATAAGTCGACTCCAAAACCCAGGTGGGATGTAGTGCATGAAATAATTTCTTTTAATATTTTTATAACTAAGCTGCAAAATGCAATCAACATCATCAGGTCTTTTGATAGGAAGCATTGAAGGAATTAAAAATCTCTCATCATCCAATTGTAACACAATTTCAAATCTTTCAAGTAAGCGTAAGTACTAAAAAAAATTTTTAAGCAACTATGACAACAAAAGTAACATGATGCAAAAAAGTAAAAACAGAGTTGATTCCACTTAAATACAACCATGGTTGTTTTGATATAGAATGTGAAATCAACTTCAAAACAAATTGAACTTTCCAACAATATTATTACCATAGTTTTAAAAACTTTTGATAGATATATAACACTACAGCATTTCCTTAAATACAACAAAGGAGAAGAAAAAACAATACAAAAAATACCTGAGGAATAAATTTTTCTGGTAAACGAGGATTTCTGAGTACTAATAACAAATCTGTTTTTTTGATATATCCATCTAAAACAAATGGATTACGCTCTCTCACAGTTACTACAAGTGAAAGCATTTCACACAGCCATGATGGATCAATAAAATATAATGTATTCAGTTCACGCATGTGATCATTAAAGTGCAATAAAATTCCATTTTCATGAAGAAATTTCGAAGCTATTGAAAACAAAAAATTCATTTTTTGAGAACTAGGCAAGAAAAAAAAATTTTATAAAGAAAATAAATAATTTACCTGCAAATAGAACATTAATAATAATTTTTAATAATAATTTTAAAAAATTACCTGTCACTAACTCTTCCACAGTATAAATATCATTGTCAGGATTTTGTTGAGCAAGCTGTAACATTTCATCAGTATTAAGAATCGGTGGTAGGAGTTTTTCCTTCCTAGCTTCATTTTCTTTTAGTATGCGGTCATATAATTGAACATAACTTAAAGGAGCCTTAAAAAAAATTTATTTAAAAAATTTTTATGAATTTAAAAAAACAATTGAATTAGTTTGAAATCTTTAAAAAACAAAAAAACATTAATTACAAAAAATATTTAAAACAATAAAAACCTTTTTTCTGCATAGCCCATGACTACTAGATTCATTGATCAGTTTAGCAGCGTTATATATTTCAATTCTAAGATCAACAAGACCTTCGCTTGTGATATTAGAGACAAAATTACAGCTAGCAATAAGAGGAAATCCTTTCTTATCATATTTCATAAGTATTTCATCTTTCAATCTTAAAAGTGTTGATGCTTTACTTTGAACAGGTAGACAATCAATGTGTGTACCAACAATTATAACTCGTGACAGTGGAGCTCTAGACTGTAAAAAATTGAAACTTTAAATCTTTAATTTTCACTTTTTCACTTTTTCACTAAAACTTATATTATATATATATATATATATATATATATATATATATATATATATATATATATATATATATATATATATATATATATATATATATATATATATATATATATATATATATATATATATATATATATATATATATATATATATATATATCTACAAATTTGCTATACAAAATTGCCTGTACAAATTTGCTAACTTTTTTTGCTGATTTAATTCAATGTGGTTTTTTTAGAAACAAAATCGTGCTTCGCTCCTCCAACCCAACCCCTTATTTGATGGGCATAAGGTTTATATACATAATAATACTCTTACAAATTTTCCTCTTTAATAAAGTGGAAAAATTTTTAGAGCAAATAATATATACATAAGCTTTAAAAAAACAAAAAATCTTTTAAAATTGCTCAAAGCTGTGTGCAAAATAGTAAATGAAATAAAGGTTTTAAAAAACAAACCTTACAAACTTTTTTCTCAGTACCTGTATATTTAACAACCATGGTGCAAGCGAGTCTACCCCTTCCCAACCATGTGTTACATTGAAAACAACCAAGTAGAGAGTATTTGAAGTCAAAAAACACTGATGTGTTGCATAATAAACATGCTGACCTGCTAAATCCCAACAACTAAACTTAATCTCCTCATTGTTTGACTAGAAAAAATAATTAAATGAAACTTTATAAAAAAACCATTTCTAGTGGTAAAAAAACAATAATAAAAAATACAATCCTCATTCAAATTCAAAAGAGTAACTTTAAGTGTATTATTTTTATTATAATCACTATCACTCCGACTTCTTCTAAGTGGAAGTGGAGAGGTTGTCATGATTAAACAACCTCTGTTAATGAAAAATAACTATTTCATTTTTATTAACTTTAACAATTAAAAACATAATTAGCATAAACATTTTTACTGTGTCTCTCCAGAAACTAATAGAAAGTCTTTGTGGCAGAGCAAGACTCCATTGTTCAACTGATATTCCAACTGTTGAAATGTTTGGAGGAGGTTTTTTTCCTTGAAGTGTAGCAACCAACGTTGTTTTCCCTCGTGCCTACAAGTAGATCAAGATATAAAAAAAAATGTTTTGTCATCAAAACATTTTTTCAAAGATTTAAAATTGCTAGAATAAATATTTGTAAAATTAATAACCTAAAAATAAATTAAAAAAATATAAATGCAATGCAAATAAATGTAAAATTATAAATAAACATTTGATACACTTGCAAACTATGAATGGAGAAATATCTATAAGTAAAGAAAAACCGTAAATATATATATTTAGTAAATACCAAAATGAAAAAAAATACAACTTTTTGTTGTTTTAATTTTTAATATTTACCTAATATATCAGATCTATTATATAAAAAAATTGTTTTTATAACATTGATCACTGTTAAACGAAGAGATTCTTTTGTACATTATATACATATATATATATATATATATATATATATATATATATATATATATATATATATATATAATATAATATAATATAATATAATATAATATAATATAATATAATATAATATTATATAATATAATATATATAATCAGCCTTCGAAATTAGGGTCGGCATTCCGCCAACCCAATTGCCGGTCTAAAAGTGTTTTGGGTTGGCAAAATACTGCAGGCCATTGTTTCTATTTTTTAAAGTAACCCCTTTGTGTCAATTTTTTTTTGCAGACCTGATGCCGGACTTTAACAGTTTAAGGTTGACAATTAATTTCCAACCTTAATTTTCCTAAAACCGAGGGCTGTATATTATTAGAAATTTACAAACAGTAAGACCTGCAAACCAACAACCATTAATTTCATTCTGTTAAAAGGAACGGACTTTCGAAGTTTGGCACATAAGTAAGGCATAACTTGCTTTGTTAGATTTTTATCTAATAATAACAAATACATACAATTTTTTAAATAATTCATTATTACATTTTAAACATAAAATAACTTTTTCTTCAAATAGAGATCGGAAAATTTTTTTCATTACACGTAATAAGTTCTTCATACTAATTTGATTCAGTTAAAGTTATTGTAATTACATAAACTTAGTTTTATTGACAGCTTAGATTCAGTTCTATTTTAAAATAACTTTAAGGTCTGAGGTCGCTTACTTTTAATTTTGATTAAGTTGTAATTCAGTTTTCAAATTTACTCTAGTTCAATTTGTTTTATATGGGTTTTTCCAATCTCTAATTCGATATAATATAATACTATTTCTGTGAATACATTCAACCAAAAAAAAAAGAGAACAAAAAAAATCAAAAAAACAACCTACCGTCAAGCTCAAAAGGAAGATCTGGAATATTGAGGCCAGAAAGTCTTAAGCTCCATACATTTTTCAGCAGACTTAGCTCAGCAGGAAGAACAGTAAGACAAGGATTGCTACACAAAAAATAAAAAATGTCATATATATGTGTGTATTTAGATATTTGTATACACATATACAATTATCTAAATACATACATATATATGACATATATTATACATATTATATATATAAATATGTCTATATAAATATATTTATTTATGTGTGTGTGCATATATATATATATATATATATACATATATATATATATATATATATATATATATATATATATATATATATATATATATATATATATATATATATATATATATACACACACACACATATATTTTTATACATATACATTTATATATGTATATATATATGAGTAATTCCACGGCGGAAAATGAAAAAGTAGTTAAATTTTTTTCTTTTTTTTTGTCAACTTTTAGCAATTGAACATTTATGTAGACACATGAAAGTTTATCTAACAAATACATTAAGTACTAAAATTGATTTATTTAAGTCATTTTTATGCTTCCGAAAGATGTGGCTTTTCTCATTGTCGCATGATAAAAAAAAGTATCATTGTAAAATATTATTTTAACCATGAATTGATTTGCATATTCAGAATTAATTTAGCATGAAAATGGAGCTAACATGTTCAAATTGTTGTTGGTCAGATTATCAAATATATACATTTCATGAAAATAAGGAAAGAACTCATGAAGTTTTCATGCAACGCAAGTCAACAAAAACATGATAAAGCTTTGTTTTTTCGAAAATTTAGTTAAAAAACTTTTTAATAATATATGCGAAACGATATTAAATGTTATGTTTATGCATTTTTGCAGTTTTGAATAACGACGCTTAGTTAAAGCACATTTTTATTTTAAATTTCTGTAATGTAAGTTAAATCTACATGCATTTACTAAAGATCTGGTTGCTTTTTTGTTAACAAAATAAATTACACCATTAAGTAATTCTTATTACATCGACAAGGTTTAAACTGAAACTTTTTATATTAGGAAAGTTTAGAAAAAAAATCTTTTATTTTTTTTTTAATGTTAATTAAAATTATTTATACCATTGTTTTTTTTATTTATTTATGTATTCTTATTTTGGTTGACATACAAATATACATAAATGAATAAAAATAAGAATTATATAAATATTTTTATTTAGACATTAAAAAAAAGAAAAGAATAATTTGCTATTCTCCTAATATAAAAAAAATCAGTTAAAACCTTTTTTATTTTTGTTTTAGTGAAACAAATTGTTTGTAAAAGCAACTAAGGGGGTCATCCATAAAGCACGTCACTCTATATTTGTCAATTCTTAACTCCTTTCCTGTCACAAACAATCACATATACCGGAACCCCCTAAATCTCCCTCTTAAACTGTGATAGGAGTTTTTACATCATAAATATTTTAAAAGGTTTAAATGTAAATACTTTGCAGCATTTTAAAACTTAAACCTAATGAAAATATAGCAATGCGCATAAACATAAGAAGTAAAAACTTCGACAAACCAAAAGATTTTCTTATTTAAATGACTCAAATAAGTATTAATAAAGTTGTAATACTAAAATAATTTTTTAAAGTTATTCTTGGTCTTGCAGAATTTGATTTGATTACTTTTATTAATCTTTAATTTGATTACTTTTATAAATGTTATAAAAATCACTCTGGAAGAGTGCCACCAATTTTTTAAAATTACCTTTGTTAACTATTTTTAATGAGTTCAATACATTTGCAATTCTTTTGCTATGTAACTCAAATATTTAACAATATAAAAATCAACCATAAAAATTGCTCGGTAATGTAAGTGATGTAACGTAAGTTAAATACATAGTATCAAAAAAACAAGTTTATTTTTCTTAGCCGGTCACCTCTGATAAACTTTTATATATTTTTTAAATTAGTATAGAATTCTCAACATCTTGTGAAAGTTTTTGATACAAACCACTTTACTGATTTGAAGAAATCTGACTTAAAAGTTGAAGCAATTTTTTTACCTTGTTTCCTGTGCAACATAAATTAAGTGGCATTTTCAATAAGAAGTTCGCCCTCTTTTGGCCAGACTCAAAACTCTTTAGCTTATTTTATTCTTTAGACAAAATTTCATACAAAATAGCTAAAAGTTTAATTTACAGTTTAAAATGCCCTCGGAATTAGAAAAAATGAGGTTGACAATGTTTTGCAAAGGTTTTACCATAACATATAAAAACGAAGTTGGTTGTTGCGGATCCCAAACACTTTAAGGTTAGCAGTAAGGTCAGCATTGCCAAATGCCGACCCTAATTCTGAGGGCTGTATATATATATATATACATATATATATATATATATATATATATATATATATATATATATATATATATATATATATATATATATATATATATATATATATATATATATATATATATATATATATATATATATATATATATATATATATATATATATATATATATATACACACACACATATATATATGCAACTCAATGATTTCTTGAAGCGGAACATTGGTGTATAAGCTCGTTACTGGCACCTGTTCTTGCAAATTCATTCATGGGTTGTTTCGAAAATAAATGGATCAAAAATTTCAAATGATGTAAAACCAGTTGATAACATTTGTGCTGCTTTCCAGTCAGAAAATGACACACATCTTTTTCTTAGATATATAAATAGTAGATATAATTCTATTTCTTTTACTATGGAACAAGAAGTAAATTCAAAAATATCTTTTTTAGACCTAACTCTACACAAAACTAATTCTTCACTTACCACTACCGTTTTTTATAAAAAAAACCTATTCTGGTCTTCACACTAATTTTTATAGTTTCACTTGATTTTCATACAGAGTTAGTCTAGTCAAATGCTTAATCAATAGAACGTTTAAAATTAATAGTACTAAACTTGGGTTTCACACTGACATAAACTTTACAGTATTTCAAAGAACATGTACCCATCTTGTAGTTATATCTTTTTGAAATGAGTACATCATCATGTACTCATTTCAAAAATATATAACTCCTATTTAAACAAGATTAATTCAAATGCTTTACCACAACCAAAAATCAAAGAATCTTTGTCTTATTTTAAACTGCCGTTTTTGGGAAAAATATCTGATTTAACTTAAAAAGGATTGAATTGAATTGCTAAAAGATATTGCCATTCAGCAAATATTAAATTAGTATTTACCTCACTAATAATTTCTAAATTCTTTTCTTCTAAAGATCCTATTCCTCAAGAGTTCAAATCGTTCGTGGTGTATAAATTAATTCGTATGCGCAGGATGTAATTCCTGTTACATAGGCAAAATTACTCGCCATCTCAAGACCCGCATATCTGAACATTACAAGAGGGACAAAAAGTCTCATATCTATAAACATCTCCATGCTAATGAAAATTGTTTCATGCAAATAAATGATAAGTGCTTTTCTGTGTTAGATTCGCCATCTAACAAGTTTGAGCTAAAACTTAAAGAAAAGTATGTTTATAGAATGGTTAAAACCTGGTATGAATAAACAGGTTAACCATGTACAAAGGACACTTTCTGTTTAGTTGCTATTTTTTATAGAAATTGCGTATCTTTTTAACCTATTGTTTTGTTATTTCCTATTTCTTTTGTATGACATGATAAAATTTTTAACTGATTTTATTGTATTTTTGTAATTATATTATTATTAGTTTGTACAAGAATAATTATATTTTGTATTATGCTTTTTTTAACACCTTTATAGGTATTTTAACAAATTTTAAATATTTAATTTTAACTGAAGATGACTAGTGTTATTCAAAACATGTATTGTTTTTTATTAAAAAAAAAAATATATATATATATATATATATATGTATATATATATATATATATATATATATATATATATATATATATATATATATATATAAATATATGTATATATATACATATACATATATATATCTATATCTATATCTATATCTATATCTATATCTATATATATATATATATATATATATATATATATATATATATATATATATATATATATATATATATATATATATATATATATATATATATGCATTAATGACTAATATATACAGTTAAGGGTAAAAAAATAATTTAACTGCTCTATATTATTATTTTATTATATATATATATATATATATATATATATATATATATGCATTAATGACTAATATATACAGTTAAGGGTAAAAAAATAACTTAACTGCTCTATATTATTATTTTATTATATATATATATATATATATATATATATATATATATATATATATATATATATATATATATATATATATATATATAAACTTACTTGCTAAGATTCAACTCTTGTATATTTATAAGGAAACATAAAGATTCAGGAATGTTTTCTAACAAATTATAACTCAAATCTAAATTGGTGAGATTTTCTGAAAATAATTCTACTGGAAACTCGCAAGAAGTAATAACAGACAAATTAGTGTTAGCCCCCATGGCTTCTACAAGTGTGTTCATATCAACACCAACAAAACCATCGGTATGAGTAGACGCAGATAACTAGTAAACAAAATGAATAATCTTTCTAAGTGAAAGCTATAAATTTTTTATAAAATTTTAAAATAAAAGCTCTAAAATTAAAAGGAAGATATAAAATTTTTTTAGTTTTTAAAAAGCAACCCTAACAATTAAATTCTTGTTATGATAAAATTTAATAACTTACTTAGATGTTATTTTACAAAATATCTTTTAAACAATATCTTTTAAAAAGGTATCATTATACTTATAAAAATAACTTACCAAGTTATGGGAAAGATTAAGCTTGCATAAGGATTCACATTTCCATAAATCTGGTGGTGGCAGAACTCTGAGAGTGTTAAAACTTAAATCAAGATACTGAAGATTTTCAAGATGGCATATACTAGACGAAATGGATTCTAATTGGTTTTTGGAAAGATTTAATTTGGTAAGAGTTTTAGACCATAGTAAAGAAGGACAAAACTCTACAAGCTGGTTGTTTGAAAGATCTAGTTCATTCTAAACATTAAAATTAAAATTAGAAGAAGTTAAAAAATCAAATAAAATTCTTAGTACTGGTAATAAATTTATCAAAAACACTTCCAAGAACATTAAAAAAAATTCATTAAACTTACCAGAGGACATTTCCAAGAACATTCAAAACTCTGAATTAAGTTATCACTGAGATACAGTTTTTCTAAACTATTAGCTCCAGAAATCGATGACGGAATAGAAATAATTTTATTGATAGATAACCTTAAATGCTTTAGCATAGTACATTCCCATAACTTTTCAGGGTCTGTTGGCAAATTAATAATTTCATTAGCTGAAAAATCAATATGAGTAATATTTGGATTGTTAAACAATGAAAGTGGTAATGTCTTTAGCTTATTTTTACGTGCAACCACCTTTATAATTCTGCAAATAAATAATTATAACTAATATCATATAACAAATATTACATATTTTATTTTAAACTTTGGAAAAAATTTACATAAAAATTGAAAATACTTGCTTAGAAAGGTTTGCACTTTGATGAGGAAATTCTCTTAGTAAATTACAAGACAAGTCGACTTCTTTAACATTGGGCAGCAAGTCAAAAAATTCAGATGGAATATCTTCAATAGAATTATCATGTAAGTCAAGCATATATATATTTTCTGAATTATTCGAAAGCCAGTGTTTATGAAGCTTATGCAGTCGAAGATTACTCCAGCATAATGAATAACACTCTGAACTTGTGTTTATAAAACTAAAATTACCTTCCCTATTATCACACTCAGATAATATTTTAACACGACTAAAAAAGAAAAAAATTGAAAGATCTGTAAGCATTATTTAAAAATTTTAATGAAAAATAAAACAGCATTTTTATAAACAAAAAGCATTTTTGTATATAAAAAGGTTATGTTTAACTTTTCATTATTATTAAAACAACAAATATTTTTGGAAATTTTCAAAAGTAACTAATTTAACAACAAAAAGTAGTCCTTTAGAATTAAAGGTAGCCCTTCACAAAATGTCTTTTATAATAAAAGAAGTTGAAACAAAAACTATTTTATGCCAAACTATTATAAAAAAATTTCACAAATTAAAACAAATAAAAATTAATATAATATTTTCGCAACTTATCTTATATAAAATAATTAAGCAATTAGCTTGATTCATATTAAGAAATAAATAATATTAAAAAACAATTCAAAAAGCATTGAAACTACTGACAGAATTTTTAAACTTTAAATATTCGATAGTGTTTATTATAATAAGAAAAATTATCATTATCATGAAATAGTAATGCGATAGTAATGTAGTAGCAGTGCTTCTTGAGAAACACATATAATGATTCAAACAATAAGACAGGGTTTAATCTATGTATCCCTCAACTGCACTTAGCTTTTTAAATATAAGGGAGTAGTATAACTATTTTTAACTGATTTTAAATAAAAATTTTATACAAAACTGATAAGGTTATTTTTAATGACATTTATAGCATTATACTTTTTTTGTGTGTGTTTTATGGCCAGACTTTTACAGCTGGATTGCATGATTGCAAGAACAAAGAAATGCTTCCCTAAAACAAACATGGTGAGCAATGGGAGCTGCTCCATTAAACAGCTTTTTACAAGAGCTTTAAATTTTTGCACGAAACATCTGTTTATTCATTAAAAAAATTGCTTAATTAGAAACAAAATTTGATTTTTGAGCATTTGCTTGCAAAATTTACTTGTATACTTACATAAGCTTGTAAAGTTAATGCTGCAAGTATTTATGCATAACGAATGTTGTTTATCATGCTGTGAAAAGTTATGAAATATTCCGTTTCATAAAAATACTTTTTTTTTTTAAGATTTTTTTTGGGTTTTCACCCTAGCTATTCATTTATTCAATAGAAAATTTTATAAACAAAGAGCTAAAATGTTTCTAATGCTTGTAAAAAAAATATATTTTATATTTTTTACTGTAATAAAGGGTGATTTTTTAAGAGGTTTAGGATTTGATTTTAATAAGAAAAACACAAAAAATTTGAAAAAATTGATGAAATCTTTATTTGAGTCAATAGAATGGTCGATATAATTTAATGTTTAAAGATTATTTCATGTAAATGTTGGCTGCGCCTCCCCTTTAGATGGCCCATGCCTAAGGTCCAATTTTGGCACACTCTCTCCAACATATCGGCCGGTATCTCACAAATAAATGCTTCAATATTGGCTTCCAGACCGTCAATCGTTGCTGGTTTATCCCTGTAGACATTAGCCTTAACATGGCCTCACAAGAAATAGTCCAAAGGTGTTAAATCACATGATCTGGCAGCCAATTGACGGGCCCCAAATGTGAGATAAACTGTTCACTGAACTCGCCTCTCAATTGGGCCATTGTTTTGTGTGCAGTGTGGCATGTGGCACTGTCTTGTTGAAACCACATGTCAGCAAAGTTCAGCTTTTCCATTTTGGGCAAAAAAACGTTTGTAACCATCACATGGTAGCTCTCGCATTTCACAGTAACGTTCTGACAACTGTTGTCTTTGAAGAAGTACGGCCCAATTATGTCACCGGCCCATAATCCACATCAAACAGTAATTTTTTTGGGATGCATTGGCAGCTCTTGCAATGCTTCTGGCTGGTCTTCACTCCAGATGCAGCAATTTTGCTTGTTAACGTATCCGTTTAACCAGAAATGAACTTTATCGCTAAACACAATTTTTCGATAAAAATGTGGATCTTCCTCCAACTTTGACAGCGCCCATTCACCAAATGTTAAACGTTGTGAGGGGTCGTGTGGCTTCAATTCTTGCACCAGCTTTATCTTATAAGGTTTTACACTTAAATTCTTTCGCAAAATTTTCCACGTAGTGGAGTAACAGAGGCCCAACTGCTGCAAACAGCGGCAAACCGACATTTCACGGTCATCACTAAATCTGGCAGATACAGCTGCAACATTTTCTTCGGTCCTCACTCTACACATGCGTGTTGTTGGTTTAATGTCCAATAATGTAAACTGAGTTTGAAATTTAGTCAAAAGCTTTCGAATAGCTCCCTCAGTAGACCAACCAAACTGCCCATAAATTGGAAGAAGTGCGCGATGCATTCCTTTAACTGAGCATGAATTTTGATAGTAAAATTCAATATTTGCAAGTGCTGTTCATTCGTAAGTCAATTCATGGTTAAATTATAGATCAAACCGAACAAGTTTAACAATGATACAAGACATGATGCATGCATGATCTGTCAAAACCAGTGTTGCCAAAAAGATACCAGCAAAAAAATCACCCTTTAGAATATAAGAAGTTTAACAATTAGAGGTTTCACAATAAAAGCGTTTATACAATTATTTATAGTAAAACATTTAATAAAACATTTAGTAAAACATTTAATTTTTAGTAAAACATTTAATTGAACATTATATTTTTTTATTTTGCTCAAATTGAGACAAATTTATATAATTCAATTTATATATATATATTTTTTTTATTATTATTCACCTCCTCAAGGCCGAGAAGGCCACTACAGATGAGGAGAGTACTTAATAGTGGTTATAACCCTCTCAACTCTATAACTCCGTAACACGAACCTCGAGGAACAAAGCTGCTGCGCGGAGAAACAAGTCAAGCGCGGTATTACCAGGGACGTGGCGGGGATCGAACTCGGAACCTCTTGCTTATGAAGTGAGCGCTTTACCACTACACCACTACCGCATATATAATATATATAATATATAAAATATATAACTCGGTAAAATAATTCTGAAAAATATATATAATATATAACTCAGTTATAACATTCAAAAAGAATGTTTTATTTTTTAAACGAATTTATGTATTATTTAAAAAATAATACATAAATTCATTTGAAATATAAATATGTATTATTTAAAAAATAATACATAAATTCGTTTGAATATTTTAAATAATACATAAAAGACATATTGTTGACTAAGAAAAAGATTTAAGATTTTAAGATATTATCAATTAATTTTTTCATAATAGCATTTTTATAAGAAAATGATTTTTTATTTCAGAAACCAACCAGTTAGTCTAATCTAATTCAAAATATTTGCATTCCAACTGAAGCTTTATTTTAATTTTTGCAATAACTGTGCCTTTAAAAAAGCATTACAGTTTATTATACAGTTATTAGATTATTTCAAAAATGATTTGCGCTTTTTATCTTAGATACAACGATAATGCTTTTCTTTTATAAACAACTTTGCGACCATATTGTCATTAATGTTATAGTGATATTACCCAGTATTTTAAACCAAGAATATTAAGAAAAAAAATCTCTTTGCACTGCATAAGATTAGTTAAAATTAAAGAAAAAGTTCTCCTTTTTTAAATTAATTTTATTATAACTTTATTTTATAATCATGTAGAATTTATCAACTTTTTTTAAAGGAATCCAAAACCTCCAAGACATCTGTAAATATTAAAGAGAATGATAAAAAAAAATGTTTGGGCTAAATTTTTTTGATTAACCTTTACCCTTCCTGTGTCTTACAGGGTAAGACGTGGGAAATTTCCTGAATTACTCCACTGCCTTGTCATGCCAGACATGCTTAATTTATCTAATTTATTACTACATATTTTGTTATTTTGTCATAATGTGTGGTCAAATGTAACTAGTCTAAGTTGCAACAATTTTGCTAAAAAAGTATTCAGAATTGGCAATTACAAAAATGGAGGGGTAAAGGTTAATACAAAAGAATAAATGCTTACCAAAAAAAACTAACTTTTTTATTTTAGTAGAAGCTTGTCTCCATTTTGTTGTAGGCCAAAAAGTTAGCATGATATACGCCACAATCTACAGACTTGATAATTTATTCAGCGCATTTTATTCCTAAGAGTTTCAGTACACGACGCCATTGATTTTTATGTTTGCGTAAAAGATCGAATATGAAAACAAACAAAAAAATCAATGACTGAAACTCTTAGGAATAAAAGACACTTGAATAAATTATTAAGTCTGTAGATTGCGGAGTATATTATGCTGACTTTTTAGCCTACAACAAAACAGAAAAGGTGAGCTTGGACTAAAATAAAAAAGTTAGTTTTATTCTTTTGTTTTAATAAAAAAATTTAGCATAAACATCTTTTTTTATCATTCTCTTTAATATTAATACAACATGTCTAGGAGGTTTGGGATCCCTTTAAGGGCATCTTCATAAATTTGTTTAGAAGAATTAAATACATTTTCATCAGACAAGTTTTGGTTTAGCCCGTTATTAATTGAAAATGAGACTTGTTTAAGAATTTGGGGTCAATGATTTGAGTTAATATTAATATATGATTCATCATTTAGTTTCAATAACTTATCATTTATATGAATTTTCAGGAAGGTTAAATGCGACATCAAGAAAATTCATTACTGTGAAGATATCCATAAAAAAAGTGGATTTCAAAATTTTGAACTAAAATTTGACCCTGAAAAAAAATGGAATAAAGCAAAATAGAACAAGAAATTTAATTGGGTTCAATCCCCCATGTAGCAAAAATATTTCCACTAAAATAAGAAATGTGTTTTTAAAATTGGTCGATTAGCATTTCCCGCCCTCTAATAAATTATACAAATTTTTTTATCAAAATACAGTTAAAGTTAGCTGCAGTTGCACAAAAAATATGGAAAGAAGTATAAAAGGTCACAATTATGATTTAAGACTAGACTCTAGAGACTTCAGAAAAACCTTCAACAGTATCATTAACGAAAGTAAATCAAACATTCTATCTCTAATTTATGGGTCTGATCATATTACCTCTTCCAATAATAGTAGAACTATTTGCAAATAATTTTTCCTCTAATTTGATTCTTGAATCGAATGGTCATACTCTTCCTGCCACTTCAGTTAAACAGGTTAACCCATTTATAGACATCCAAACCATTCTGTCTTTTGTTGGTTAAATCATTTCTTAACTAGACTCTTCGGCAGATTGCGGTCCAGACAACATTCCTGTCATAGTCTTACAAAAGCTTTTTCCAGAACTCTCTTTAATTCTCTCTAAACTATTTAACAGGTGCTTGACTGAACCTTGTTTTCCTCCCTGCTAGAAAATAGCATCTGTTGTTCCAATTTTTAACTCTGCAAAACATTCCGATCTCTCTAATTTTTTGAGATTATCAAATCCTTTCTTTTTAACTGCTTTATTAAAGCCATTCTCAAAGACCAACACTCTTCTTCATTTCCAGTAACTTTTTGGGTATCTTAAAGTTCTGTCCTTAGTCCTGTATTGTTTCTTATCTAAATTAACAATCTTCCTGACAATCTTACAGTGGCTCTATATGCTGATGACTCAAATTTATATTCCTGTTTTGAAGAATATAAAACTTTATACTTCTGTCTAAGCAATCAAAAAGTCTTTTCTTTTTGATTGCTTAGAAAAAGCAGCTCATTCTGCAACAACTTGCACTTTATTCCTTTGGACCCCAAATACCATCATGATCACTGCTCAAATGAACTATTGTCTCTAGTTCCATCAAAAACTAATTCTTAGTTAACTCTTCATTGAACAAAGTTGCATCTTACAGTATCTGTCCCTGCATACTCTAAAAACTTTTATTTATCTAATTTTATTATATGCAGCATAAAAAAGTTAGATGAATAAACATTTATATATGCGGTATATAAAATTTAGATTATATTCACCTAGTTTTTTCATATGCAGTAGTGGTGTCAAGCACTTGCCTCATAAGCAAGAAGTTCAGAGTTCAATCCCCATCACATCCCTTATAGTACCAGGCTCAACTTGTTTAGAGTGTAAGTAGTAGAAACTATTTTATTTAACTTTAAATGTTCTATTTTTGTTTTTTTGAAATTTAGTAAAAAAGTATACAAATAATCATGATCTTCTGATTGTCGGATAAAAAATACTTCTTATAAATTCTTCTTTAAAAAAAATCCACAATGACATCATATACTGAAACTGTTATAAACAAAATGCACAAGAAATAAATTATGCAGTCTGCAGATTGCGGTGTATATTATAATGACTCCAAAAGCCAAGAAAAAATAGAGAAATAAATCTTTGACTAAAAGGACAATTTAGTTTTATTGATTATCTATTATTATCAATAAAATGCCCAAATGTTTTTATAAAGCATTTTCTTTAATATGAACACATTTTGTCTCTGCACTTGTGGATCCCTTTAAAATACCGTTAAAATAAATGCTAATTACATCATTAAAATACAGCTTAAAAATATCTATAGAGTTATTTAAATAATATCAAATAAAAAAGTTTTTAGTGTAAATAGTCTTGCCTTACATAAAGTCACTCTTTGTGTGCGTGAAATGCACTACATCCAACACTTTATCGCAAGACCTGTTATGTTACGCTATTTTTTTAAATATAAAAATAAATATGTTATTTATTTACATTCATATAGAGGGAGGGGGCCAAAATTCTATAATTTTTGTTTAACCGATTATTCTTAGTTAACTTTTTTGTATTTTTTTTGTGGTTGATCTTCTACTTTAATTTTTAATATTTCAAAAGTATTAAAAAACTTTAAAACTAGATAACTTTTCAGCATATTCTTTGTATGTAAAGTTATGCAACTTAATGTTAAAATATATGCAAATTAAATTTTGATTAGATAACCTTGAATAAAAATAAATGAAATTTGTGTTTAAACAACAATAAGTCTTATCTAGTGTAAAAATTTATTTTGATTTACTTGCTAGAAAATACTTTGCTATTAATTTTGTAAACTGAAATTAGATACTGAATAAAATGAAAAATATTGCAACAAGAAGTAACAAGCTAAAAAATAAATTATAAACTCGTAACAAATAAATCAAAGTTAATAAACTTCTTTAAAAATCTCCCAGTAGTTGACGAATTCTCCATACAAAGTCAGTTAAGCAAAATTTAGTTATATTTCTTCAACAGAAAATAAGAAAGTATTATGGGTTTGGAAAAAGATACAGTAGTCAGATTTTTAATCAGGTTTTTGCAATTTATAAAACAATTACAAATAACATTAAACTTAAGCATCAGCGTGGCACTTATTGCAATCATCTTTAGAAATACTGTCAATTACAAAAATTCCTTGTGGTTATGTATTTAAATATTCAAACAATTGTGAAATCAAGATTTAGGTAATTTAGAAATATTTCAGGAAATGTGTCTAATTGTTAAAAAATTTAAAAATGTAAAAACCTGAAAAATTGTAATAATCAAAAAATAGTAGATTTGAATTGCAGCAAAGATTCACTTTATTTAAAATCATAATTGTTGATAAAAATACAAAAAAATTCTACTGAAGAATAAGCTAATAATTCAAAGTTTTTTGCTTGGAAAGTCCTCACAACAATCCACAATTACCTACGATGACTTTTTTTTAGTTGTTAAGGTGATCCAAGAAGAACTAAGCATCTTATCACAAAGGAAGAGCAATTTAACTAGGAAGTTTTTTTACCAATGTCACTTATCTGGTCAGAGCCAACATTGAACCTCAGACCTCTTGATTTTCAGAAAAAACTCAAATCACTGAAATGGTTGCAATCAAGCATTTTCAGTAGTAATAGTTACAAGTCCTGATGTAGAGTAATTTTATGTTCCTCCCTTTTGTTGTATTTATAACTACACATAATGATTACGTATTTTATTGATAAAACGAAAAGGAAAATATTTACCATGGATTCTACTTTGATAATAATAATGATTTCATTTAATTTAAAAATTGATTGTTTTGTCAAAATATTCACTTTTATTGAAATTGAAGTAGAAGGCCAAACATTTATAATGAAAAAAAGTATTAAGTAATTTGAAATCAGCATAAAAAATTAATTAAGAAAAAGTGGTTAAACTATACAAAATCCAAAAAAAAATTATTTTTTGGACTCCCCACCTAATTCATAACAAGTTGAATACCTAAAGATATATATACTTCATATATATATATATATATATATATATATATATATATATATATATATATATATATATATATATATATATATATATATACTTACACATATATATATCAGTCTTCTTGCTGGCAGGATGGTCATTTTTAAGTTAGCCTGTGCGATTAAATATAATTATATGTATATATATATACTTATTTATATATATAATTAAAAATACAACTTTAAACTGACACTAACCCTATTCTCTGAACATGAAAAAAACTTGATCAAGCATACATGAATCATCTAATGACCCATTACCTGATTCATGTATACTTGATCAGGTTTTTTAAAAGTCAAATCATAAAGTGTCTTCAATGATTCCAAATTAAATGAAAATTTCAAAAATAATTATCATTTTATAAAAAAAAAATTTTAATTTTACTGACCCAACATGACAAACTTTTGAAAGAATTAATTTTAATTTTAGGAACCCATTAAATGTGCAAGAGTCTTGAGCTACCCCAAAAAATACTTTTTATTAAAATATTTTTTAATCCAGCGTTATTTAATCATATAGAACACTTTTTAGGTTGAAAGCAGATCTTTTACAAATATATTGTTTTGAGACACCTGTTGCTCATATTCATAAGGTATAGAAATGTATGACATACAATACCATATATTACTAGTAGTATTAATAGTATAACAAAACCTTTGCAATAATAAAGCAATAATATCAGGATAATGATTAGCAATTGAAGAAGTAATTTCAGCTCCATTTTCAAATAAGATTTCTGCTATCTTCAGATCGTTATTTTTACAAGCCACAGCAAGAGGTACAAACATGCTTGAATAAAAACTTTTTGTTGACATTAATAATTTGTTTGCATTAACACCTTGTGCTAACAAAAACTTAACAATATCAAAATGCTTCAATAGGCATGCAATATAAAGTAGAAGACTACCTAAAATATAAAAAAGGCTTTCTAAAACCACAAAACAATAAAATTGTACAACTTTCAAAAAATCCTAAAATCATTAATGGTTGAAATACCTGATTTTATCTTGTTTTCTGTTTTCACATTATTTGATAATCCTGCCCAAATTTCAGCATAGCTTATATCAGGGTTTTGTCCTAATCCACCTTCAAAAACCTTTTCTAAAATATCATGAGTTGAGTTCACTATATACTCAACTACGCATGTTTGACCAAAAATTGTTGCAACATAAATACATGAGTCTTTTGTTACTGTATTTGATGGATGAAGAGAAATTCCAAATGATGTCATTTCTTTAAGACACTAAAAAATATATGTATATATTGTTATCCTTGTCTATTTAGATCAGCACAGTCAGCCTTCTCCATTCGGAATATACTGCAAACACACAAAAAAGCGCTGTTCATTTCTAGCTGGCATGCACAATTTTAAAATGAGTATTTGCATTTTAAATTAAATTAAAAATGAAAAATAAGGTTTTAGATAAACTTGAAAATAATTTAAATAAAAACGGCAGCTGACTAAAATGAAGAAGATTGCACTGTTCTAAGATATTTTGCATGCTTAATATTAAAAAATGCTGGCTTAAATTCAAACAGTGCTTTTGTAAAAAAAAAAAAAGCAAATAAGAAAAAAATGATGTTTATTATTTCCATAATAAAAGTTCTTCATGCCAAAACCCAAACCCTAGACAACAATTTTCAAAATCTATACAATACCTAAACCCAAACCCTTTGTCAATGTGTTCTTAAGTGCATAGTATAAAACTTATGTAAGCATATTAAATTGTATTAAAACCTATTGAATTATATTAAAACAGCTGTTAAAAAATGAAAAATGCATATGAGGGCAAGCCGCACTAGAACTAAATTGTTTATTTGTGTTCTATAAAAAGTTTCTACTTTTTATAGAACACAAATAATAAATTCCCACCCACACTCATTTATTAGATCTGGATGTATGTATGTATATATGACAGGGCTACAGAAAACGCCACTAAACCACACTATATAAGGAAAAGTACAGTTTTTCGCTAAGATAGGCTACACAGTTTTCTAATATAGTGTGGCCCTATTCTTCCAATGTTCATAGTATACATACATTTTTTTTTTTTTCTTTACAACTTGACCAAGGCTATTTGATGTTTTAACAATTCTAATACAATAAAAAAAAGTGTTATTGTTATGTAATATATTTAAATTACTTATATTACTTATATTATTATTATATATTTATATTATTATTATATATTTATATTATTATTATTATTATATACATATTATTTAGAATCATTTATGTATAATTTTTATTATTAATTTTTATTCTTTTACATTTTTTTTTTAATTAAATTAATTTATTTTAAAGAATTAAAAATTTGATAGAAAAAAAAAGCATCTGTTGCAATTAAAAAATTATTCATATTTTTATTGCAAGCACTAAATAAATCTAATAAACGTTCAAAACAAATATTGCATTTCTTTATCACAAACATGCAAGATAAAACAATTTATTTACAAAATAGAATTTGTTTACAAATTATTTTTTAATCACAAGTTTTAGATCTATTATAAAGTTTTTATTTTATGCAAAGGCTTTAAATAAAGCCATAAAATTAATTATGATTGTTCACATAAACGCATGTATAAATTGATAAAACATGTTATATATATATAATTTTTTTTCCCTATTTTTACAAATAAAAAAGTTGAAAACCTTTTTTTTAACTACACCTTTGTAAGATGTAATTGAGAACTTAAAAGATGTAATTAAGAAAAGTAAGATGAAATTGAGAAATACAAAATGTAATTTAGAAGTCGCAATATGTAATTAAGAAACACAACATGCAATTAAGAAATTTTAAAATGTAATTGAGAAACCTAACATGTAAATAAAAAATCGCAATATGTAATTTGAAAAACAAAAGTTGTAATTAAGAAACCGTATTATGTAAATGAGAATACATTATTTGTAATTGCAAATTCACAATGTAAGCTTAAAGATCATTATAAAAGATCTTCTTGGACATGCATTTTAATGTGTTAATAATATCAAATTTAGTATTTGTAAGCACCAGCAATACAGTAATACAGTAATGGAATTAAAAGATCGTTGTGTTATTTGTCAATACACTATGAATAGAAAGTCTGTTATTAAATTGAATCCATGCAAGCATTTATTTCACCAAATTTGTTTACATCCACCTCTGGAACAACCAGAACCAATGTGTACAATTTGTAGACATGAAATACATACAACTGAACAATTAGAAAGAAAACATTATGTTTTATCTTCATCAAATGATAGAAGAAGAGTAATTGAATGTGCTGAGCCAAATGACGATTGGCTGACTCTGGTACAAACTTTAGGTGTCAAATATAAGACAGCATACAACTGGGTCCGCAGCGGAAATTTAAACTTTATTGGTTTTTAAACCAAAAAAATTAACCAATGATCAAATCGAAGAAACACTAACTTGGATTGACTGTCAGTTGACATTGGTGGCCATTAAAATAAGAATTAAGACAATTTAATATTAGTGTCTGCACAAACATAATTGCCAATTACCTAAAAGGCAGACTATTTTCATTTTAAAAAGTGCACAAGGAGCCTACTACAATGAATAGTAATGAAAACAAACAAAAAAGAGTTGAATATGTTAGAAACATTAACGAACACATCACAAATGGTCATCCGATAGTTTGGTTAGATGAAACAAATTGTAACCTTTTTTGTAGAAAAACGCAAGGGTGTGCCAAACAGGAGAAAAGAGCAATAATGAAAATACCTTCTTCACAAGATGCAAACATACATTTGGTTGCAGTTATATCAATAACAAATATCATCATGATGGAAACTTGCAGAGGATTATTTAAAGCAGATTCTTGTAATGATTCCTTTGTTTAACCAGTGGGTTACATCCGGGAATTGTTTAGAGGATTTGGTTGTCGTAACAGACAATGCTCCATGTCACGCTTGTTTGGAAAGGGTGTTTGAAAATTCACTGGCTCAGTTGTTACAATTAGGACCCTACAGCCCAATGTTAAACCCAGTAGAAGCTATCTGGTCCAAAATAAAAATATATGTTGAAAATGTTGCTGTGACTATAGTGCAATGAAGGAAGTATTTAGAAAGAATTGTTACTGCGGCAAAAAAAATAAAAATAAAATGGAAGGTGATTGTACACGCGCTGTACGACCACGCATTATGCAACGATTTTAAATATAGAAGATATCCAAGTTGGTGCTTAACTATATATTGCAATGATTTTGAATGACCTTGTTTATACTTTAAATTTTTTTGTAAATAAAATATTTGTGTTTTATTTATTAAACATCTGAAATCTAAATTAAACTTATCACAAACAAAAATAAAAGAAAGTTTTAAGTGACACCCAATAGGATTTTTCATGACTTTTTATATATTATTAATATTATATTATTATTTTCAGTCTTAAATTAAAAAGTATATTAGGACTACAAAATTTAAAATAACTTTGTATTCTTTATACTTTTCCCTATAACAAACTTTTTTTTTTTACATCTTCGCTTTTAACATAGCTGCAAACAACCACTGCAAGAGTTGGAAGTTACAGGAAGATAAAAGATAAAGTTTATAGAGCAAGATAACGATTGACAAACAACTTAAAAGATTGCAAATTATATGAATCAGGAAAGCAAGAAAAAGGAAGCGAATTACAAAAAACTGATGTTCGAGGAAAAAAACTAGACAAATAGGAGTTTTATGAGCACTTAGTAACAGTCACAGAAAAAGGATGAGACTTAATTGAATGAAGAGTAACACGAGAATGAATTTTAGTAGATGGCATAAAAGATTCTAGCTCTTTAGAGCAGTGCCCATTATAAAATTTGTAGAAAAGAGAAAGAGAAACAACATTATGATGATGTGATAATGGTTGGAGGATGGCTGCAAGAGCAGGTCTGACTATGTTTACAATGCATTTTTGCATCTTGTCTAAAAGAGAAAAGGCATCATTAGAAGATCCGCCCCAGATATGGCAATATTATTCCAAAGAAGAACAGATTTGAGATTTATAAAGATAAAAAATAGAATCCGGGGAAAGAAACTGTTGAGCTCGATAAAGAGATGCAACATTAGCAGATGGTACTTTTGTAATAGATTTGATATACGATTTCCAAGAAAGATCAGAAGTAGGAGTTAATCCTAGAAGATAAAGTGGGAATAATCCTAGAAGAGAAGTAGGAATAATCCTAGAAGATGAAAGGTAGATGATGCAACGAGTACATTACCATTCATAAATATAGAAAGATCTAAGATATTGCAGTAACAATTGGCTAAAAAAAATTTAATTTTATCTGAATTAAAGTTCCCCAGTCACAGTGAGCCCTATGCTGTAGCAGAAATGAGATCTTTTTCAAGCTCAAAAGTCTCCTCCAAGCGATCAGAGAGTGTTAGCTTCTTATCATAACAAGAATAAAAGGTAGTATCATCAACGAATAATGCAACCTTAGATGTGAAAATATCTGGAAGATTGTTGATGTAAATTAAAAAGAGGACAAGGATTGAACCTTGGAGGAACCCCTGAAGTTACAGGATATGAAGAAGAGTGCTGTCGAGGATAACTTCTATACTACGATTGGAAAAGAAGGATATAATAATCTTAAAGAAGACCAACATGCCAAACTTAATAAAAAGCATTAGAAATGTTAAGAGTGATGGCCTTAACCTCTATATCTCTATTTAATGCACGATAAAACCTATCAATCATTACTGTTAGCAAATCAGCTGTAAAAAGAGAAGATTGAAATCCATATTTATGATTAAAAAGTAATTTTTTAGATTCAAGTTAAGAGATTAGATGTTTGTTAATTAAAGATTCAAAAACCTTGCTTATGATAGGAACAAGACTAATGGGACGATAGTTATATGGGAGGGAAATGATTCGAGTTGTCTGGAGAGCGAGTTAGAAAGTTGACTAATCAAGTTAGGGATTGAGAAAGAAAAAAAGTTGCAGGCTTTAACGCCTGCAGATTCACTGACACTAGAGCAAAGCCATTCAGTGTGATGAGCATTAAAATCAAAATCCAAATTGATGATAAGAAAGTAAGCTATTAGATTCAAGATGAGAGAATAAGTGTTTGTTAATTAAAGATTCAAAAACCTTGCTTATAATAGGAAGACAACTAATGGCACAGTAGTTAGGCGAGTCAGATTGCTCTCCAGAATTTTTGAAAATAGGGATAACAGATGCCGCTTTCCAGCAGGCTGGAAAACAAGACTCTGATAAGCACTTGTTGAATAGTTTTGAGAGTATAGACGACAGTTCCGGAGAACACTTCTGCAAGACAATAACAGGTATGTTGTCCAGGCCACAAGCTGTAGAAGAGTCTAGGCAGGAAACCACTTTAGATACGGAAGCTGGAGTGATATGAATGTCAAGCAATGGATCAACCTGTTTGTTGGCAATATCAGGTAGAACGCAATCAGTGGAATCAAGAAATGATATTGATGAAAAGTTTTTAGCAAACAATTCAGCTTTGTCTTTAGGTGAGGTGACAAAGTCTGAACCATAAAAGAGAGGTGGAATTAAAGATTTGCCCTTGTTATTGATATTATTAAAGATTCTCCAGAAGTCACGAGAGCCTAGTTTTTTAGATTAGATATGAGATTTCATGACCTGAGAATAGCGGGTTTTGGCGCTAGACAAAACCTTTTTACAATTGTTTCTAGCAGTAATAAACAGACGTCTGTTTTGAGAATTGTTTGCTGATAAATATGGAAGTAACGGTTTCGATTGGCAATCGCAGCAGCACAGTGTGAGGAAAGCCATGGAGAAGAGTGATGCTTGACCTGGAATCGTTGAGAGGGAACAAAAGATTCCATACCAGCATGAATCCACGAAGTTATGTAAGAAGCACATTTATCGACAAGAAGACGAAAATTTATACCCAAGGGCCATCACGAAGAAAATCACGGAAAGAGTCCCAGTCAGCTTTAAGGTAGTTGTAAGAGGTATGATGATAGGGGGATTCAGATGATGAAGAAGAATGAGATAATAGTTTTAGAGAGATCAAACCGTGATTAGAAGCACCTAAGGGTGAATGTGAAAAAAATGAGCACTGACTAGGATCAGAAACAAGACATAGGTCAAGTAGAGAAGGTAAATGATTCAGGTTGTCTGGAAAGCGAGTTGGAAAGTTGATTATTTGAGTTAGAGATTGAGAAAGGCAATAGTTGTGGGCTTTAATGCCTGCAGAGTTACTGACACTAGAGCCAAACCGTTCATTGTGATGAGCATTAAAGTTACCGACAACAACAATATTGGCTGATGGATAAAGAGAGAGGGCCTGGTCAATTTCATCAGAATTATTATCAAAAAGAGTGCAGTCTTGAGATGAAGGAGAGCGATATAGAACAAAGAGAAAGGTAATAGAGTGAAGTGGTGCTAAACGAAAGCACATAAAAGAATAGTCTGGATTCAAACCTAGTTTCCTGCCAAATGGGTGAATTTTTACAAATGTAAATGCTCTGACCAATCATGTGACTATTGGAGTCTTTACGAAATAAAAGGAAGATAACCATCAACACTAGCATCATAAGATGAGACAGCTGAACTCAAATTAGTCTCATAAAGAGCAAGTAGGTCTAGTGAACTTTGCAAGAAATAAGACTCAACAGAAGAAAAGTTACTTCGAAGACCAAGAATATTAGTGAATGATAGGTTTAGAGAACTTGGTGATGATGATGGTTTTTTGTGTTTTATAGTTTTTGGAACTTTAGTCATTTTAAATTTTTTAAAGAACTTCACTCAAGGCATAGATAGTACTCAGTACACTATCTAATAGCTCAAGCAATTGGCTCATTACTATTAATAAACCCAAGCTAATAACAAAGGACTCCAAATGTGGCCTCAACAATGCACACCAAAAGTATGAACAGAGACACCATTTATCTGCAACATTGTACTGTTAGTACTCTGATATTTTTCAGCTGTTGATGGAATCAGCCTATCTGAGAGCTACCACAGAATTCGCAAAACCTGACTACCAGTTGGCCTCATAACCATAAAACTGAGTTTTAGAACTGTACCCTTATTAGGAGATAATAGAATGAGTTGCCTAGTCATAAAAACAGAGACACAAGCAAAACCCATGCATTGAGTCAAGAAAATCCAGCGCTCAACATCCTAAACTGCAAACAATATATTAAAAATACATTTGCGCTAGGTTAATAGGTGAAGAAGGGGTTCAAGACTGGTCAACAGATAGAATCTGTTTACCGCTAAATAAATTTGATAAAACTTGTTCATTTATTAAAAAATCATTAGTAGTAATTTGTTACTTAATTTAAATTATTCTGCTTAAATTTAAAAAAACATTTAAAAAAATAAGTTTTAATAACATTTATTTTAAACCTAAATAAAAACAAATATAAACAAAAAGTTTCGCTTCATGTTTAAGTTTTTATTTTTATTTTATTGTTAATATAATTTTTTTTTTGTTAGGAATTTTTTTTTTTCATTAGTTTTTTTTTAAATTTTTTTTCTAGTTTAAGTTTAGCTTAGTGTTTTTACATTCAGCGCATTTCTGAAATGTTTAAATCATCAAAACATATAAACAATTGTGCTCAAGTTGTCAAAAAATAAAATCAATTGCGTGGTCAGCAATAGCGCTCGATCGCATGCCATTACTGTCCAAGCCTGATATATATACTGAGCCTTTTCAGGAAAGACATGCGACCATATCAATTTGGCCATGACTTTTTGCAAGTTTGGAAAACTAGCATGCAAAAAAAATGCTCTAAATAAACAAACCATATACTAAAAAGAGAAGTGAAAACAAAAAAATTAAAAACTAAACCAAAAAAATAAAAATCTTCACAAATGATATAATAAATAAAAGATAGACCAGAAAAATAAAAGCATACAATTTTATTCTAATTTAAAAGTTTTTCACTTCATGGATTTTAAAGTAGATTAAAGTTTTAAAGTTATTTACTCAAAGGTTAAGTACTTCGAAACTTAATTATTTAGAAATTGAAAACTTAGATTTTTTCAAATATCTACTAAGCAAATAAAACATAAAAAAAAGTTATTAAAAAGGTTAAAATCTTCATACAATGCCGCACAAATAGTCAAGATCTCACTAATACATTATATAATCATCATAAGCCCTTTCAAACACTGTCATATTGATATTGAAAAAAATTATTATTATTTAATTATAAATATATTAACTTTATGTTTTTATTTTGACTGGTTCATCTTTTCCAATTTATGGTTTTATCATTTTTCATTTTTTCTTCAGTTTAGTTTTTTAAGCCAATTTTCAAAACATACTAACTATCAAAATATGCTAAGTGTATGGGGAAAGTTGTCAAAACAAAATACTATGGTCATAAAAGGAGTGTGGTCAGATGCCTTTTCTGAGAAGGCTTGATATATATATGTATATATATATAATTGATTTTTTGACGAAATTAAATAAAAATAACTACATGATTTTAACTACTAAAAGTTTCATGCATTTTGCAATCATCAGGTAAAAGATATATTTTGATGATTATTACCCAATGATTGCAAAGCACATGAAACTTTTAGTAGTAAAAATTATGTAGTTATTTTTATTTATCTCGTCAAAAAATCAATTATATAGTTCTGATATCATTCATCAAGCACTCTAGCTGATATATATGCACACAGCAAAATCAAATTTATTTATGTGTGTGTGTGTATATATATATATATATATATATATATATATATATATATATATATATATATATATATATATATATATATATTTGACTTATATGATTTATATTAAATTTCACTAGGTTTATAATGGCATAAAACACTGATTGCCAAACTGATCGATACCAGCGTACCACCCAACTCAATAATACTTTATATTTAACCGCCCTTGGCTGATTTAGTCCTAACTATGAAAGTTATATACTGAGTTATGTGCAACAGGTAAAGATATTGTAATGTAAGAAAGCATAAAATAAGGCATAATTATGTTGTTTTTAAATAAAAAGTTATATTATAAAATATATTATAAAATTATTAAGTTATTCTCTAGCTCAACCATATATATATTTCTTCTCAACGATTCCAAGTCAAACCTCACTCTTCTCAATAATTTTTCTTTGATTGTGCTGCTGCAATTTTTATTCCTAACCATTACTTCCATATCTATCGGCAAAATAATTCTCCAGAAAACAGAAGCCTGTTTATTATGGCTAGAAACGCAATAATAAACAGGCGTCTAATGCAAAAGCCTGCTTTTTTCAGGTCACAAAATCTTGTATTTCATCTCAAAAATTAGGCTCCAGAGACTTCTGGAGAATCTTTAACAGCGTCAATAATTAGGGCAAATCTGTTATTCTGCCTCTTTTGCATGGTTAGGATTTTGTAATCTTATCTCAAGACAAAGCTGAACTGTTTGCTAAGAACTTTATATCAATCTCATCTCTAATTCAACTAATCCAGTGGTGTACACTGGATTTTTAGGTGTTTGAGTTTTGACACTTACAGGCATTGTGCAAACTCCAAACTTTTGTATGTTTATGCTTATATCAAAAAAGAATGTTTTGCAAAGAATTGGGGTGATTGGAGCTTGGGAACAAAAAAACCCTAATTTTTGGGCCCACCCAGCCCTTAACGTGGGAGCAACAAGTTTATAAAATATTTTCTTTACTATTTTTATCTAAATTCATATTCATTAACAGATTTTAAATTTCATGCAATAATCTCTTTTTTTTTCAAAAACTATGACCATTTAAAGTTTTAACCCCCCTCAATTTGAGGGGGCTGTAAACATTGCAGGGTCATAAAAACTGAACACTAAGAGATTATTGCATGAAACTTGAAATTTGTTGAATATGAACTTAGATTGTTGTTTGATGAATATGAACTTAGATAAAAATAATAAAGAAAATATTTTATAAACTTGCTGCTCCCACATTAAGGGCTGGGTGGGCCCAAACATTAGGGTTTTTTTGTTCCTAAGCTCCAATCACCCCGATTCTTTGCAAAACATTCTTTTTTGATATAAGCATAAACATACAAAAGTTTGGAGTTTGCACAATCCCTGTAAGTGTCAAAACCCAAACATCTAAAAAATCCAGTGTACACCACTGTAATCACACCCTATCTGATATAGTTGATACACAGGCTGATTTATTGCTTGACACCTGTATTACTCTAACTTCTGTATCTAAAGTGATTTCCTGCTTCGACTCTTCTACAGCTTGTAGTTCGGATACCTGTTATAGTCTTGCAGAAGTATTCCCCAGAGTTATCGTCTATACTTTCGAAACTATTTAAAAGTTCTCATCAGAGTCTTGTTTTCCAGTCTGCTGGAAAGCACAATCCGTTATCCCTAATTTCGAAATTTCAGGAGAGCGATCTGACTCGTCTAATTACTGTACCATAAGTCTTCTTTCCAGTTTTTAAAACTAACAAACACTAAATCTTCTTGAATTTAATAACATTCTGGAATAAATAAGACAGATGGATAATTAATTAACTTTTTGATCTTCTTGTTCTCGAACTTCTTGTTCTACTGCTGATTTGCTAACTACAATAACTGATGGTTTTATTGTGAGTTGGATAGATATGGAGAAGCGAAGGCTATTGCTCTTGACTTTTTTTTGAGCTTGAAAAGGATCTCACTTCTATTACAGCATAGGGCTCTTAATGGCTGGTGAACTTTAATTCAGATAAAACTCAATTTTTTTCAGGCAATCATTATCGCAATAACTTAAATTTTTCTATATTTATGAACAGTAATGTACTTGATGAGTACATTACCTTTCATCTTCTAGGATTAACTCTTAGTTCTGATCTTTCTTGGAAACCATATATCAAATCCATTGCAAAATTAACATCTACTAAGGTTGCATCTCTTTATTGTGCTCGACACTTTCTTACTCCAGATTCTATTCTTTATCTCTACAAATCTCAAATCCATCCTTGTATGAAATACTATTGCCATTTCTGGGGCAGATCTTCGAATGATGCCTTTTCTCTTTTAGACAAGGTGCAAAAACACCTTGTAAATATAGTCATCTATTTACTGTGACTAGTTTTTTTCTCGAACATTAGTTCTTTGGGATTCGCTTCCCTTCTTTTTGTTTTCCTGATTCATATAATTTGCAGTCTTTTAATTCATCTGTTAATCGTTATCTTGCTTTATAAACTTTATCTTTTTCTTCCAGAAGCTTCACTTTTCCCTTAAATAGCGGTTGCTTGCAGCCTTGTTGGAAGTGTAGATGTTTTTATATATATACATATATACATATATATATATATATATATATATATATATATATATATATATATATATATATATATATATATATATATTAACCATGAGCGAGATCTCGTCTCGTTCTCTTTTCTCGTGAGAAATGGGACTTCTCGTGAGAAACGAGAAATAGAAATTTTTCGCGAAAAGTAGAACGAGACTTAAATATTATATTATTTTCCAAATTAAAAATTATTATAATTTACAAAATGCTTAATAATTTGTTTTTTTAATTAATTAATATTTTGACTCCGTGATTTTAATAAATCTAATTAAAAATTTAATTTGTTTTTGACATCTAATTCAAAACTGAAGCGCAAGTTAAACGTCAGACTTGAAACACAAGAGCCAACATCTGAACTGAATCCTATTTTGAGCGAAATGTGCCAGTATGAATATCTCCCTGATGCCAAAAAAGACTTTCCGATTCTTGATTGGTGGAAATTGCATTCAAATACATTGCCAGAACTCTTTTTATTAGCTAGACAAATTTTAGCTATTCCAGCAAGTTCAACAAAATCAGAGAGAGTTTTTAGCTCAGGTGGAAATGTAGTCCCATCATCCAGACACAACTTACACCCAGAAAAAGTAGAACAAATCATCTTAATCAGAGAAAACATTGTCTTGTCGGAAACGTTTGGCAAACAAATTCTGAATTAATATTTGAAAATTTGTTTACATTTGACAAATGTCATTTGTGTCTATTTGTCTAAACCATGTTTACATTTTTTTTTTTTTACTTGGTTTTTAATAAATTTGTTTTCAAAAACTGTTAAATTTCTCGTCTCATCTCGTTCTCAGTCTCACAAGAAGTACTAACTTCTCTTCTCGGTTTGAAAAAACCTAGTCTTGCTGATGGTTAATATATATATATATATATATTAGGGTGTCCCTAAAAACAATTTTTTTGAAAAAAATCTGCTCCCACCCTTTAAATGTGTTCTATATAATACAAAAACACTAGGTTCAAAATTTTGTTGAATAAAAAATATTTTTAGAGGTCCCCCAAAACCCTTTAATATTTAACGGGTCCCTAATATTTAAAAAAAAAAGTTTCTCGAAAATAGGTCAACCTGGTACTCAAATGAAGCGAAATTATATAAAAATTTCAAAAATAACATTCATTTTGAAATAATATAGTTATTTTAGGTTTTACTTTTGTAAAAATCTTGTTTTTTAGCAAAAAATGAAATAAGTGAATTTTTCATGATAATTGTGATAAATAAGTTTAAACTTCAAATTTATTTTTCAAAATGAATATTATTTTTGAAATTTTTATATAATTGCGCTTCATTTGAGTACCAGGTTGACCTATTTTTGAGAAACTTTTTTTTTGAAAATATTAGGGACCCGTTAAATATTAAAGGGTCTTGGGGGACCTCTATAAATATGTTTTTTTCAAAAAAAATTTAAACCTAGTGTTTTCGTATTATATAGAACACATTTAAGGGGTGGGAGCAGATTTTTTTCAAAAAAGTTGTTTTTAGGGCCACCCTAATATATATATATATATATATATATATATATATATATATATATATATATATATATATATATATATATATATATATATATATATATATGTATATATATATATATATATATATATATATATATATATATATATATATATATATATATATATATATATATATATATATATATATATATATATATATATATATATATATTCTTCATCTATTAGGCTTTCTTTTATTAGGCTTCTTTTATTAAGCTTCTTTTATTAGGCTTCTTTTATTAGGCTTCTTTTATTAGGCTATACATCTATTAGGCTTCATCTATTAGGCCTTCTTCATCTATTAGGCTGGCGCAGATGTATTTTTAATACATTGTTTCCAGTTTAGGATGTTGAATGCTGGATCTTCTTGACTCAATGCATGGGTTTGCTTGTGTCACTGTTTTTACGACTAGGCAACTCATTCTATTATCTCCTTATGAGGGTACAGCTCTAAAACTCAGTTTTATGGTTCTGAGGCCGGCTGGTAGTCAGGTTTCCCGAACTCTGTAGTAGCTCTCAGAGAGGCTGATTCCATCAACAGCTGAAAAATATCAAAGTATTAACAGTGCCATGTTGCGCATGAATGGTGTCCCTGTTTGTACTTTTGGTGTGCATTGCGGAGGCCACATTTGGAGCCCTTTGTTACGGCTTAGGGTTTATTAGTAGTAATGAGGCAATTGCTTGGGCTATTAAACGGTGTTCTGAGTACTATCTATGCTTTGAGTCAAGTTCTTCAAACTAATTTAAAAATGAATAAAGTACCAAAAACTATAAAACACAAAAAGACTGCACTCTTTTTGATGTTATTTCTGATCATATTGACCAAGCCCTCTCTCTTTATCCATCAGCTAATATAATTGTTGTCGGTGACTTTAATGCTCACCACTCTGAATGGCTTGGCTCTAGTGTCAGTGACTCTGCAGGCATTAAAGCCCACAACTTTTGCCTTTCTCAATCCCTAACTCAAATAGTCAACTTTCCAACTCGCTTTCCTGACAACCCGAATCATTTACCTTCTCTACTTGACTTATGTCTTGTTTCTGATCCTAGTCAGTGCTCAGTTTCTCCACATTCACCCTTAGGTGCTTCTGATCACAGTTTGATCTCTTTAAAACTAATATCTCATTCTTCTTCATCACCTGAATACCCCTATTATCGAACCTCTTACAACTACAGTAAAGCTGACTGGGATTCTTTCCGTGATTTTCTTCGTGATGGCCCTTGGGTAGAAATCTTTCTACTTCCTGTCGACAAATGTGCTTCTTACATAACTTCGTGGATTCAGGCTGGCATGGAATCTTTTATTCCCTCTCGACGATTCCAGGTCAAGCCTCACTCTCCTCTATGGTTTTCTTCACACTGTGCTGCTGCGATTGCCAATCGAAACCGTTACTTCCATATTTATCAGCAAAACAATTCTCCAGAAAACAGACGTCTGTTTATTACTGCTAGAAACAACTGTAAAAAGGTTTTGTCAAACGCCAAAACCCGCTTTTCTCAGGTCATGAAATCTCGTATCTCATCTCAAAAATTAGGCTCTCGTGACTTCTGGAGAATCTTTAATAATATCAATAATAAGGGCAAATCTATAATTCCACCTCTCTTGTATGGTTCAGACTTTGTCACCTCACCTAAAGACAAAGCCGAACTGTTTGCTAAAAACTTTTCATCAATATCATCTCTTGATTCCACTAATTGCGTTCTACCTGATATTGCCAACAAACAGGTTGATCCATTGCTTGACATTCATATCACTCCAGCATCTGTATCTAAAGTGATCTCCTGCCTAGACTCTTCTACAGCTTGTGGCCCAGACAACATACCTGTTATTGTCTTGCAGAAGTGTTCTCCGGAACTGTCGTCTATACTCTCAAAACTATTCAACAAGTGCTTATCAGAGTCTTGTTTTCCAGCCTGCTGGAAAGCCGCATCTATTATCCCTATCTTCAAAAATTCTGGGGAGCGATCTGATTCGTCTAACTACCGTCCCATAAGTCTTTTTCCTATCATAAGCAAGGTTTTTGAATCTTTAATTAACAAACACTTAATTTCTCATCTTGAATCTAATAACTTTCTGACCATCAATTTGGATTTCGATCTTCTCGTTCTACAGCTGATTTGCTAACAGTAATAACTGACCGGTTTTATCGTGCATTAGATGAAGGTGGAGAGGTTAAGGCCATCGCTCTTGACATTTCAAAAGCGTTTGATAAAGTTTGGCATGCTGGTCTTCTCCATAAGCTTTCTTCTTATGGTGTATCCGGCAACATCTTTAAGATCATTGAATCCTTCCTTTCCAATCGTAGCATAAAAGTTGTCCTTGATGGACAACACTCTTCTTCTTATTCTGTAACTTCAGGGGTTCCTCAAGGTTCTATCCTTGGCCCTATACTCTTTTTAATTTACATTAACGATCTTCCAGATATTCTCACATCTAAGGTGGCATTGTTTGCTGATGATACTACCATTTATTCTTGTCGTGATAAGAAACCAACACCCTCTGATTGCCTGGAGGGGGCATTTGAGCTTGAAAAGGATCTCACTTCTGCTACAGCATGGGGCTCACAGTGGCTGGTGAACTTTAATTCAGATAAAACTCAATTTTTTTCAGCCAATCGTTTTCGCAATAATTTAGATCTTCCTATATTTATGAACGGTGATGTACTCGATGAGTCACCTACTCTTCATCTTCTAGGATTAACTCTTACTTCCAATCTTTCTTGGAAACCATATATCAAATCGGTTGCAAAATTAGCATCTGCTAAGGTTGCATCTCTTTATCGAGCTTGTCACTTTCTTACTTTGGATTCTATTCTCTATCTCTATAAATCTCAAATCTGGCCTTGCATGGAATACTGTTGCCATATCTGGGGCGGTTTTTCTGATGATGCCCTTTCTTCTTTAGACAAGGTGCAAGAATGCATTGTAAACATAGTTGGACCTACACTTGCAGCCAACCTCCAACCATTATCACATCGTCGTAATGTTGCTTCTCTTTCTCTTTTCTACAAATACTATAATGGGCACTGCTCTAAAGAGCTAGCGTCTCTTGTGCCATCTACTAAAATTCATTCTCGTGTTACTCGTCATTCAATTAAGTGTCATCCTTTTTCTGTGACTGTTCCTAAGTGCTCCAAAAACGCTTATTCGTCTAGTTTTTTTCCTCGAACATCAGTTCTTTGGAATTCGCTTCCTTCATCTTGCTTTCCTGATTCATATAATTTGCAATCTTTTAAATCGTCTGTCAATCGTTATCTTGCTCTACAACCTTCATCTTTTCTCTTACAGTAACTTCCAACTTTAATTAGTGGCTGCTTGCAGCCTTGTTGGAAGCGTAGATGTTTAAAAAAAAAAAAATATATATATATATATATATATATTAAGTATGAATTGAACAAAAGAGTAATTTAAGTTAGGTGAGGTAGACTCTTCAGTATATAGAAACTCAATGACCAACTTCTGAAACTTCAAAACTCTGTCACTATGTTGATATGAGACATATTATATCAAACCAAAAGTCACTAAATTTTCTTTGTAGTGTAGTTGCTATTTTCCATGGAATCAATTTTCATTCTTTAGGTTTTTTGGTATAATATTTTCAAGTTGTTTGTTTCTTTTGTATTGCTTTCTATATTGATGACTGATTAGGTGTGTCTATATCTAATCTAACATCAACAAAATAATTTCATACTGCAGAAACTTTTCTTGTTGATAACTTTGTAGACCCATCAAATGCAAAAAATCAAACAACTTAGAAAAAGCAGTTTTTAAATACCATTTTAATTCTTTAAAATATTTCTTATAATCTGTTATAGAATTTCCTACTTTACAATTAAAAGACTTTGATAGTCAGCATTTATCATTTATATGTGTATATATATCAAGTAGGTACATATGGAAGGTACCAGATTGGTGAAAACTACAAAAAAAAATAGTACATTATAACTAAATATTTGAAACTTCTGAGATGCTGAAACTTTCTTAAATTAAGTAATTAAGTAATTAAAAACTACTTCATAGCTTCTTCTATTTTTTAATCTATGGTTTTTATTAAAGTTTTGTTATTTAAAGAAAAGTTTTTTTTTTTTTATTGTTACCCCTTTAATATCCCAAGCAGGTTTTTGGCACATAATTTTAGAGTCATTGATCAGATTCATTCAAAATTTTGTCAAAATTATGCTTTTGACCCATTAATACACACATTTAAACTATTTATAAAGGATTAAACTAATTATAAAGGAAAAGAAGTGAATAACCACAAAGAACCCTTAAAAACTACAAAATATACCCTTACAAACTACAACTTCAATGGTGGATTCTAATTATACTTATTTATAATATTTTTATCTCTAAAATATATATCACATATATTTTAGAGATAAAAATATTATAAGTAAGTTTGCAATGGTGAAGCCAAAATTTATAATAAAAGTGGGAAAAGTACCTTTTGTTGTTGAAAAACCAAGTTCAAAGGTAGAGGCAAAAGTTCAGAGGAAAAAAATTAATATAAAAGAACTTCAGATTCAACACGCTGTGTCTATGAAAAAAACACAAGAGACCTTTGATAAAAGAAATATACCAGTATGTATGATATGTTTTCTTTTATCAAAGATCAAGGCACCATTGATCGGAGAATAGATGAAAAAACTGCTAATATTAAAAAGTAGTATCTGCAAATTTTAACAGCAGAGGAAGAGCACTCTATAGTAAAATTTAATAAAAATAAAAACAGGTGTTTTTATTTTTAATGATTTCTTAATGAAATATCAAGGAACATCAAGGAAGCAAGTCATTAATCTAATTACTAATGTTTTAAAAATTACCAACACCAAGAATCATATTGGTCGCAAATTTATCAAATTATCTATATAATAATCTAGATAATGCAAAACATGTTGTAAAGACAGGAAAATAAGTTAATTGTTATGGTTTAGTTACAAAGTAAATTATAATAAAAAAAAGTTTGTTTATGAAATGTTGTACACTAATTAGTTGTTTTTTAACACTATACCATATAATTCCAATATAACCATAGGAAGCAGAAAACCAAGAAATTAGTTCTGAAATAACAAGCAAACATACCAATTAATGAGCATTGAACTGTACAAGGAGTATGGCAGAATCACATCTTGGTAAGAATATAATCAATATTGTCTCATTATTACTGGAATAATAAACAATAATCTTTTTTACTTTATTTGCTGATATTCTCTATAATTAAGAGCTGAAAATAAGAAATCAAAGGCAAGCAGTCAATTTGATTGGATAACATGTGGAATTGACAATCAATTGTTTTTTTAGGAAAGTCATAATTTTTGGTTTTTTCTTTGTTTAAGTTTTCATGTGAGTGTTTTATGATGAAACTAAACACACAAAACTTAATGCTTAAAATTTAACAAACTTGTATTCTTTTTAATATAATAATTTCAAACAAAATCAATGCATTTTTTAAATTTAAACTTGCAAATAACTAATGCTTAAATTATCAGCTTATGTTAATTTGTTTAAAATAACGCTGGTGCGCACAGATTTTCATTCAATTAAAAAAAGAAGTTTGATAATATCCAAGTAATATAATCTTGAACTATTTTTTTTTAATATCAAAACAAATTTTAAATAATATTAAAATATTTTATTAGGCCAGGTGAATAAAAAAAAGCAATTGCTTTTACTCAGCATTTTTGGAGTAATTGTTCAGCTTTACGAGAAAAAAAATTTGAGCGATTTTGCTCAAATTTTTATTCATGTAAAGCTGAGCAATTATTCCAAAACTGCTGAGTAAAAGCAACTGCTTTTTTTTATTCACCTGACCTATTACAATTCAATAATAGAAAGAAAAAATTGTAACACGCAATTGGTAATTTTAAATTTATTTAAAAATAATTCATTTATTGCATTTGCTTCTCATCAGCAGGAAAAAGCTACAAAAAAAATTTAATGAAAAAAAAAAGTTTAAGTACAGTCAGAAAAGGAAAGAAAAAAAAAAGGAAATGTAATTACATACAAAAATTTTTATAATAATTTTATATTCCTAATTTTAATGATATAAAATATTTTTTTATCTTTGGTCATTTTAAAAACTGTCAAAATTGGTTATTAATAACTTTATTAACACTCATGTGCAAATTTCTTACGATTTAAACTTAATACTTAATACTAAAAAGATTACTAAATTACTAGTGTTACATTTTTAAGAGACCTATTGATAATAGGCTATTATAGAAAATTTTAAATTTACCTATAAATCACTCATGCATTTATTACATTTGCACAAACTTACAAGAAAATAAATAAAAAAATTTGAAAAAAAAAAAGTAACTAAGTACAGTTAAAAAAAATAATAGCAATTTTAGTCATTTCAGGCAGTCGTTGACTGTTGACCGGCCATTGTTTTCCACGCTGATTAAAATAATAAATATATAAAGATCTTAGATAAGCCCTAGGCAGCATTGTAATAGTGAAAACATTTTGAATCTTTTAGCAAGGCTCAAATTAAGTAATTGCGAATTGCAATATCTAGAAATGCTTCAGGTCTACAAACTCTCAGTTTATTAAAAACCATAAACACTTTCTTAATGAAATGAATGAACAAACAAAACAATAAATTTACTGCAAAAATAATAGCAGTCAAAACTAGTAGTAATCATTTGCTTATATAAGTGTGCTATAGTATATACATACACACACACACACATATATATATATATATATTAGGGATGCGCCGAACCGGGTTTTTGGCCGAACACCGAGTCCAAACGTTCGGTCATGAAATTTTACCGAACACCGAACGGTTCGGCAACCGAACCTTTACTATTTTTGAAAAAAAAACATAAGTTTTGAAAAATTGTGTTATCAAACATTTAACATTTTATTGTGTTATTAAAAATTTGTTAAAACATTAGTAAGGGTTTATAAATTTTGTTTGAAAAATTATAAAATAACTTTGAAAATTTATTTTATAATTTTTCAAACTTTTTTAAAAAAATTTATTATTGGATGATTGTTTGTGGTGTAAAGAAAATAAATGTTAACATTTTTATTTGTAGTGTAAATAAAAATGTTAACGATTTTTTTTGAAAAAATAATACAATTAAAGTTAGGTAATATAAATAAATGTATAACCTGTAACGTATTGGATAAAATAACATAATATGTAACATGTTGGTTATATTTTAAGATATATTTACACAGTTTAAATTTAAAATTCTTTATTTTTGGTTGAACTTCTTTTTTATAATTTAGAAAAATATTTTAATCTTGTAAAAGTATAAAAAAGTGTCTTCCGAAAAAATATCTTTTAAAAGTACTGTGTGGAAATACATTGAAGTTTCTAAGAAAGACATTAGTTTTTGTATCTGCCTATGCAAAGCAATACTCTCTAGAGGTGGGAATTGTCCAAAGACATTTACACTAGTGTAATTATTTACACTAGACATTTACCACTAGTGTAATTAGGCGCCATTTAAAAAAAAAGCACCTTGTGGAGTATGTATTAGCTGAAAAAGAGTCTGACTGTTTCTACATCAAGTGATTCGGACATAAAAAAACAATTAACATTAGTAGAGAGTATTAATAAAAAAAGGTTGTAGAATATTAATGACCATAGAGTAATCAAGATTCACAATCGCATTGGAGAAATGATGGCATTGGATATTCAACCATACACAGTTGTAGAAGATCTTGGTTTTAGAAAACTAATTGAAGAGATATCCCCTAATTACCAAATACCCAGTAGGAGTTACTTTAATGAAAATATTGTTCCACAAATATATGGTAATCTGTTTAATTCAATCAAGAGTAATATATCTTCTGCCAGTTATATCTACCTTTAAAACTGATATTTGGACAGCAAATAGTTTAAATGTTGCCTCCATAAGCATGACAGCACACTGGCTCAATAATGAATTTTCCCAACAGAGAGCAGTACTCAGAGTTATGCATTTTCCAGAAAGTCACACAAAAATATAAGCCAGTATTTACATAAAGGTTTGCTAAGTTTTAAAATTCCACACACAAAAATGAGAATGAATATGTAATAAAAAGTTGGCTAAATGAGCAGATGCTAGAAATGCAGCAACATAATTTAGAACTTGAATCCTCTGATTCTGATTGTGAAGAACCCACAGTAAGTAACACAAATGAAGTGTTTGTGACACCAGCGTATACAAAATTTAATGAATGTTTTCGGCTAGTTTTCAAACTGACAACTATAAATGAATGTGATTCCAATTTTTCAATTACTAAAGATAGCAAAAGGTTTAAAAGATCACACTCTAATGTGCAAATGATCAACATGGAGACTTTTGGATGTATTGGAGTATTTAAAACTCCCTCTTGTTATGGAAAAAGAAAGTCCTCTTTTATGGTGGAAAAATTATGGAAACTCTTTGAAAAATTTAAAGAAAATAGCCCAAAGGTTTCTTTCAGCACCACATTCTTCTGTTGAAAGTGAAAGACTTTTTAGTACAGGCGGCAACATTTATGAACCAAGTAGAAACAGACTATCACCAGAAAGTGGTGAAAAATTAATGTTTATATTGCCGAGCATTTGCTAAGGTTCGGCCGAACCGAACGTTCGGCAAAACAGCCGAACGTTCGACGCATCCCTAATATTTATATGTATATATATGTATATATATGTATATATATATGTATATATATATATATATACATATACATATATATATGTATATATATATATATATATATATATATATACATATATATATATATTAGGGTGGCCCTAAAAACAACTTTTTTGAAAAAAATCTGCTCCAACCCCTTAAATGTGTTCTATATAATACGAAAACACTAGGTTTAAATTTTTTTTGAAAAAAACATATTTATAGAGGTCCCCCAAGACCCTTTAATATTTAGCGGGTCCCTAATATTTTCAAAAAAAAAGTTTCTCAAAAATAGGTCAACCTGGTACTCAAATGAAGCGCAATTATATAAAAATTTCAAAAATAATATTCATTTTGAAAAATAAATTTAAAGTTTAAACTTACTTATCACAATTATCATGAAAAATTCACTTATTTCATTTTTTGCTAAAAATATATAATAAAATTAACCTCACCATGTACTGATCCAATATTGTGTAAATCTGTAAGCAAGTTTGTACAGTGCATCTTTTGTATCCACACACATATAATTATTATTACAAACAACAACTTCTTACATTATAATATAGCATAATTAAATTGCAGTACATTTGATAAAACTATAAAGTGCATAATACTTGATATTTGTGGTAATAAATAGAATTAGCCTCACCAATAATTATTATCAGTTTACTTGTATATTTTGATCTGGTGATACGCATTTGTGACTTGGTTGTTAATATTATTTGTTATAAAGTTAAACAAAGACTGTGAAATCAGTGCTCATAAAGTTTTTAATATTTGGTTTTTGATACCTTAATTTGAAATGGGATGTGGTAAGCGTTTAACAAATGAGGAATTAGCAGTAATCAAAGCATACAAAGATACAGGCTTATCTAATCGGAAAATTGCAAAGAAAATTTAAAGATCTCTAAAATTGGTAATAATTACTTTAAGATTGGGGTTATTTATGGAGCTTATAAGGGAAGTTGTGGCAAATGTAAAATTGATAATCATACTAATTGAGTTACTGTACGCCCTGCTGCTGCTCAGCACATGACTGCATCTCAAATTCATGCTGATTTACAATTACCTGTATCTGTTCAACGTGTGAGACAAATATTACATAAAGATCCAAACACAGTTTGGAAAAAGCGTAAACCAAAACTTATTGCTCGTCATAAAAAAGTTAGATTACAATTTGCAAAAGAACACATGTCTTGGCAAGAAGAGTGGCATCAAGTTCTCTTTAGTGATGAAAAAAAGTTCAATCTAGATGGTCCTGATGGCTATCAATATTACTGGCACAATCTTCGAAAAGAGAAAGAAACTTGGATAAGTCGTAACTTTGGTGGTGGAACTGTTATGGTTTGGGGGGCTTTTTCATTTGCTGGAAAACAACCTTTGGCATGGATTTTAACAAAAATGAATTCACAGGACTACATTGACTTATTAGAAATAAGTTTGCTTGAACATGGTGAGGAACTGATGGGTGAAAATTTCACTTTTCAACAAGATAATGCTGTTATCCATAATTCAAAGTTTACAAAAGCTTGGTTTAGAGAAAAAAATATTAACGTATTGCAGTGGCCTGCATGTGGTCCAGATCTTAACCAGGGATGCGGAGTCCCAAAAGGACTCTGCCTTTATGTCTCTACTTTTTCTAATTCTGTAGTGTCCAGAAGCTCTAAACATGTTTGTTGACATGATCTGCTATAAAAAAAAAACTCATGAGATTTAATGACTTGAAACTTGTTATTTTTAAGCCCGGAGTCGTTGCCGCCATTATACTTAAGGACTCCGGGCTCAAAAAATGATTGTTTCTCTAACCTAAAAGTCCTAATTTATATCCTATGAGTAGTCCAAAAACTTATTTATATTTTTAAATCTCCTGGATACCAAAAACTAGGATAAAGTAATCTTTTTGTGACTTTCAAATTCGGAGTCCTCTTTGGGACTCCGCATTCCTGATCTTAACACAATTGAAAATCTATGGTGAATACTTTCTAGAAAGGTTTATGAAAATGGTAAGCAATTTGAATCCACCTTGGAGCTGAAAACTTGTATCAAAGAAGCTTGGAATGAAATATCTATAGAAACTATCCAAACTCTTGTGACTAGTATGTCAAGTTGCATATTTGAAGTCATTAAAAAATCAGGAAGCAATACTAAATATGAAATGAGCGTAAAAACAAAATATTTTCTGTATTTTCTTGTATATAACATAAATGAGGCTAATTCTATTTTCTCCACAAATTGAATACTTTAAGTTTTTTTTCCATTTGTAATTAATTAAATATACAACTTATAAACTTTTTAGTTGTAGTAAAAGATAATAAGAAATAAAGTAAATTTAATCTTTGCTATTTTTGTTTAATTAGAACGAAAAATGAAGATGAGGCTAATTCTATTTTCTCAACTGTATATGTTGCAAAGTTGTTTTAAAGCATTAAGCATAGAGCGATTTACGTATGTCTTAAGCAATTTTTATGTAAGCAGTAAGCGATTTCAGTTAAGCAACTTTTAATCATTTTTTAACTTTTAAATGATTATTGGTAAGATAAATGAAGTAATTAATTTAAAAAAAAGTCACATTAACTTTTGAATGACATTTTAGTAAAAATATTTCTTACAAAAGTTTGAATGACAATTATGTTTGATATAAGCACTATTTAAATAATAAAGTTAAATAATAAATTTTTTCATTAGTAAATATTTACTTATGAAAAAAACTCAAATTGAAGGTTTATTTTGATTTTTTTTTTTTTTTATTGTAATGCTTGATTATTTAAGCTTAAAGCAAGGATCATAAAAATATAATTTAATTCTGATCAAAAATATTTTATCTTAAAACTAATTTAATAAAAAAATATATAATTCTATTTTGATAAAAAAAAATAATTTAATTTAGATTTAAAAAATATATAATTTTGATTTAAAAAATATATTTAAGTTTATTAAAATTAAAGTTAATGCTTAAGCTTAACTTAACTGTCAAATCTATTTAAAAATATTACTAAATATTGTTCAATTTTATTTGTTCTTTAAAAAAAAATCAGCTTATTTTCATCACAATTGTTTTTCAATTTTCCTTCGTAAACATTTTTTTTAATCAAAATTAAATTTTAAATAAACGGCTGCATCAAAAGTTAGCATAAAACATAAGTTTTTTTTACAAACTTTTTTAACGCAAGTTAAATCATAGCGACTATTTTTTAATAAACGATATATTCAACGATGTAATTTTATTAATAAAATAATAAACTTTAAATAAATAAAGTAAATAAATTAACGTAATTTTTTTATGTTACTCACTCATTTTTTTAAAATAAAAAATCATTTATAATTGCAGAGCCACAATTAGAAATTTAAAAAACAATCATTTTAAAAACTCTAAAATTTAACCTAATTTAATTCATTTATGCAAATGTTGAGAAAAGAAAGAAATTTATTATATCAAACATTTTTAAAATGCAATATTAAATTTAATTATTGAATATTAAAAAAAAAAAATAATAACATAAACATTCCTTTATAGTAATAATAAAAAAGCTGCTAAATAACATTTAACTTGTTTTGCGGTAAATAATATTATTGCAGTAATTTAGAAAAGTTGATGTCTTTAAAAAATAAAAAAATAAAGAGAATTTTATGACATCAAATATCAAGCTAAGCTAATGCGCTAAGCATTTTTTTATTTAAAACAAGGCTTGTATATATATAAAGGCTCATATATATATATATATATATATATATATATATATATATATATTTATATATATATATATATATATATATATATATATATATATATATATATATATATATATATATAATATATAATTATATATATATATGTATATATATATATGAGCCTTTATAAATGAAACACAGTGTAAAAAAAAAAAAAAATTGATAAGTAATTTTCTTCTAATTTATAGATATATATGTGTGTGTGTGTTTATATGTATATATATATATATATATATAATATATATATATATATATATATATATATACATATATATATAAATATATATACATATATATTTATATATATACATATATATATATATATGTATGTATATATATATATATATATATATAAATGTATATATATAAAGATATATTTATATATATATACATATATATTTATATATATGTACATATATATTTATATATATATATATATATATATATACATATATATATATATATGTATAATTCTATAGATTGTTGCATTTGGGAAGTACGGAAGGAAAAAATGATTTTTACGCCAACACATACGTCACTTTTAATTACTTTTGACTTCTTTTTGTTGTCAGAAAGTTAAAACCATTAATTTAATTACAAATTAATCATTTTTTATAAAAATCGCAAAAACTCAAATTTAATTGACCAGAATGTTTTTAAAAACATTCTGAATGTTTTTAAAAACATTCTGAATGTTTTTAAAACATTCTGAATGTTTTTAACAATGTAAACAATGTTTTTATTTTTATTTTTTTTAATAAAATATTTTAATTTTATTTTTTTTAATAAAATGTTTTTATTTTTATTTATTTTTTACTGTAAATCATTCGCGGAGTGTTGCTACATCGACTATCTTATAGACTGACTCACAACAAAGTGCTGCTACATCCACTGACAAATAACCTGACTCGCAACAGAGTGCTGCTATATCAACTGACAAATAGCCTGACTCGCAACGGAGTGCTGCTGCATCTACTATCTTTTAGCCTGACTCGCAAGGGAGTGCTGCTACATCGACTGAGGTTTTGGTTGGGGCAGGCAGTCTATCAATTAATAAAAAAAAAAATTCCGGTCTTGCATTTTAATTTTTACTTTTTGTCAACAAAATACGGAAAAAACTTTCTGACAACATATAAGAGTTCTATATACAACCCGTAGATGTTGTCCGAAAGTTTTTTCCATGTTTTGTTGACAAAAAGTAAAAATTAAAATGCAAGACCGGAATTATTTTTTTTTATTAATTGATAGACTGCCTGCCCCAACCAAACCCTCAGTCGATGTAGCAACACTCCCTTGCGGGTCAGGCTAAAAGATAGTAGATGTAGCAGCACTCCCTTGCGGGTCAGGCTATTTGTCAGTCGATGTAGCAGCACTCCCTTGCGAGTCAGGCTATTTGTCAGTCGATGTAGCAGCACTCCCTTGCAAGTCAGGCTATAAGATAGTCGATGTAGCAACACTCGGCGCATGATTTACAGTAAAAAAAAATAAAAATAAAAACATTTTATTGAAAAAAAATTAAAAATAAAAACATTTTATTAAAAAAAATAAAAATAAAAACATTGTTTTATTGTTAAAAACATTCAGAATGTTTTTAAAACATTCTGGTCAATTAAATTTGCGTTTTTGTGGTTTTTTTTAAAAACGATTTATTTGTAATTAAATTAATGGTTTTTACTTTCGTCCAACATGCAAATGTTGGACGAAAGTCAAAAGTTATTAAAAGCGACGTATATGTTGGCGTAAGAATCACTTTTTTGCTTCCGCTCTTCCCAAAGACAACAAACTATAGATCTATATATATATATATATATATACATATATATATATATATATATATATATATATATATATATATATATAAATATATATATATAAATATATATATATAAATATATATATATATATATATATATATATATATATATATATATATATATATATATATATATATATATATATATATATATATATATATATATATATATATATATAAATGTATATATATTTATATATATATTTGTGTGTGTATGCAGTTCTTGGAGGTTGGCAAAAAATGGCAAACCTTGTTTCTATGTTTTATGGTCAAATCTTTGTTTCACATTTTTTCTGCCAACCTGATGCTAAAATCCCACAGATTAAGGTAGGCATATTATTGCCGATCTTATTTTTCCTAATTCTGAGGGCTGTGTATGTATGTATGTATGTATGTATGTATGTATGTATGTATGTATGTATGTATGTATGTATGTATGTATGTATGTATGTATGTATGTATGTATGTATGTATGTATGTATTGATGTTAACAGCACAAGAACATAATAAAAAACATTAATTAATTCAAACATTTGAGTGTAAACAACTCTTATAAATACAAAACTATGTGTATAAAAAAAAAATAGATAAAAATATCTAATAATTCAATAGTTGTTTGAAATTATAGTTAAGAAAAATATTCATATACCATATTCAAAGATTATAGTGAGGTATTCTAATATATTAGTTTATGAAAACAATACCTCTAAACTTCCTTTTTCACAAGCAACAAGTATAGGCGATTGATTTTTTATTGATGGTGAATTGACATCACAAACACCATGTAAAAGCAACTGTTTGACAACCTCAAAGCTATTATGTTCACAAGCAATATACATGTAGCTATTAGGAATGGGTTCAAGACCAAACATATTTTTAACCTTGTAAAAATCATCTCCCTTCAGAAGTTTTATTGTTAACACTTTGTCAATTAATATGCATTGGGACAACTTATCAACATCATTATTGAGGCAAGCATCCTTCAAAATATCTGGAAAATCTGAAAAACATTTTTTTTAATGATAAACATAAATATTCCAAAAACTACATAACTGTAAATTTTTATGGAAAAAAAAAGGAACAAAAATACAAATATGACAAAGATCATTAGCATAATATAATTGATAATATCATCATTATTATTACTATCATTATCATCTTTATTATATGTATAAATGCAACTAAAATTATACTATCGCTTCAGAGAAGATAATTTTCAATAATAATAAATTTACTATCATTATTGTTAGATAATTGATTATCTTACAATAATGATAGTAAAAATAGATTATTGAGTTTACAAATTCACAAATACTTGAAAAGTAAAAAAAAAGATAAGAAAATAGGACTTTAGAGGAGACCTATTTTTTATTTACTTTTTTATTTTTTTTATTTTCTTAGAGGTATTCAATATCATTTTTAGAGCTGAAACTAGTCTCAATACTTGGAAAAGTAGCAAATATACTAAACGCATCTTTATACACAACTTCAATTAATTATGGATAAATATAAATAACCTCAAAGACTGAGTTAACGTTGTTAACCATGCTCGCCAAAATCTAATAAACGCCAATAAAAAAATTGCTTAATCATTCCTTGGATGCAACTGTGTATTTGCACAATGTTGCAGCAAACTCTTTTTAAAATTATCAGCCGATCAATAATTAACAAATGTTGAAACCTCTGCAAATTTTACAAAAAACCATATTTGCATATTTTTTCTTTAATACATTCCAAACTTCCAACTGAATTGTATGCCACACCCCATCAAAATTTGAATTCATCATTATGCACACTGGAAGTGAGCTTAATAATGAATCAAAAAGTGTGGACCATTGTTCTACTGAAACTGCTTACAACACATATCATTATTTACTGGATTATTATTACAGACACTTAAAATTTACATTTAAATGATAAAGAATTTTTTTAATCATTTTACTTAAAGTTTTGTAATATATAAAAAAATTGAGTAAAACGATTTTTAGATATATGAAAAAATTAAGAGAATATGTATTATATATAGAATCATGTTCTTCTTGAGGATCTAATTTTCCTTTGTTGATTGACTTATTTCTTTTCATAGTAAAAAAGAACATTCACTGCAAAAAAAAAATTATTGACACAGGTTGCAGCCTCTATCTTCAGGCAGCATAACTTTTCTTTTAATAATTTTTTCAAATCAGCTTGAGCAGATAAAGGTGCACTGTAATGGTTATCAGTACATCTTAATGAATAACGAACGCCCTCCGCTGCACCCTGTTAAAACACTAAACTTTTACCTGGCTATTTACCTGGTATGGCCATACCAGTATTGCTAAAGCAATTAAGTTATGACTAATTGAGCTATGTTAACATTAGTCCATAAAGAAGCCCATTTTTGTTGTGTGTAACTTGTTAGGTTTTGATTTTAAAAAAATTTAGGGAAATGACTATTAAAGTATTATTATCAAGTGAGTTCCAGTGGTTGACTAAATGTTCTGAGAAGAAATATTGTCTAACCACAGTTGTAAACCTATGTTTAACTAGTGTAAGTGGGTGACCTCTTGTTCTTTTGTTTGCAGCTAATTCTAAATTTTTTTATATGAAATAGTAGAAAACCCATGCAACATCTTGTATCTTCTCTTAAATCTGATCTGTTCCTTCGTTCCTTAAGTGTTCATAGACCTAGTATTCTATTTACATACAATAGATATTTGGCATTGGTCGCTGATGATACTACCATTTATTCTTATCATGATAAGAAGCTAACACTCTCTGATTGCTTGGAGGAGGCTTTTGAGCTTGAAAAAGATCTCACTTCTGCTACAGTATGGGGCTCACAGTGGCTGGTGAACTCTAATTCAGATAAAACTCAATTTTATTCAGCCAATTATTATCGCAATAATTTAGATCTTCCTATTTTTATGAACGACAATATATTCGATGAGTCATCTACCCTTCATCTTCTACAATTAACTCTTACTTCAGATCTTCCTTGGAAAACACATATCAAATCAGTTGCAAAATTAGCATCTGCTAAGGTTGCATCTCTTTATCGAGCTTGTCATTTTTTTACTTTGGATTCTATTCTCTATCTCTATAAATCTCAAATCCGGCCTTGTATGGAATACTGTTGCCATATCTGGGGTGGATCTTCTAATGATGCCCTTTCTATTTTAGACAAGGTGCAAAAACGCATTGTAGACATAGTCGGACCTGCTCTTGCAGCCAACCTCCAACCATTATCACATCATTGTAACGTTGCTTCTCTTTCTCTTTTCTGCAAATACCATAATGGGCACTGCTCTAAAGAGCTAGCATCTCTTGTGCCACCTACTAAAATTCATTCTTGTGTTACTCTTTATTCAATTAAGTCTCATCCTTTTTCTGTGACAGTTACTAAGTGTTTAAAAAACTCTTATTCGTCTAGTTTTTTTTCTTGAACATCAGTTCTTTGGAATTCGCTTCCTTCGTCTTGCTTTCCTGATTCATATAATTTGCAATCTGTCAAACGTTTGCAATCTGTCAAACGTTTTGCAATCTGTCAGTCGTCTGTTAAACGTTATCTTGCTCTACAATCTTCATCTTTTCTCTTCCAGTAACTTCCAACTCAAATAGTGGTTGCTTGCAGCCTTGTTGGAAGCAAAGATGTTAAAAAAAAAAAAACCTTTACAGAACCAATGAGTTTGGTCATTCGAACTAATAACTTCATAGAACTCATTTGTTATCCCTGCATACTTACAGTGATGCCACTTGTAGCAGATTTTACACTGTATAGCACCTTTGTTACCTACATTCTAGTCACTAACACTACACTCATTTTTCTTGCAAATTGTGACTTTGTCTTTATCTTTAACTTCACTTATTGAAACTTTAAGGATTTTTTTAGCAGTCACCATTTCCATAGTTCTGAATTATAATCTTTAATGACAAGAGAGCTACCACCTTTCAAAATAGTGGATTACCTTCTTGTTGTAAACTTATTAACACAAATAGAACTGTTAGTTTTTTGTGCTTTTTTCCGAGCTATTTCAACAACAATTTATTGAAATTCCTTGTTTTTCAGCCTGAATAAAAAACAAGGAATTAAAAAAAAGTAACTCCTTGTTTTTTATATAAAATGTGTTAAATGTAAAATATATATTATTATTGTGAAAAAATAAGATAAATCTAATAAGATAATTGTAAATTGTCAAAAACTATGACAAATTTTTCTAAAGAATTTATATTTAGTTAAAAATCATACCTGCTATGGTCATTTTTTAAAACACTTAATCTGATAATATTTCTTTTTGGTTTTCCTAAAACCATGCCTAAACAACTATATGGTTGAGTTTTTTTTTTAATCTAAAATATTAAAATTTTAAAATAAACAATTGTAAAAGATTGTGAGTAATTAAAAAACAATAAATTTAGCTATAAAAAAATCAAAGCTCAAATACTCAGCAGATTTTAATTATACTGGCATAAGCTGAACTTAGTCAATTTCTTCTTTGGAAATATTTTTAAAAAGCAAACTTAGCTACATACTTTAACAGTATTTAAAATTTCTATGATCCTCATACTTCAACTTTTCTATAATTTAATAAAAATCTTTTTCTAAATTTCAGATAAAGACAAACACCACTTCTCAATTTCAAATAAAACTTTCAAGCTAATTCCCACAAAAATACAGTAAAAGTGAAAAATAAAAATGAAACATAAAAAAGTTTATGCTTCTAACAATTTTATACTATATAAATTTCATTAATAATTAATTCACCTGCTGTATGTTATAAGGTGCAGAAATAATTTTATTACTTACTTCACTGAATAGTTCCAAGAAAATTAGATTAATAGTAGAAAAAATTAATTTAGCATAAAAATGTAGACACTAAAACAGACATGTAAAAAAAGTTTTTTTTTTTTTAATTTGTTTAATTTTATTTTATAACATAATTAACATAATTAATTTTATTTTATAACATGATTAACTTTATTGATATTAAATATTTCTTATACTGCAAGTTAAATCTATGTAAATGTTAAAATTAACTAGTAATATAATATAAAAAAGTTTACTCTCTAAAATATTAAATACAGATTTTTAAAACTTTTTATTTTTTAAAACTTTACTTGTAAGTATATATTTAATAAAGATAATTATTTAATAATTTAACAAAACATAAAATTAATACAAAAGCCTTTGATATTGCTAGTTTCCATGAACCAAATTTTCCTCATAACATAACTGGCATACAAGGATTATATACAAATGAAAATTAAGACAATATATGTGATCAAAAAATATAAATATAGAGAAAATTCAGAAAATGTTTTTTTAAAAACAACACATCAAGTCAAAATAAAACCCAAAAAAAAATTAAAAATCACGATTATTGAATATACTTTTGAAAATTAAATTTGTTCAGATAAACTTTTTTATATCAAAAGTACTTCAAAAATATTTCATCAAATTATAATGCATAATGAGATACTCTATACCGATAAAAGTCTATTAACATATGACTGAAATTAAGAGCTGGAAAAAATAAGGAGATAAAATAAAATATAGATACCAGAATTACTGGAAACAACAATGTTACGGTGCCACGAAGAAACGGTAAACAGCTATACCCAAGAAATGTTATATAGAAATAATAAAACAAAGCAATTAGCCAAATAGTGTTTCCAATAAATCTTGCCATAAAACTGTTTTCACTGAATAAAAAATAAATTAGCTGAACAACATGCAGAATTAGTAATAATGGGAAAAAAGCATTTAGATGCACATCAAATGCGTATCCAAATTCAATCCTTTCCTGCTGTTTTATACCACCAGGAAATCGAAGATATCTGTTTACAAAAACTGATAAAATCCCTGCAACTAACAAGCCAAATCCAATGCAGTCTACAAATATAACCCAAAATAACAATTTCAAAAATCCAGTAAAACTAAGACTTAATGCAACTGAAAATATAGATGATGAAACAAACAACCAAGCACTTAAAAGCACTAAAAAAGCTGGATCGTCTCTTGACCATTGTCTTTTTGTCTCTTGATGATAGGAAAAGTTTCTATATACTCGTTTTGGTGATACAAAAAGATAAAGCATCTGCCAAAGAGCAAACTCAAAATCCATATGCTTAACTTTAAATATTCGTTTTATAAAAAGAAATCGTCTCTGCAAAGCTATACGATCCATAATGGTAATTTTCTGTTCTGGTAATTTCTCTGATGATTTCTTCGACAGCATCAATGTTAGATAAAAGATAAACAATTGATAATTAAACTAAAATAAAATTTAAATAAAATAATATCAATTTTATTTAATTACTTTCAATCAACCCTTTATGATATTTTTAATAATAAAAATATCAATAATAATAACAAGAAAAAATAAAACTACTTTACGCTGCTGTTCTGCAACATTACCTAATATTAACTCTATAATTTTAATAAATGTTAAACTAAAATAGTAAAATTTATTTTATTCTAATTAGGCATGAAAATTTGATAATGAAATTGTTTAACAATTTAATGTAATTATTAAAAGTAAAACAATATTAAAACTAATCAAACAAATATGAAACATTGTATCTCAAAACATCTACGATATATTTGTAGACAACTTTTATGCGTGAACACTGCTAAGATCCAAACAAAAAAATCTACATTGTAAAAACTTTTACTAATATTCTTATTAAAAAGTTAATTACACTTTTAGCATAGTTTACAGCTACTAGTAGAAATAAATTTTCAAAGTTAGTTTTTTTTTTACTATTACTACAAGTAAAATTTAATGAAAATTTATTTTTAAAATCTTAAGAAAAATAACAATCTTTAAAATTTTTAATTGACATGTTTCATCAATCGCGATTGACATCATCAGGTCTTTATTTACGAAACTACTTATTTCATTAAAATTTTTTTTTTTTTTTTGTACATTTGTGAAATAATTTTGCAAAACTTAAGCAGACTTGTTAAGTATATATTCAGTTGAAAGAATCAATCCGCATTTAACAAAATGGATCTGCTTTTACTTGATTCGTGCATTGTCGAATTTTGACGTCGACACGTCGTAACGTATCGCAAAATTAACATTATGAATTAGCAAAAACAGTCTCGTTTCGGAGATAATTTCCGCGCGATAATAACAATTTCAAAAAAGCGGAAAACTTACAGCGGAATTTAATTTCCATTCACATTTTTATTTACAACATACTAATAAAGGAAAAATAATAAAATTAAATACAATAATTTTTAAGTATTTTTGTTAGTTATTAAATAAAATGGCTTTAAACAGAAGGAACTCGCTAAAAAAGAAAATAGCTTTGTTGCTGATATTCAAATAGCCTCATTTTTTGAGAAAATGTTGCAAACATCGTATGAGAATGCGTAGAAGTTTTATGGTCGCCATTAAATGTTGGAAGCTTATTTCTCTTTTGTGCGGTTTACACGCTGGACGCTTGAGAAATAAACTAAATTAGATATATAAACGAGTGGCTATATAGAAAAATTTTTCTTGTTTGAGAACAAAATTCACGCAGCTTTTATGACCTACTTTCAAAACAATTTGAAAGGTATATTTAGAGATTATAGAGCAGAAATAAGTAGGTAAGTTTTATAAGCACAAAAGACACAAGATAATCGGTATCGTATAAGTTGATACCGAGAAGAATGGTCTCGTATCGCGTAGTATCGCTTGTATAATAATGTCAATACTATCAGTATCGGTTCGATGCCACTCGATACCGAGAAGGAAGGTCTCGTATCGTGTGGTATCGCTTATGTTCCAATGTCGATAATATCAGTATCGCTTCGATACCAAACGATACCGATAATAAAAAGAATCGTATAGTATCGCATGATCTCGAATCGAGACTCTCAATAAAACAAAAAAAACAAAAAAAAAAATGTGAATTTTTTATTAACAAAATACAAGTACAGTTGCTTTTTAGAGATTTAGTTATTGTTTTTTAATAATCTAAAATACTTTGGCTATCGTCCATTCGCTGTTTTTTCCTTTGCCGTACTTTCGTTGATATTTTAGGATTTTCTTCTATTAATATTGGCAAAGGTAAGTCTGATTCATGTCCTATATCACTTTCATTTTCTTGTTAGATGGGCCTTTTTTTAATGTAATTTTCAAGAGCGGAATAGTTCTGCATTATAAATACAAGCTTATCTGCCTTGTCACTATCGAGATACCGATAAGAGCATTTTCTGTATCTTCGATCAGTGATGACAAAACTAGAAGCAGAAAATGCTCTTTCAGATGATGCAGAGGTTGATGGAGTTGCCAACCAAGATCTTGCAACACCCGAAAGGATAGGAAGTTCCGCTGCATGCTGCCCCCACCATGCTAAGGTGTCAGTTTTTCCTGCATTTCTGGATCTTATTGTTTTTTGGTATTTTCCATATCAAGTTTAATAGGAGGGTTTTCGTGTATATGATGTGAATTAGTATCTTCCTTATACTTTGCTAAAATAATATTGTACTCATTTTCCTCCCAACTTTGTGCATTATCAGCAACGGAATCGTTACTACCGTTGTTATTACTGGACCTTAAAACAGACAATGAAGAATTCTCAAAGTATTCTTTGGTTGTGGGATGGTTTTCAACCAGTTTTCGAATATTTTCATCGTCAACATCAAGAAGATGTCTACCAAAAAATGGATGAAGGTAAAGTCCTAGTGCAAATGCGGGTAATTTACGGCCTTTGTCTGGGAATCTCTTATTTAGTTCTGATAATAAGTCCTCCAAGAATTTTTCTACTAATTTGTTGTTTCCATGAGTAACATTATTTTTTTCTTTCTCGATGAAGTTGATGAGCGCTGTTACTTTCCACAGTGACATGTCAATTCGAATCTCTGTGTCAGAAGATAAAAAAACTGATAATTCTTTAACAGATTTTAGCACTGGAACAATAGCTTCAAAGAGTAGGAACTGTTCATCTGTAGGTACGGTTTTCTTTCAATCATCGCCTTCTGTATCGCGTAAGTATATGAGTGGAACCTTCAGTTGAAGCATGACGTGCAGCATATCGTAATGGCTGTTCCATCTTTAAGAAAAGTATCCTTCAGTTCAAGGGTACCCTCAACTGTTCTTTGTTGTACAATGTTGAGTTTGTGATCACTGCATGTAACAGAACCTTCTTTAGTTATAAAAGACACACTGTTGTTTAGAGTACATGCCATATTTGATGCCTGATCAATAACACGCAGTTTATCCGGTATTTTTTTTTTAATGATTCAGGGTATGAGAGTGTGTTATCAAGTGCTTTTGCAATGATGATACCAGTGTGTCGCTCTTTGAATAGGCACATTTCTAATGTAAATTTCTTTAGGGCAAAGTCTGACGAGATATAATGTAATGTCACGGACATGTATGAATCATTTTCCCTTGTTGTTCAGTGGTCGGTGGTTATGGCAACCTAATTAAGATCTATGAGCTCTTTTTCCATAACTTCATGCATTACTACCTTTAGTGTATGGTAAAGTTGAGGGAGTTTATTTTTTGAGAAAGTTGTTGAATGTTTTATTGTGACATTTGGTAATATTTTGTTCAAGAACCTCTTAAAATTTTCAGAATCAGCAAAACTGAACGGCAAGCACCCAGTAGCAATCAAAGTAATGATGTCATGATCAACTACTAATTGACGCCGATCTTGAAGTGGCCACTTTTTTGTAACTGCCTTCTTCAGGAGAGTGAGAGTTTTGAAGGCTACGTCTTTTGCGGATCAAGAAGCACCTGCCTCGATTACGTTTAGTTCTTCATCTACTTGTGATCTCCGCTCGTCTTCTTTTTTTTTAAAGTTCGATGAATAACTTCTTATGTTATGTTTGAATATGCTTTCGCAAGCCAGTAGTATTTGCTTGCTTTGTTGCAAGCTTATTTCCACAAGTTTTACACAGAGCAGATTCTCCTGAAAATGTAAAATACAGTTTAATAACAAAAAAAAAGGTTTTACTTTTTTATTATTATTTTATTTTATTTTTATTAAAAACAACAGAGCCGGGACGCTTTGAACTCACTTGGGGCCTGAGACAAAATCAATTTTTGGGGGGGGATTTACTGTAAATTTTACCTCTAAAAAATGTCAAAAGAGTTAAATAATTTCAGAAATATTATTACCAAAAAAAGACCCTTTGATAGGCGTGAATTTGATTTTTTTTTTTTTTTACGATTAGTTACTAGGTATCTTTTTATGAAACAAAAACAAATTCAGAGTGGGCCGGCATACATCCTGGCCATCAATTTAGCACACTGTGCTTTGCGATTTATGAATTATTGCTCCACCAATTAAATTATTATTTTTTTAAATCTTAATAGTTAATAAACAATAACAGCTACAACGTAAAAACGTAAAAAAAACCTGAATTTTTAGTTAAAGAAATATTTAAAAAAATTAAATTTTAATGAAAGACTTGAACCTAGGTCTCCGCACTTATATGCCATAACTTTATCCGCTTGGCCACGCAAACTTATGCGTTATAAAGTTATTATATCTAAGAATAATTCTACCAGTAAGTAATTTTAGAATTATTTCCCGACATATCCGGGAATTACCTTTTGAGATAAAGTATAAAAAATTCTTAGTTAGTAGTGCTTACCTATATTTTTCTTGAAATAATCCCAGATTAAAGATGTTGTAAAAGGCATAACGAGTGAAGATTTGTTTTCTTTAATAACTAAAGTATACTTATGTTTAATTATGTTTAATTATAAAAAATAAGATTTGCGTATTTTCAAAATAAAACAACTGTTTCATATGATATTTAAAATGATTTTAGAAAGGTTATAAGAGAGTTAGTAATAATAAATATATTGAACAGTTATATAAATTTTTTTTTCTTATTTTTTAAGTTTATCAATAATATTTTGAAGTTTGACGTTTCTTAGGTAGGGAAAAGGGTAGTTATCCCGAATACCCCCCTCCCTTACCTTTTTGTCCGCCCTTACACACTGTTTAACATAATTTAATAATTTGTAACAATTTAATATAGAAATAAATGTTGAAAAAATCGTTTCTTTCCTTTTAATCACGGTAGAAAAAATTGTAATAAGGATAACAGATGAGAAATTAAAATACAGAAGTGGTACCACACAATTATTTTAATTAAAACAAAGATACCAGATGAGAAATGAGCCATATATATATCTCATTAATTATACGAATTTACTATTTCAAATTACAAATCGTTTATAAAAATAACATGGAAGTTCTCATGATGACCCGAGTTGCAATACCAAATGATACTATCGGTACCAAACAATACCAATATAACCGATAACTTTTGATACTAGTATCGATATCGATACCGTAAGGTATCGCACCGAGACCAAACGATACCAACATAAACGATGCTTTCGATACCAGTATCGCGTGATCTCAAAGTCGATACTGTAAAGTATCGCATCGAGACCAAACGATACCAAACGGTACCGACATTAACTATACTTTCGATACCAGTATCGCGTGATACTGTATGGTATAGCACCGATATCAGACGAGAAATCGAGACTCGAGACCAATTATCTAGCGTCTAAAGCACAATACTTAAATTTACAATAAAAGAATTTAATCATTTATAGAAAGAATTATGCAACATGTATCAAATAATATAAAAAAACACAACCGTAGAAAATTAGGTTAATTAGTAATGATAAAATTATACTACGCCAATACTGCACCTCTAGCTTGCACATACACGACGATTTTCGATGGTTTCTAACCTTTAAAAATTAGTTTAGAATCTAACGGTTAAAATTTAACGCGATCAAGATTTCCTTATAATATATTTTATTTCAATAAAGCTAAATTTAAAAAAATATTGCAACAAAATTCGCAGTTTCAAAATTACATAAAGTATATAACATGTTTAATGATAACATATCTTTATTATGTTATTATATAGATTATATCTGAAATATATTTTATATAGTCTATAAAATATAGATTATATTTGTTAAGACGTCCATCTTTAATTTTGATAACACAAATTACAATAACTTTGCTTTTTATTGGGCTAGAAATATAAATTTGGTGTATAAATGTGCAGCATCTGATTGCCTCTTTCATCTTAACATACTTTCAAAATATTTAGTTTAAACTTTTCATGCATTTATTCTAAGTATTAATGAAAGATTTAAAAATATTTGACAGTGAAAATTTTTTCAGTGTTTTTGCATGCACAAACTTTTAAAGAATTTAATTCTTAAATGATGTTTAATTAAGATCTAAATGAAATGAGGTGTACCTTTTATGTCTTAAATGATGTCATGATATCTTGTATATCTTTAAAAAATTTTAAAAAGACTTAAATGATTGTTCCATTTCCTTTTTATATGCCGTCTTTCTAAACTTGTACTTCTATTTTAACACTTATACTTTTTTATTTTTAAATCTTGATGCATTATCATGCTAAAACTTCTTCACCAGCATATGTCGGTGGTAGCTTCATAAATGGATCATAACTCGTAGGTTGTTGGTATAACGTGACTCCGCAAGAATTATAAAATAAAAAAACAAAAATAATATCTAAGTGCCGTCACGAAAACAAGTTCTTACTTGACAACCACGAGCCCAAAGATTAAAAAATCAAACTCCATTTTTTTTTTAACTATTTAAAATTACTTTTAAGCAAAAAAGTTATTTAAAAAATCATTTTATCATACATTAGCATGGTTTTAAAGTTGTAAGGGTTGTATAAACGTGTTTTGACGTTTATTTACAGTCCTGTTGTGAAGCGTTAAAAATCGCATCGTAAAGCCGTAATTAAGTACTTTGATTATGTTATATTGCATTTTTTTAACATAATCTACATGGTTTTTAATTATTATTTATACTTTTTTTCTTACATCATTGATTTTGTTGTTTTTTAATATCGGATTTTTCGTTACGGTTACGACGGTCACGACAAAAAAACAAAAAAAGAAAATATTCCTAAGTCCATTGATACCGTTGTCAATTTTTTAATATTTATTAAGAGGGAATAGTAGCTTTTAATGTTTCAAAGCTGTCAATAATACAAGCATCAATTTCAATTTTTTTTATTCACTATTTACTATTTATTATATAGTATATATGGTATTTTATATACAATATACTAATATAGTATATACTTGATAAATTGGCTTTTTTCAAAATGCCCCACATGCAGAAAAAACATGAAGTTCTGCATTTCTACAATTGTTAAAGCTAAAGCCATTAATTATAATTTAATATTACATTTATTCTTCAAAATTTAAATATTCAAAAATCTTGATAGTTTAAGAAAAAATATACATAACTTTTTTAATCACATAAATATTTATTTTGTCGGATTATAGGCAAAATCCTTAGTCAAAAAAAAAATTCGAATACTCAAGAAAAATAACGTGCTTATAGTCAAAGGCGTAGAAAAGTCAAGAAAGTCGGGGGGGGGGGGGGATGCTGAAACAGCCCCCTGTTTCTACGCCAGTGTTTGTAATTATTATAACGTTGTAACTCCAATAAAAAAATTATGTTAGTGTAGCCAACGTTGTTACAAAGTTGTCAGACTTTCCACTACAGGTTTTATTTTGAGACGGTTCGATAACGAACCTCATGTTCTCACGGTTAACCCAAATTTCTTACGGTAAACGGTAAAAAAAATTTCAGAAGAACTTTTTTTTTTTGTTTGCTCTCAATGTTTTAGCTTAAAACAATAACAATATATATTCTGAAAAACCTGGTCATTACATCAAGAACTAATGAATACTAAGTGCATAAGAAAGATCATAAAACCGGTCTCAACATATAAATATCAATATTTTTTAGCTTTAAACATAGGTTTGTTTACATTATAAATCAAATCAGAATTCTTATAAATGGCACAAAGCAAAAATATATGGGCAAATATAGCTTAACATGGTGTGCAAATGATTGGGCAATGATTTTGATGATAATGCTTTTAAAGAGGTATCTGAAAAGATTCTTGATGATATTAGAGGTGAACATTTGTATCATTACAGAATCGTCATTTTATTGTACCATATTTCATAAATAATTATTCCAAATACTTTTATTAAATGTTTCAAATTGTTACCAAAATTAGCTGAAATTGTCTTTATTATTCCTCACAGTAATGCTAAATCGGATAGGTTGTTTAGCATTGTAAAAAAAATAAATGGTTTGTCTTTAAAGTCATTATTAGGTAAAAAGTTTTTATTTTTTAGTTTATTAGCCAACGTTGTGTAAAAATTAATTGGCTTTTTAACCATTTATAACATGATATTGGTTTAGTTTTATAGATATATTTACCTAAGAACTAGGTATTAAATAATTATTTCTTTATTCTATTTATTCAACCAAAAGTTGAAAAGTTACAAGTTTTTTATAATTTTACAAAATTAGGTGAGGTGTCACTCATATAGTTGAAAACTAGTCATTATAGTGACACCAAAATAAAATAAACAAACAAAAAATAATAATAATAATAATAAACAAAAGCATGTGTAAATTAAATTAATTTAAAAATAATAATAACGATAAAGCTATAATAAATTAAATAATAAGACAAAAAAATATGAAAACACTCAATTAATAACAACAAACAAAAATAAAACAATTAGCAAAACAGAAATAAAAACAAACTTTACGCATACGAAAAGGCAAAACACAAAAACTACAAAATGAAAATGCAAACACAAAAACTTTTACATTAAATTAAAAAATTAAATTAAAAATAATCTTCAGTTATTTTTCAGTTATTATTCATTTTCTTGGGTCTGTATAATTAACTAAACTTTTAAACCAGAGTTGTAAAGCAAAGTAGTATGTTTTGATGTTATTTGTTAGGCAGAGAAAAAAAAGTCTAAAGTTATTTAAAAAAGTTTTATTATGGCAAAAAAAAAAGTTTTATTAAGAGAAAAGTTAACCAGGTGTTTCAAGGTTATACATATACTAAGAAAGCAATTGATGATCTTTTGGAACAACCTGCATAAAATACAATGATGGAATAAATTTCTATGTTCTAGTTCAACAAAATTGAACGTTTCCTTTAGTAAAGCTGATCAATATTTATCATTTTCTTCTTTTTTCCTTTCCAAATGTTTAAAGAAGCGTGCTTGCCTCAGAAACCAGCAATCCGTGGTTCAACGTCACCTCTGGGCAAGTTTAATAACATCGGTAAGGAAGGATGCACGAACTTCTTTTCAAATGCTCTTCCACGGTGCTCTGTGATAAGACCGTAAGGAGTTCTTAGGGCACCTAAAATTATTAATAATAATAATAATAATAAAAAAAAAGGTGCATTCGATCCTGTGGTGGATGTAATTCAAAGGATATTGATCTTGAATACCTTGATGAAAAAGCAAAGGAGATTTTTAATACAATGATGTATAACATGTTGTATCATTCTTTCAGTCACATGACTCCGCAACTACTTAAAATTCTATACACAGCATTTGTACGACCTCATCTGGAATTCGCGGTAGCGGCCAGCAATCCATTGTCAAGAATATATATTGATATAATCAAGAAAGTACAAAGAAGAGCTACTTATTTAATCCCTTCGTAAGTCATCTGTCATACAAAGATCGTCAGAGTATACTGAACTTAACTTCCTTAGAAACGCGTCGCATTCCGGGATATCTGATCCAGGCCCATAAAATCATTAACAATATAGACATTGTCTCATGGAGTGAACCCCTTGCCCTTTGTGTTGGGGTGTCAAATAAAATAAAAACTAGAGAACGTTATCTAAAAATGACGAGAGAGCTTGTTCAAAATTGCGAGCAAAGTCATCAATTTTTTACAAATGGAATAATGAATCATTGGAATGAAATGCTTTCAAAAGTTGTATGCGCTTCATTTGTTAACAGTTTCAAGGCTCAGCTCGATGCGAAAATTTCAAATAATCCGCATAAATATCGAGATTATAAATAAAATAAAAAATAAAAAGGAAAAACAATAAATTACAATTTTATACGTCAAACTATATGTCTGTGTAAATTTTTATAATGAATAAAATTAGAGTATGAAGCCAAAACCTGTAGGTTATACAGGGAAGCCTGTTGCAGTATTTTTCTACTACTACTACTATTTTGTATTAAATGTGCAATTTTGGCAATTTTGACTAATCTTGTATTAAATGTGTAACTTTTGAATGGACATACTTCTTTAGTTCATCATGAGCATTTAGTATGTCTGATAGAGGTACCAGATGAGTAAAATCTTAAGAAATTAATGTGAGAACTGTTATTGTCTTTAGAGAAATTGGACAAGTTAATGAGACAAATAAAATATTTGCATTTATATGACTACGCCCCCCCCCCCCCACCAATAAGTTTGTTCTCATATAATGAAATAAACTATTAAAACTTTATCAAGCTGCTTTTTGTGACAGCATGAAGGATGCTGGATAAGGTTAGAAACAAAGATTTTTCCAATGCAGCTGAAAATGATATTGTTGATATACAAATTGGAATTGACGGTTTATGGCAGAAACGAATTCATCTCTAAATGGTGCATGCACTGCTGTTGCAAAGATTAACCTTAAAATTGTTGATTACCTAGTATTTTCAAAGTTTTGTCGTGGGTGTGCTTTGTGGCAAAGTAAGAGCAACAAAAACGGTTATTTGATGCGATTTAAAAGGCAAAAAAGTTAGATGATGGAAAAAATATATCACGGAAAAGAAGATTAACTGACAAGATCATTAGTAAAATACAAAACTTTTATGGCATTAGCATTGTACAACATTAAAAAATCTATTTTGGCTGTATTGTGGCATTGCACGAACATAAGCAACAGTGAAGAGAGACATCAATTATATCCTCGTACAAAGGAAAGCTGGTGCAAGTATTGGCAGAATGACAAAAATTATAAACCATCAATTAATCTGCCTTTTGCCATTAAAAATGCTCTTTAAGACAAATTGTTTGCACAACGGTCAGATTATTTGTTATCAAGATACGGTCACATTATTTGTTATCAAGCTTGGATGGCGCAACAAAAAATCCAAATGAAATTTATACTAGATAATCTGGAAAAATTGTCCAAAAAACATTTTTTTACTAAAAAGGTACTAGATCTGGTTGCTGTTTTTTACAATGATGGTTTGAAAAGTTTCACAAGAACTTTTAATTATTTGCAGCTCTTGTCAAAAAGTTTTATTATCCAAGGATCTTGGAAGAAGGACATATCGAGTGTAAAGAACATGATAAAAAATATAATTCCTGAGAAAACAATGGCTAAAATGAAAAATGAGATCAGGAAGGGCTACATTGATAAAGAGAAAGAAAAAGAGGGAATAGACTCTAATATCAAGATTCTTATGTTTAGGGAAATTTTTAATTAATAAATTTAAACTTTGAAGTTTTTAAACTTTGAAGCTTGATTTTTCAATTGTATTTTTTTAGTCTGACTGCGAACAGCAAATTAATCATATCTTTTTAACCAAATTTGTAATTGAGATCAAATTCTCAGGGTTTTTTTTTTATAGATAGAATCGCAATACCTTACTAGAACTAACTTTAAAATTGTTTCCATTTAAATATGTTGATATTTTACCTTAGGTTTAGTTGTAAAAATAATTATTATTTTAAAATATCATTTTTATTTTTTCTAGTAAGGTTTTGTTTATTACATTATAATCTATAAGTTTTGCAAGTTTTAGCTTATGTCATGAAATTTTTTTTTTTTTTTTGCCATTGTTTTTCATTTAATGCTCATTCAGTAAAAAAAAAAAAGTTTACTTTTTCTTTCAGCTTTTTAAATTATATTCAGAAATATTTTTGCTTTAAACTAATTTTGGGATATGATTAAATTGCAATAAAATAGTATTTTTTTTAACTGATAACCATCTTAATGGTTAAGTCTTAATGGTGAAATATGTTTCTACAAAGTATAATAAGAAAATCCCTAATTGTAGCTGTAAAGCATACAACTGAATCAAAAACTTATAAAAAGTATGATTGCCAAGCTCGCTTTAACTCAATAAATCAACAATAAATGTTTCTAAACATCCTAAATGAACAAAATCCTCCTAAAATACACTGTTAAACTTTAAAATCAACAAATCAATATAACTTTCTAAATAATGATATTACAAACACAGTGAAAGAAGCTTATAAATTTCAAATACATCAAAAAGAAGCAATTACTAATATTCAACTTTAGCCTAACTCAAACATCAACCCTAGTATTATCATCGACGTATTCAAAGGGTATTTATGTCGTGCGAAGAGAAATATGCTCTCAAAAACACTTACTTTTCTTACTCAAGAACCTTCTATTGTATTTAAGTCGTACTTTAGTGAAGCTTCGCACAAATACCCTACTCAATTTTCAATTAATAAATTTGTTGTTCCTAGAACTAATTTCAAACTAAGCTTTTACCAAATCCAATACCGTGGACCGTTTATATGGAAACATTTTTAAAACTTATTACAAAAAAAGAATAATGTTTAAAACATCTCATTTGAAAAGTTCAGGAAAGAATCTAAGAGTCTCTTATTACAAAAAGACTGATTTAAAATATCTCTTTTTAAATACATAAATAATATAAGTTATCTAAAAAAAAGTTATTGAAACTACTTCTCTTTTGTAGCAATTTTAATTAAATTAAATTTAATTTTTTGTTGAAAAGCTACTATACTTTTAAGTTGTTGTCTTTAATATATAGCGTTTTATTATTTCAACACGTGTAAATAAACGTGATAAAAATCTTATTATGTACATAGCTACTTTTTCTAATTAAAATATAAATTGACAATTTTTCAATGTAAATGGGGCTCGATGATAAGATAACTTATGGCTTCTGCTTGCTTCAGGTCATTTATTTATTAACAAGATTTATTTTATTGAAAATATTATTATACGGCAAAAATATATACAGTATCGGACAAAACGAGTGCAACCAAATAATGCTAATTTAGTTTAGTTATATAAAAGTGCTGCATTTTTTCAATTTAGACTATGTAACTGTTTAGAGACAAAGTTCTTCAAGTTTTATTCATCACAAAGTTCATTATTTGTACACGAAAATTAATAAATTAATCAAAAGTATTAAAAAAAGTTAATTTCCTTCAGGACAAAACAAGTGCAACTCGACAAAATGTTGACCAAGCTGTATTTCGCTATCAATATTTCGTGGCGAATCCTTTGTTGTCGATCACAGCCTTGCATCTTCGAGGCATAGATTCGATCAGGTGATCAATGAAACTTTGTGGAATCGCTGCCCAGGCCTTTTGGATTTGTTCAAACAGTTGATCCTTATTACGAACACCTTCACGATTAATTCTGTGGTTGACGATCTTTCACAGGTTCTCGATAGAGTTGAGATCCGAAGATTGAGGCGGCCAATCCATCACCGATAGGTGGTTGTCTTGAAACCACTGCTTGACTAATTTTGCAGTGTGTTTCGGATCGTTGTCTTGCTGAAAAACCCATTTTATTGGCATATTCCATTCAGCATGAGGTAACATAACATCTTTCAGGATATTTTTATACATGAAACGGTCCACTATTCCATCGTTACGATGTATTGGACCTAGACCGTTAGCAGAAAAACACTCCCAGACCATTACATTGCCTCCACCATGCTTCACGGTCTTATGGCAGTAACGTAAATCAAGGCGTTTTCCGGCCGGTCGACGTACACGACAAATGCCATCGCTCCCAATGATGTTGAACTTCGATTCATCACTGAACAGGACAGTTCGCCATTTCTGCACATTCCATTCAATATGAGATGTAGCAAACAGGAGTCTTTTCTTCTGGTTTTTTAGTGAAACCAGCGGATTCTTTGCAGGGCGTCAAGAAAACAATCTGGCTTCAACAGCACGTCGTCTGATTGTTCGGTCCGATACAGGCAGCTCTAATTGCTTTTGTATCTCGACTGATGATATCCGGGGATCCTTCTTGACGGATCTGACGATCATAGAATCCTCTCTAGAAGTGGTGGAACGCGGTCTTCCACCTTTGTTATCTGCTGCCAACTTCCCCGTAGAACGATATTTGGAACATAGTCTTAATAAGGTCCATTTTTTCACGCGATATTTATCCCAAATACTTTTTTGTGACATTCCACTTACGTAATCGCCAATAATTTTTTTCTTAGTTCCAATCCAAGACTGTCGGGAGCCATTTTTGCACTTGAAGTCATAAATATAATAAAAATAAATAATCACGCTTCTCAAGGCTTACCGTGTTACATTTACCTTGTGATGATACAATAATGCTCTGTGGAACACAACGTCTTGGTTGGATGTGGACTGTATTGATGTAATGAAACACTTGTTGTATTTCACTTCTTGTATTGATGTTCTTTGATAAAACACTTTGATAAAACTCACTTCGATAAACTGTCTTGATAATACTGACTGATCGACTTCCATATACTGACTGAATTACATGTCGATTTACATGTCTCTTATATAGTAAAATGAACCTGTGTGAACCTATTCTGGAAGATTCTAGATGCTTCTTTTCGATGCTTCTGGAAGCTTCTGGATGCGTCTGGATGCTTCTGAATGTTTCTGGATATTTCTGGATGCTACTGGATGCTTCCAGATGCTTCTTCTGGAAACTTCTGGATACTTCCTTTAATTATTAAAAAACTTCCGTGACGTTGACACGGACCAGACTTAAGAAAATGAAACAAACCAAAAAAGTTGCATTTGTTTTGTCCGCTGCAAAATGGCACTTGTCAACGAAATTCTGCCTGTGTACTGTCACCTGTCAGCTGGTTGCTCATGCCATGGCATGCTATGACTCCAGACTCCTGAACTGTTTGCTGTGGTAGTATAGTTCGTTTCGTTTTTAAGACATGTAAAATTAGGAACACTTTTTAGGATTGTTCGAAATGCAAGAGAGAGAGCGAAAAGAGCGCTTTCTTTTTTGTATATAATATCAAGAAACCAACTGGCTGCTGCGTTAGCGAACTAACGCAACAGTAACAGGAAAATCGTCTTATCATCCAGCTCCGTTGTTACAAATTTAGATATAACCTTGTATATAATACACATGCATAAAATTTTTTTTTGTTATTTTTTTATTATTATAATTTTTTTTTTATTATTATTATTATAGTTATTATTTTTTTTACATCAATATAATAACATAACTTCGAAATCCATACATATTGAAGAAAAATACATATTGAAAAAACAAAATAAAAACGTATTGCGTCAATATATAAGATATTAAAAAATTAAGGTTAAATAAAGGCTTTAAAAGTAAGTTATAATCAAAATTCAATAGTTGTTGTTTTGTTGCACGTTTAAAATGTAGAGTGGAAATTATAGTCTTTATATTACTTGCCACAATCGAGTTCCACAATCGTGGCCCTCGGCAAGATATTGAGAAGTCAGCTTGTTTTAATAAATTTATAGGGATGACAAAGTTGTTAACTGAATACTTTGTTTGGTATTTGTGGTTTATAGAAATAAATTGATATTGGAAAGTGTTTGGTAGTAATAGATTCTTTAACTGAAACATTAAAAGTAGTATGTTAAAAATATTTACTTCGAAGACATTAAGCATTTCAAGTTCTCTTAGTAGAGGCTTGACACTGGTGTATCTGTTTGCATTTAATATTAGGCGATATGCATGTTTTTGTTTTTTGTAAATTGCACTTAACTTTATCGGATAAGTACTTGCCCAGATTATGTTACAGTAATTGATGCAGCTGTGGATGAAAGAGAAATAAATATTTTTGAAACAAGTTGTGTTTAGAAGATTTATACATAATTCCAATAATTTTAGATATTTTATTTACCACTTTTTTGATATGATCATTCCAGGTAACACTTTTGTTAAGAATTTTACCTAAAAAGTTGATTGAGTTTTTCTTTTAAGTTTAGTTTTGTCGATAAGCAGTTCAAGAAGTTTTAAGGGTAGGATGAACCAGAAGGTTTTGTAAAAAGAGTTTATTTGCTTTTTTCTACGTTTAGCGAGAGCTTGTTGTCTTTAAACCATTCTTTTAAATTTTCTAGTTTTTGATTAACCGTATTAAACATTAGGCTAATGTTTTTGTGGCTGAAAAAAATACTTGCGTGTTGTCAGCAAAAAGAACTAAGTTGAGCTTATTGGAAAATGAGAAGATATCATTAATATAAACAAAGAATAGCAATGACCCAATAATAAAGCAATAATGGTTGTCTTCGATTATTAAGGTAGGAGCAAAACCACTTTAAGTTGTTGCTTTTTATTCCATAATTATCTAGTTTATACAGATAAATCTCATGGTCAACAGTATCAAATGCTTTCGAAAGATCAAGGAATACCCCTTGAGTGTATTTATTTTTATCGAATCCATTTAAAATTTCATTTACAAGTTTGATTACAGCATGTTCTGTTGAGTGTAGTTTTTGAAATTGATTTATTATTATTGATTATTATTTAAGAGGTGATAATTAACTAGAAAGTTATTTAGAGTCTATTGTGCATTATGCTCTCTAATATTTTCGAAAAACAGGGTAAAATAGATTTTTGTCCATATTTAGAAGCCATAGAATCGTACCCACTTTTAAGTACAGGAACATCCCGTGATTTAAAGACATTTTGTAAATATGCAGAAGGGAATGTTCAATAATATCGTAGACACTTATTACGACATTCGCGCTAAAGTTGTCAAGCCCTGGGCTTTTGTTTGATTGTAGGTAATTAAAGGCGTTTTGAAGCTCATTGGGAGTTGTATTATTTTTTTCTATTACAAAATTCTTTTTTTCTAAATATGATTTAAAACTTGTTTTTCCAGGAGTTACTTTGTCAGCAAGTTTTTTCCCAACTTTTGTAAAGATACTGTTAAATTTCTCAGCAATGTTTTTGGGTTTGGAGGCTGCAATATTACTTTTACGTATTTTTAAGTATTTCGGGAACATTTTAGTTGTATTTTTTTTTATTTCTGTAACCTCTTTTAACTATGCTCTATGTTTTTTGAGTGTTACCGATATTATTTTCTAATAAATTGCAATAATGTATATTTTTTTTAATTGTTTTTTTAAAGTTCTAAATGAATTTTTATACTGTTTATATATTTTTTTTTTTTTTATAGGTCTTTTTTCAGAAACTTTTCATAGAGTTTTTTTTTTTAGAAGATTTTATAAGCTCATTTATCATCCAAGACTTTGTAAGCAACAGGATTGCAATAGGAATCCTATTACAATCTTATAGATCCTATAGAATTACTATAAGACTAATAAAATTTCTATGGTATCCTATAGTTTCTATAGGAATCCGATTGTAATCCCATAGGTCCTATAGAATTCATATATGTATCCTATAGATTATAAGATTTATATAGGACCTACGGCATACTTTTTTGATTCCTATTGCACTCCTATAGGTTCTATAGGATTCATATATGTATCCAATAGCTTTATATAGGATTCCTATAGGACCAATTTGACACCTTTAGAAATGCAATTGCAATCCTATAGGTCCTATAAGGTCCTATAAGGTTCAAATAGGAAGAAAAAAACTGCTATAGGATTAATAGTATAATCCTATATAAATCATATAATTCCTACAAGATTCATAGGACTCCTATAACCAATTTTCTAACGAAAGTATCTGTCTATAATAAGTCCAATTAGATTCTATATGCTTTTTAAATGTAAAATACACCTTCTCCCTGTTAATTTATGGTCAACTGATATTACAACGTGCATTTGTTCAGGCAATTTCAAAGCAAATTAAAACCTAAAGGAATATATTATATTCCATATATTATATATATATATATATATATATATATATACATATATATATATATATATATATATATATATATATATATATATATATATATATATATATATATATATATATATATATATATATATATATATATATAATATATATATTATATTCCATTAGGTTTAAGTTTGCTTGAAATTTTTTTGCGTTTAATAACAAAAGTTTTAATTAGTTACGCATATTTCTTTTGTTAATAGCCGGGTTTTTTTAATGATGAAGTGGCGTTGTAGTTTGAGTTTGAGTTTAGTTTATGTATTTCAGAAATCAATTATATATGCATGTATTACATTTGTCTACGTGAATTGTATTAAGAAATTGATGGTACGTGGACTTGAGGGTTCTTAAAAATAATTTGATCAAGTTTAAACTGTTGAATCAGGTCACCTTGAACTCTCCTCTCTTTTAGTGTAGTTAAGACAAGATGATGGAGTCTTTCTTCGTATGCCAAGGGCTTTATTACTGTGATTGTTTAAGTGGCTTTATTCTGTACTTGCTCTAAAATAGCAATGTCTTTTTCCTTGTGTGGTGACCAGGTCTGGGTCTTATATAGTTTTTGTAGAGTACTTTTCACAAAAAGAGTCCACAACTTCGTAATATTTACTTTAGTCTACCAAGTTTACTGTTGGCTCTTGCTGCTGATAAATCGACTTGATAGCTTACTTTAAGATCGTCTGAAAGAAGTACTTCCAGATTGTGTTTGTATTTAGTGACGTCCAGTTGAATTCTGTTTCCACTCAAGTCAAACATCGAATAATTTTGAAAGATTTGGAGTTACCATGCCCGACGTGCATAACTTTACACTTATCGAAGTTGAGTGGCACATTTCATTTATGCGAACAATCTACTAAGTTATCTATTTCAATTTGCAAAGTTTTTTTGTCCTTCTCAGATTTTAGAACTGCGAGTATTTTGCAATCTTTGACATAAATCTTTATATGATGAGTAATATGGTCCGGCAGATCGTTTATAAATAAGATATAAAGAAGCGAACCAAGTACAGACCCCTGGGGTACCCAGCTAATTGCATATTTCCATTTAGATTTGAGCTTGCCAATTTCAACTCGTTGATAACGATTCATTAGCCAGTTTGCTATCCAGTCCAAGACCAAGCCGTTTATACCATAAACTTTAATTTTGTGTAAGAATCTGACGTGTGGAACTTTATCAAAGACTTTCGCAAAGTCAGTGAAAATGATATCAGTGACGAAGCCTTGATGCATTGCTTCTGTTAGTATATCCCGAGTTTCAAGTAGTTTCAATGTGCATCCTTTAGCATGAAGAAATCCGTGCTGTTCTTTTGATTTTAAGTTAGGGCTAAGACAGTGATTTATAGTGATTATTTTTTCGTATATAATACCTTCTATAATTTTGCAGGGTACCAATGTTAGTGAGACTGGTCTATAATTGGCTCGGTTCTTTTGTTGCCATGTTTAAAAATTGGGATGACATTTGATCTTTTTCAGAGCTCTAGAACCTGCGAATCACAAATTGATTTTTGGTAGATCATAGCTAATGAAGTTGCGAATGGTGAGGCGCAGTTGCGTAATACTTGTGGGTGTATGTTGTCACATCCTTTTGTCTTGGTTTCAATAAACTTTAATAGACTTTTTTAAACTGAATTCGCCGGTGGGAGAATTATGTCTATAGTGCAAGATTCATTTGTTCGTGATTCAAAATCTGGCAGCAAATCTAGTTCTTCAGTAGTGAATACAGAATGAAAGTAATCGTTTAGAATATCTAAAATTACAACACCATCGGTTACTATGTTTTTGTTGTCATCTTCGAGAGCTTAAAGTAAGTTATTAGTATTTTCTTTTTGTTTGATGTGGTCATAAAGTTTTTTTGGGTCATCTTTGAAAACACTAGCTAACTGATGTTCGTATCATTGAATAAATTTTTTTATTACCTCTAAAACATGTTTACAGACAGTTTAATGCTTACTCCTGAGTGTTTCATGTGTTTTAGTTCCAAAAGCAACCTATTTTCTCCAGAGATTACGTTTATGAAAACCGCTTGTTTAACTTCAGCTGTGATCCAAGGTTCTTTTTTTGTTTTGAATGGAATTGAAGTCACTGGAATGTATTTGCATACAGTTACCATAGTTACCATATATTTATTTACAAGTAGTTGGAAGTTAAAGTTTGCTAAATGATTAGTAAAGTTTTTGTCCCAATTTTTATATTTTAATAAAAATATCAGAACATAAAATATATTCTGATATTTTTATCAAAAAGTATCAGAACATATCATGTACAAAAAATATTTGTCCATAATATATTCTGATATTTTTTGATAGTTCGCTTTGCTCCAAATATAAAGTGAATGAAAAGTCGCTGGTATCTCAAAGTTCATAGTTTCAAAATTTCCAGTGATTAGGAAATGAGCTTTACCCATAGGTGTGTCTTCAATCGGGTCATCTTTTTTGAGGACTCTAACTCGGTTTGGATTATCGGTAATGACAAGGTCAAGAATACTACACGCTGCTTTGTTTCTTGAGTTACGATTAGTTGGGAATGTGATCATTTGAAAAAAAAAAGCTCACCTAAACATTGTTGAAACTTGGTGTCACTAGGCTTTTCTTTGTTAATATGCACTACAACTATTGTACTGTCATCAACCAGTAGTTTTCCATATGTAGTGTGGCTAAAGTTAAAGTCACCGTATAAGAGCATGGATGCGCAGCCTTGTTTCGAGAGATTGAATTTAGCGGCTTTGATTGAAGAAATTATTTTCAATAGGGCATTATCGTTATTATCTAGAGGTCGATCCTAGGAGTTGTTTTTCATTACCAAACTGGATAATTCGCTAAAGTTGCTCATTGTCGTTTAGTTTTTTTTATACTATTTAATACAGCAGGAGTAGTAGATTTAATATACAATAGTTTAGTTTTTTTGATTTTAATACTAGTTTTTTTGATTTTAATAATAGTTTTGTTCGATCATAAACTTAAATATTTTAAAATAGCCAATAGAGCTTCGATAAACTTGGCATATTTATGGCTTTAAAAATTAATTATGGTTAAATTAATTTTGGGTCATTTTAAAATAATGTTGCTTCCGCAAAGTGTACATAAGACTTTAATACTCAGTTAAAATATAAATTGAAATTTATATAATAACAGTTTCAATGTCTAAAATAACATAATATTTTTGTCTTTATTCATTAAATGACTCTGAATCTGAAAATGAAACATCAGCTTGCATTGGAAAAACAACAAATAAAAAAGAAATTAAAACCGGTTAAGCCTATAATTGATGAAATCCATTTTAAAGCAAATGAGGTATGGCATTCTATATAGCAATAATGATGCACCCGATATTCGGATATTATTTATCAGATATTTTACTTGCTGTTTTTGTAAAGCAGTAAGCCTCGAAAACAGTACTAGGTCTAATCTAGTTATTTAGCCGATGAAAATTGACTTTAAAGTTTTTAAAATACTAAACTTTTAAGTTTAGGAGTAAACAGATTTAAGGTTTAAGCTAAGGGGTAAACAGATCCTATCTGTTGACCAGCCTCGCACCCCTTCTTCATCTATTAGGCTGGCGCAAATGTATTTTTAATACATTGTTTCCAGTTTAGGATGTTGAATGATGGATCTTCTTGACTCAATGCATGGGTTTTGCTTGTGTCTCTGTTTTTATGACTAGGCAACTCATTCTATTATCTCCTAATGAGGGTACGGCTCTAAAACTCAGTTTTATGATTCTGAGGCCGGCTGGTAGTCAGGTTTCCTGAACTCTGTGGTAGCTCTCAGAGAGGCTGATTCCATCAACAGCTAAAAAATATCAAAGTATTAACAGTGCCATGGTGCGCATGGATGGTGTCCCTGTTTATACTTTTGGTGTGCATTGCAGAGGCCACATTTAGAGCCCTTTGCTTTTGCTTGGGTTTATTAATAGTAATGAGCCAATTGCTTGGGCTATTAGATAGTGTACTGAGTACTATCTATGCCTTGAGTGAAGTTCTTTAAAAAATTTAAAATGACTAAAGTACCAAAAACTATAAAACACAAAAAACCATCGTCATCACCAAGTTCTCTAAACCTATCATTCACTAATATTCGTGGTCATCGAAGTAAATTTTCTTCTGAGTCTTATCTCTTGCAAAGTTCACCAGACCTACTTGCTCTTTATGAGACTGATTTGAGTTCAGCTGTCTCATCTTATGATCTTAGTGTTGATGGTTATCTTCCTTTTACTTCGTAAAGACTCCAATAGTCACATACTTGGTCTGGGCATTTACATTTGTAAAAATTCACCCATTTGGAAGGAAACTAGGTTTGAATCCAGACTATTCTTTTATGTGCTTTCGTTTAGCACCACTTCACTCTATTATCTTTCTCTTTGTTCTATATCGCTCTCCTTCATCTCAAGACTGCACTCTTTTTGATGTAATTTCTGATCAAATTGACCAAGCCCTCTCTCTTTTTCCATCAGCCAATATTGCTCAATAGTGCTCAGTTTCTACACATTCACTCTTAGGTGCTTCTAATCACGGTTCCATCTCTCTAAAACTATTATCTCATTCTTCTTCTTCATCTGAATCCCCCTATCATCATACCTCTTACAACTACCTTAAAGCTGATTGGGACTCTTTCCGTGATTTTCTTCGTGATGGGTAGAAATTTTTGTCTTCCTGTCAATAAATGTACTTCTTACATAACTTCGTGGATTCAGGCTGGCATGGAATCTTTTGTTCCCTCTCGACAATTCCAGGTCAAGCCTCACTCTTCTCCATGGTTTTCCTCACACTGTGCTGCTGCGATTGCCAATCGAAACCGTTACTTCCATATTTATCAGCAAACAATTCTCAAAACAGACGTCTGTTTATTACTGCTAGAAACCATTGTAAAAAGGTTTTGTCTAGCGCCAAAACCCGCTATTCTCAGGTCATGAAATCTCGTATCTCATCTCAAAAATTAGGCTCTCGTGACTTCTGGAGAATCTTTAATAATATCAATAATAAGGGCAAATCTATAATTCCACCTCTTTTGTATGGTTCAGACTTTGTCACCTCACCTAAAGACAAAGCTGAATTGTTTGCTAAAAAATTTTCATCAATATCATCTCTTGATTCCACTAGTTGCGTTCTCCCTGATATTGCCAACAAACAGGTTGATCCATTGCTTGACATTCATATCACTCCAGCTTCCGTATCTAAAGTGATCTCCTGCCTAGACTCTTCTACAGCTTGTGGCCTGGACAAAATACCTGTTATTGTCTTGCAGAAGTTCTCCGGAGCTGTCGTCTATACTCTCAAAACTATTCAACAAGTGCTTATCAGAGTCTTGTTTTCCAGCCTGCTGGAAAGCGGCATCTGTTATCCCCATCTTCAAAAATTCTGGAGAGCGATCTGATTTGTCTAACTACCATCCCATTAGTCTTCGTCCTATCATAAGCAAGGTTTTTGAATCTTTAATTAACAAACACTTAATTTCTCATCTTGAATCTAATAACTTTCTGACCATCAATATGGATTTCGATCTTCTCGTTCTACAGCTGATTTGCTAACAGTAATAACTGATAGGTTTTATCGTGCATTAGATAAAGGTGGAGAGGTTAAGGCCATCGCTCTTGACATTTCAAAAGCTTTTGATAAAGTTTGGCATGCTGGTCTTCTCCATAAGCTTTCTTCTTATGGTGTATCTGGCAACATCTTTAAGATTATTGAATCCTTCCTTTCCAATCGTAGTATAAAAGTTGTCCTCGATGGACAGCACTCTTCTTATCATTCTGTAACTTCAGGGGTTCCTTAAGGTTCTATCCTTGGCCCTATACTCTTTTTAATTTACATTAACGATCTTCCAGATATTCTCACATCTAAGGTGGCATTGTTTGCTGATGATACTACCATTTATTCTTGTCGTGATAAGAAACCAACACTCTCTGATTGCTTGGAGGGGGCATTTGAGCTTGAAAAGGATCTCACTTCTGCTACAGCATGACGCTCACAGTGGCTGGTGAACTTTAATTCAGATAAAACTCAATTTTTTTCAGCCAATCGTTATCGCAATAATTTAGATTTTCCTATATTTATGAACTCGATGAGTCATCCACTCTTCATCTTCTAGGATTAACTCTTACTTCCAATCTTTCTTAGAAACCATATATGAAATCAGTTGCAAAATTAGCATCTGCTAAGGTTGCATCTCTTTATCGAGCTTGTCACTTTCTTACTTTGGATTCTATTCTCTATCTCTATAAATCTCAAATCTGGCCTTGCATGGAATACTGTTGCCATATCTGGGGCGGTTTTTCTGATGATGCCCTTTCTTCTTTAGACAAGGTGCAAGAATGCATTGTAAACATAGTTGGACCTACACTTGCAGCCAACCTCCAACCATTATCACATCGTCGTAATGTTGCTTCTCTTTCTCTTTTCTACAAATACTATAATGGGCACTGCTCTGAAGAGCTAGCGTCTCTTGTGCCATCTACTATAATTCATTCTCGTGTTACTCGTCATTCAATTAAGTGTCATCCTTTTTCTGTGACTGTTCCTAAGTGCTCCAAAAACGCTTAATCGTCTAGTTTTTTACCTCGAACATCAGCTCTTTGGAATTCGCTTCCTTCATCTTGCTTTCCAGATTCATATAATTTGCAATCCTTTAAGTCGTCAGTCAATCGTTATCTTGCTCTACAATCTTCATCTTTTTCCTTTCAGTAACTTCCGACTTTAATTAGTGGCCAGCCTTGTTGGAAGCGAAGGTGTTTAAAAAAAAAAAAAAAAAAGTAAAACAACAATCCTCATCATTTACCAAGTTTCGCATTCGTCGCTTTAAAGTTCATATATATATATATATATATATATATATATATATATATATATATATATATATATATATATATATATATATATATATATATATATTGCGCTCTAGCTTTTGCGGAAGAAAGACATATTATTTAATAGCGAAAAGTTTTTACATAAAAAAAAATGGATATTACAATGAAAAACATCGAAAAAATGATTTCTAGTAAGCTTGAAGAACATAAAAAAAGTATTCTCAAAGAAACGGAACGCTTATTAAAAGACCAGGAAAAATCATTTACCTCAATAATAAGTGCAAATCTCAAAATTATCACAGATAGATTAGACATGCTAGAGAATGACATTAATAACAACAAATGTAAAATATCAAATATAGAAAAAGACCTACGTGACATTAAAGACAGCCTAAATTTTCAAGAAAACAACATCTCGGAAAAAATATCACAAATAAAGAAATACTACGACAAAGAAATCAATTCATTATATAAAAAATCCATAGATCTAGAAAATCGATCGAGAAGAAACAACTTAAGAATAGATGGAATACAAGAAACACTAGGCGAAAGTTGGGAAGACTGCGAAAAAGCTGTTAAAGAAATTTTCAAAACAAAACTGAAAATAAAAAGCGAAGTAGTGGTTGAACGAGCTCATCGTATTGGACAATTTAAAGACAACAAACCAAGAACATTAGTTATAAAACTTTTAAACTTCCAAGACAAAAACAAAATTCTCAATGCTGTAAAGTATCTTAAAGGAACTGGCCTATACATAAATGAAGACTTCGCTCAAGAAACAATATATCATCGAAGAAAGCTCTGGGAAGAAGTTAAAAAACTAAGAAGCGAAGGTAAATACGCCATTTTAAAATACGATAAAATATTTACACGAGATTTTAAAAAATAGCGCAACACACTTTTGTTTTACTGAGTAAACGCGTTCTAAATTTTACATTCTAAAATAATGACAATAAAAAATAAAACAATAGATTTTGAAACGATGCGCTTTAATGTCTTTGAAACCGCGAATAATATTATCAATGACGCTGATACGCAAATTTTTCAAACGTATAATTTTAACTCTCGATATTTTGAAACAGAAACTTTCAAAACTGAACTTGAAGCTTATAAAAATAATTTTACGATAATTCACATAAATATAAGAAGCATAAATAAAAATTTTGACAAACTTAAACATTTCCTAATTGATTGCAATTATTCATTCAGTATGATTTGCCTAACAGAAACTTGGTGTTCTGATGAATCAATCCAAAATAACTCTAACTTTCAAATTCCAAATTATAAATTATTATCTTCTGAAAGGAAAGCATACAAAAAAGGAGGAGGGATTGCAACTTATGTTCGGAATGATCAAGTGATAAAAGTGAGAAAAGATCACTCCATTTCTAACCCCGATAGCGAGGTCTTTACAATAGAGATCATCAACTCCAAATTTAAAAATATTATAGTCTCTACCTGTTATAGGCCACCTGAAGGTAATATTAAAAAATGTTCTAATTATCTAGAAGAAATTTTTCTTAAAATCAATAAAGAGCAAAAAAAGTTGTTCTGTATCGGGGACTTAAACATAGATTGTTTAAAATACAAAGAGTGTCCGATCACTAAATTATTTTTTGATAACATGTTTCAACATTGTATTTTACCAATTATTAATAAACCCACACGGGTAACCTCGAATACTATTTCTGCTATAGATAACATACTAACAAACTCATTTCTAGATACCTCCTTAAAAGCAGGAATAATAAAAATTGATATAACAGATCATTTTCCAGTTTACTTTACAATAAAACATGATACAAAAATAAATAATAACTCGAAAAAAAAAATTTATAAAAGAAAAATAAATAAAAATTCTATTAAATGTTTTAAAGACGCACTATCGGCAGTAGATTGGGTTAAAGTGTATCAAGAATGTAACCTTGGGAACACAAACTCTGCATATAATACTTTCACAGATATTTTTCTAAAACACTATAATAATCATTTTCCAATCAAAGAAAAAGAAATAAAAGTAAAACATTTGAGCTGTCCATGGATCACTAGCGGAATCAAAAAATCTTCAAAAACTAAACAAAGACTATATGTTAAATATTTGAAAAACAGAAATGAAGAAAACCTATCTACTTATAAACAATATAAAAATCTTTTCGAAAAAATCAGAAAACATTCTAAAAAAGTTTATTATTCTAAATTACTTCAAAAAACTAATGGAGATACCAAAAAAACATGGAACATCATGAAAGAAATAATCGGAAAAAAGTATATAAAAACAAACAGCTTACCAGATAGAATTATTATAAATGAAATAGAACACAACGATCAGAACTCTATTGCCGAACAATTCAACAATTTCTTTGCAAATATTGGCCCTAACATGGCGTCTAAAATTCAAACCGCAAATAACTCCTTTGAAAATTATTTTACTGATCTAAATAGCGAACTAACTTTCAACGGATTAAGCTATGAAGAACTCGAAAATGCAAAAAACTTTTTAAAAATCAACAAAGCACCAGGAATTGATGAAATTTGTAGCAATATTGTAATGAGTATCTTTCCGATAATAAAGAAACCCCTCTTCGAAATATTTAAATCTTCAATTACAACAGGAACCGTTCCAGAGAAATTGAAAATTGCTAAAATTGTACCAATATATAAAACTGGAGAACCATACTTACTAAACAATTATAGACCGATCTCAATTCTTCCTGTATTCTCAAAACTCCTCGAACGAATAATTTATAATAAATTATACCAATATATAACAAACAACAATATCTTAAATACAAAACAATTCGGCTTTCAAAAGCAACATGCAACCGAACATGCAATCGTAGATCTTGTAAATAGCATCAACTACTCATTTGTTAATAAAGAATTTGTTTTAGGAATCTTTATAGATTTATCGAAAGCATTCGATACTGTTGATCATGCTATCCTGCTAAAAAAATTGGAAAAATATGGCGTAAAAAATGTTGCATTACTCTGGTTTAAAATTTTTTTGCTAAACAGACAGCAATGTGTTAATACTGATGAAAATATCTGTTCAAAATTGCTTAAGATTAAATGTGGCGTTCCCCAAGGTTCCATTCTAGCTCCCTTATTGTTCTTAATATACATTAACGATCTTCCAAAAGTCTTAAACAAACTTGATGTAATAATGTTTGCAGATGATACTAATTTATTTTATTCATCTCAGTCTATTGAAGAACTCTTTGAAACAACGAATATCGAACTTGAAAAACTTAATATCTGGCTAAAATCTAATAAATTATCTTTAAACACAGAAAAAACCAATTACATTTTATTCCATCCCAACCAAAAAAGAAAAAAAATACCTAATATATTACCATTGCTAAAAATAGAAAACAAAAATATTGAAAGAACCTCAATAACAAAATTTCTAGGTTTACTAATTGACGAAAATATTTCATGGAAAGCACACATTGACTATTTAAATACAAAAATAACCAAAAACATTGGCGTGCTATACAAAGCTAGACCAATGTTATCCCAAGAAAATCTAAAACGTCTTTATTTCTCATTTATACAGACCTATTATACATATGGTAATATAGCATGGGCAAGTACCAATAAATCCAATTTGAAATCACTTTATCGACGTCAAAAACATGCCGTTAGAATTGTCTATAAAAAAGACAAATTCACTCATGCTGAACCTTTGTTAAAACTCCTTAATGCACTAAACGTCTATAGAATAAACATTTATCAAAACTTATTGTTTATGCTGAAATATAAACTCGGGCTTGTCCCATCACATTTCTCAAATGATTTCTTTAAAAGCAATAGAAATAGATATGACACTCGAGAAGTAGGAAACTTTAATATACCGTTTAGAAAAACAAAACTATCGCGTTTCACAATTTCATATCGCGGTCCCTATCTCTATAATAAACTGATATCCAGAAACGCCATAATTACAAAATTAGATAACCAAAATTGTTTGAAAATCTTACTAAAAAAATTCGTTTTAAATATAAACAATTATATGAACTTACACTAAACTAATACTGAAACTAGAGCCAAAATTAACGTTGAAGCGAAAATCCCAAAAAACTTCAATAACAAATATTAATATAAAAAATATATAAATCAAAAATAATTTTATTTATGCCTAATCATATATTTATGTGTGCAAAATCTAGCATTTATCAATTATTTTTTATCTTACATTTTATTATATGTGAATCCAATATAAAATGAACTACCATTATATTTTGTGAAACTAGAAACATGTAAAAACAAAAATACAAAAAATATTACTAGTACAAGCGGTTTCTTGATGACAAGACCATCTGGTCTTCTGCAAGTTTCCCGCGTTCTTTTAATAATAATGATACCCTGCAGTTATATTCTTTGTATTCTATAAAGTTGTGAGATTTTATTTTTTCTCCTACCATCATATATTTTATAAAAATTGTAAATTTGTATCAGTTATATAGATAGAATCACAATATTGTAAAGATAAAAGAACAAAAAAAAAAAAAAAAAAAAAAAAAAAAATATATATATATATATATATATATATATATATATATATATATATATATATATATATATATATATATATATATATAATATACTTTCACCATGTTGTAGATCTACGAAAACTTATTGAAAATGTTAAACAATTAAGGTGGCACCCCAAGAAGTACTTAAAAAATTCATTTGAACTATAACTAAAACTTTATTTTTTAAACATAGATAGGCTGGGTGAATAAAGATGAGCAATTGCTTTTACTCAGTAATTTCTCAGCTTTGCTCAAATTTTTATTTACGTAAAGTTAAGCAATTTACTCATTAATTGCTCAGCTTTACGTGAATAAAAACTTTTTTCAAGTAAACTTTTTTCCATGCTTTATATAAGGTTACTTTCTATATATATATATATATATATGTTTGTGTGCCACAAAATTTGAAATCAATTTTTGAAAGCTTTTTTCTCAACCAATTTTGCTCAAATTTTGCACACTTAATCATTTTCGATGACAATGCAAGGAAATGGAAAAATTTGACCAAAAAAAGTTAATTAAGTTAACAAAAATTTAATTTGTATTTTCCCATACATTTTATTTATTTGATACGAATTGCGTATTACGTCACAAAAATCATTGATTTGCAGATTATTTGCAGTTTCGAAGACATTAAAGCGCAGCGATTCAAAACCTATTGTTTTTTAAGTCTTAAGTTATTAAGTTAAAAAACAAAAATTTAGCTAAAACAGTAATTTTTAAATTTTAAAAAAAAAAAAACAGTAATTTTTCCTTCTACAAAAGATAACAAAAAAAGAATTTCTAGGCCCAATAGAATTCTGCTTGCATAAAGCATGGATTTGAAAAAAGAATTTTTTTTGATTTACTAGTTTTGAAATAAGTTTTTATTCACGTTATTCTGACCAATTACTGAGTAAAAGCAATTTCTCATTTTATTAACCCGGTGATGCGAAATGAAATATCTCCCCGAAAAATTAACTCTTGGTTAAAACATTTTAACTCCCCGGTTAATCTATTTCGAAATAAATTAACCCCGGGAGTTAAACTATTTTTAAATATGGCGAAATGGATTAACCGGGGACTTAAATATTTCTAACCCCCATCGCACAGTGGGCCAGAATGCATTTTTACTGGACAAAATTCATAACTAATTTAATATTAGAGCTATATTCACTAAAATTAGTATGAGTACTAATATGATGTCTGCGCTTTTTATGAAGGTAATATTTTTTTATTTCGTTGCTATGGATACCTTTATTTTGCTTAGCAATAACCTACTTTTGTTATCTGCAGATATTTTATAAGTGCTATATTCACTAAATTTGGCATGAGTACCAATATGAGATCACACTTATTACAAAAGTGATAATTTTTTAAATTTAGTTGTTATGGATTCTTATATTGCTTAGTTACCGGATACTTTCCTTAGTTACAAAGTGGTAAATTGATATTTGAATATCTTATCGGATTTTTGACCCACCTATATTGAATAAAAATTGAGTATTTAGGTAAATAATGTTTTAGGAATAATAAAAGCAAAAAATAGTGCAAGAAAACGTTATCAATTTTAAATTACATCAAAAAATTATAAAACAATAATATCGTTTGAAGATTGTTTAAGTAATTGTAAAACATCTGAAGGAAATGCTTTATGATTTGTTTGGTGTGATGTTGATTTACGCAATGATGAAATAACAGGATCACTGGAAACTAGGAGTCTATTGATAAGATCAGTATTTGTTGCTTTTCTGGATGTTTTTCGGCTGAAATTTTCGCGATAAGATTTAAAGTCTTTATTTCTAGCCTTATGAGCTTCCTCTGACATAAGTCCGATGGGTAATGTAAGGCTTTTAATTATGTCATGTCCATGTATCAATACTTTGTGAACTGATTGAGCCATGTAATACCATGGATAAAGGGACACATATAGTCTAAAAGTGTCAAAACAATAATCCTTGAACTTTAAGCAGTCTATTTCATATCCTGAAGAGAGCGTTACCAAGATAATGTAAAATCTGAATATAAGGTTTTGGTCAATACCCAGAATTTCAGCTGTTTGTTCATATGCTGCAAAAGCACGCCTTGAGGTATTGCCATCATTACTTGTTCCAGAACCACCACTTTTAGGGAAATCAACAACAAGTCCCATTTTGTTCATAAAATCAGTCTGAATCTTTTGTTTAGCTACAGATGCCTTTTCTTTGTGTTCTTTAGATCTTGCTTGCCACTTTCTTGTTTCTTTTTTATATGCAATGTGCAATAACATCTCAAAAAATCGAATCCATGCATGAAGACTGGAAAGACCATATTTGAACTCTCTGTTAGTATAATCTATATTAAGGATATCAAGACTATTCATATTTTTTGGAGAGACACCACACACTGAACAGCATTGGTATGAGTTGAACAGCATTGGTATGAGATTTTTTTCAGATAATATTGTTTGAACCTTCCCATCAATCATTGTAAGTTCAATAATACAATTCACTTCAATAGAAGATCCGCAAACCTCTAATAAAATCATACCCAAGCTTTCTATCTCACTTTTAATGTACTGATCTTCTTCAATCACAGATTCCTTGGATTCCATTTTGTATGCAAATCTTATGGGTCTACAATAGGCTGTGGAGGACGACTTTTGATTTCTCCAAATAGGCACCTTTTCGTTGCTGTTGTTAAATCCAGTCAAATCCAATGGGACAAGACAAGTAATAAATAATGATTCTTCACGCTTTAAATCTCTGTTAATGTCGGGTTCTGATAAAACTTGTTTATAAATGCTTTGGCCAGTAGCACCATCAAAACCAGCCTTACACGTTAGTGTCATTGTTTTTATTGCTTTGTCGTTCAATATCAAGTGCCTTAGCACAGGTTCCTGAACTGCACAGATTCTTTGCAAAGTATGGGTCATTAAATCTTTTAAAGGAACTGAAGCTGAATAGTCCTCCACTGTTATGTTTGCAGGATAACATTTCAATTTTGCATCTCTGACATCATTGTAAGCGGGGTAGATGTTATATTCTTTCTCCAAGGCTCCGCTTCTAATCAATTGATAGGAAGCTTTTGTCAGACTTGCATCAATTATTAAAGCCAGTGCTTCGTCTGCTGAATATTTAGTTGCTTTATCTGTATTTGATATATTTAAAACATTCTTGGCAGCAATAACAACAGATTCATCTCTAAATTTTTTATTAGCAGCAAAAAATAATTCATTGGATGAATGAGATTCAATTAAACAAGATACACGCCGTTTTTTAGTTTTATTAGAACTATTATCAAATGCAACTGGTTTTCGACCACGTCTACTGGTCGTTGGTTCATTGTCTTTTTTTCTGACAATTAAATATTCATTAAGCCAGTTCACAAACTTCTTTTCAAAATTTTTCACAGTATGGTTTGCAGATTTCCACTTTTTTTTATACAAGTAAACAAATCGTTGAACAGCATGTCTAAAATCAACGTCTTTAAAATCAGCAAATTTTGGCTGAATAAACTTTAATATATCTTCAGTAATATTTTGTTTTGAAATACTAAGATTGTTTTTTTGGAGAAAATTATGAATGTCTAAGTTTAACAAAACCATATCTAAATAATTATTGTAACAAGTATTTTGTATTTAAAAGTAAAATGTTATAATATATATGCCGCCTGGACTACTAATACTTATTAGTAATTAAGTTACTACAAGTGTTAGTAGTTAAAATTAAAAGTAATTAAATTACTGTCAGTGTTAGTAATTAAATTACTAACAACTACCGAAAATATGTTGTTGCTATGTTATGCAAAGTAAGGTATCCATAGTAACCAAAAAAAGTTAACCTCATAAGAATTCTGAATCTCATTTTAATACATACCCCCAATATTGTGTATTTAGCGCAAGTAAAATACTGTTAAAACAACGTTAATGTAAAAATGAGTTGTTGCTATGCAAAATTTAGTACCATAGCAACCAAGTTAAAACATACATAAAATCTGAACGGGGATTTAAGGGGACGAGCAATCAATTAAAACTCGATTGAAGCATCATATAGCTCAAATAAATATAAGACAACACATGGCAAATTGTGGTAATTATTAGTTATTGTGCGGCAAAAAATAAGTTTCTTAAGAAATTTTTTTTTTTAATCTGTGATTTTCAAAGTATAACTGAGATAACATGCTATGACAAATTTATTTCACACATTGGTTTTTCTTATCTCTAAATACTCTAGAATAACATGTACTAATTTTTTGTTTCAAAAACGTAGATGTAATTGAAATATAACACAACGTTGATGTCACCGTTAATTACTTATTTATATTTTTTTTTTATTTTTATTTTATCTCAATATTCAAATGCTTAGAGTCCTGGTAACTAAGGGATTTAATATAAATAAATTATCAATAGATTTCTCCTAATATATGTAGATACTAAAACTAAATAGGTTTTCAAGATTAGACAACTAAAATTTTTCCCATTTTGTCCACCTACTGGCCCACTGTGCATCGTAATAAATTAATCCCTTTTTATACGCGTTTTGAATTATTTAGCTAATAAGTTCTACAAAACTGCGAATGTAGTTTATTTTAATGTGTGTTGTGTTGAATAGAATTATTTTGTAACTGTTCATTTTTGACAAGTTTGTTTATTGTTGTAAAAATAAAAAGGAGATCAAAAAATAATAATATTGCATGAACTTCAGTGAACCTTTCTCTTTTCCTAATAATAATGTTCGAGATTATAGAGTTTATATAGTTAAAATTATATATATATATATATATATATATATATATATATATATATATATATATATATATATATATATATATATATAAACACTTATCTAATTTTCTTTGACAGCCTTAATTAGATAAGTGTTTTTACTAATTTTTACTGCTCTGTTCTTTAAGAACATCGAGCACTCTAATTGTACAATACACTTGGGCAAATTTCACGCTCAAGTGAGTTATTTTGATAAAATAAATAAGTTCAAACAAAAACCAAGTAATCATTTGGTTGCCATATGTTTAAAAAATTTTAAATTTTGTTATTTTTTTGTTTTATATTTCAAATTAAAGTCGTGCCTCATACTTTTATATAAATAGTAGCTAAACTACATTTTGATAAAAGCATAAAATTGTCCCTGTAAGTAACTATATTTGATATAATAAGTAACTATATTTGATAACTAATTTGATTTAAGATATATAATTGAGCATTATTATTATTGTTGTTATATTAATATTTCTTCTTATTGTTTTAGTCAATAAAATGTTAAAAAGTCATAATTCAGTTATTGTAATTCATTTATCCTTTGAGTCCACAACAATTTTATAAACTTGTTAATCATTGTGTAACAAAAAACAGACGGACAAAGCTCATGACTTGACACTAGAGGTTATGTTTTACAAAGCTAGAACTTACGTATCTCCTCAATTTTTGGTAAACCAAGGATAGATAATCTTCAGTGTTCTGAAGATTACTTATCCTTGGTTTACCAAAAACCTACTTTTACAGCACCTGTTTCTAATGACAATACAGAAATTCTCACTACATCTGCTGCTATTCCTAACAGTAACAACTCTTTAAAAAAAAAGTTTGTTTCTTGTGTGGAAACAAAAGAAGCAAATGATAAAATATATCAACGGCGTCTTTGTTACAACTTTGACATGTTTACCAAACATATTTACAGCTTTTTTGTTACAACTTCGACATGTTTACCGAAAAAGAATACAATATTGCACCTGATACTTTTAGCTATATGTACTCTTCGGCAATGAGCTTGTTTACTCTTTTATCTTTACACAATTCGTTATGCCACCCTGTTGTTATTAGAATGATTGCTTCTTGCAAACTATCATTCTCAGTAAATGTTTTGAAATCTGTTAGCAACTGTCGAATCTACTGCACACCTGTTACCAGAACCAGATAAGACTGCACACGAGTTTCAAACTTAAGTCTTACCTACAGTTAACTTGGAAACAGCAAATCTAAGCTCATCGGAACAATCTACTGTACACCTGTTACAAGAACCAGATGAGGCTGCACACCAGTTGCAAAAACCAGATGAGACTGTGTCATTCGATCTTCCTACAATATCCAGTGAGTCTCATCTTGCCATGTCCAATAAGGTTGAAAATGATATTTTACCGTAAAAGTCAATCAACTTGAAAGTGCATGGCTCCAAATCGGTTAGATCTTTGAACAATTGATTACTTAAAAATTAAAGTTGTCGGGGAGAATGTGATGAAATTGAACATTATTGTTGTTATATTAATATTTCTTATTGTTATAGTTAATAAAAAGTTAAAAATTAATCATTCACTTATTTTCATTTATCCTTCGAGTCCACAACAAGCTAAAACAACCTTTTGAATAATTTTATGTAGAACAATAAACTACTTAATTTAACTTAAGTAGCCAGTTTATGTAGGTTAAATATTTGGCTTGAAATATTCAACTGAAAACAACAGGTTTAATGCAATTGCGCCCCATAAGTAACACAGCATATAATCAACTATAAATCCTAAATTTATAATAATTGAACAGAATTTCAATATACAGGAAAACAAATAAATGATTTTGACATGAATTATATATAAACATCTGATCAATATATGAACATCATATCTGTTAAAACAAAAAATATAAATATAAAAATGTGACTAAAAAAATTAAAATGCCCCGTAAGTATAAGTGGAGTTGCCCACTAACATTATATATATATATATATATATATATATATATATATATATATATATATATATATATATATATATATACATATACATATACATATACATATACATATACATATATATATATATATATATATATATATATATATATATATATATATATATATATATATATATATATATATACATATATATATTGAAAGAAGTACTCAATGTTCTTAATAGAACATAGCAATAAATTAGTAGAAATTTTAGATAGAAGATAGATAGTATTCGATATACATATATATCGAATGTATTAATATTTAAAAATGCTTAAGATATATTTAGTGCTACTGTTATTATATCCATATCTATACTAATTAACAGATTTAAAAACAAATAAATATGGAAAATATCAAGTTGAAAGGCTTTTTCCGTAATTCGTATAAGTTGTTCCAAGGGAGTTAAAATATTATGGGGAGTTAATTTGTTTCGCCGACAGGGGTTAATTTATTTCAAGGGGAGTTAATCTATTTCGAAATAGATTAACTCCCCGGATAATTTTTTACGCTGCGGGAGTTAATTTATTATGGGGGTTAATTTATTTCATGACACCGGCCTAATATATCATTAAAATTAAAAAAAAAAAAATACTTTCTTGCTTAAAATTTATTGCCAACCAACTAAATTTTTTGATCACCCAATTAAAAACTAGAAATAAGCAAATTTTTGTCAAATGATTACTCAAAATTTACCTGCCATTTTAACATGAAATTTGTAACATATAATAAAATTCATTTGAGAGATAATTAATGAAAATAGGCGAATATTTTACAAATGGTGCATAAAAAACTAACAAACTCTAACAAATTAGGTGAGTCAAACAAGATTATTATGAAAAATTTCGAGAGCTAAAATGCGTTAAACAAATACCTTCTCTCAAGTGAACTTAATTACTACAAAGAACAAAATGTCAAAATTTCAGCTCTTTTGTATAATTATTTAAAAAGTAACAATTTAGCAAACTTTTTAAAAATGTTTTGTTTATATATCGGTTGCTAAGGCATTGTTACGGAAAGAAAACTGATATTTTTTTTGTTTGTTCATTTAACAATATTTTTTGGTAAAAATGTCGTTGGTACATAATATATGAGAACACGGAAACTCGAAGAGGATCGTAAGATCCTATCACTGAAAACCGTTTAACAAGTCCAATTTTGGGAAAAAATCAAAGTTTTTTAAAACTATTTGGTTCCACAAAAAAGCTCCGCGATAAGATATAAGAGACCTTCCAAAGTTTGTATGCGAATAATGTTGATAAATAAAATTGTTATTTCTTAGATCATTTTTGTTTTTGGGCTTTATTGCATATAAATTTTGAAAAGTTGTAGGAGTTAAGTTTATCTTACATTTAAATATAAATACAAAGAATGTTAAAAGCATTTAGTTGGTATATAATAAAATACTCATTTTGAATAAAAGTGGTTTTGCATGAGTAAAACGAAATTTATTAGTCGTGATAGATGCTTCTGTTGCCGATAAAGAGGATCTAATTGACTTTTTTTTAGCGCTACCCCATGCGATATTTAAATAATTTAGATGGCATGCGTGTCTATTTACAAAACTTCTCGCTTTGTATAATACTCTAACATTTTTTGAAACTTTGTTGCGCAAGGTTTCAATATTATTTTTTCACGTAAGGTTTTCATCAATAAGAACACCAAGAAAAAGTATAACTTTTGATTGTTTTATTTGAATAATATCTATATATATTTGAGGTAGATCATTTAGCAAAAGATATTTTTTGGATTTTGGATAAAATAGAGTCCATTTAGTATTTTCTATGTTAATAGATAACTTATTTGACTTAAACCATTATGAAATTATAATAGTGTTATGATATTATTGCTAGACAGAAAAAAGTTTGTGTCATCAGCAAACATTACTGTTTTTAAATTTGAGGCATTATAAAGGTCATTAATATGAAAGACCCTTGGGGACACCACATGTTATATCTAGTAAACTTGTAGTAGAGGATACATCAATTTGCACATACTGTTCACGATCGCTTAAATAGCTCTTAAGTAATTTTAGAAAATTATCACAGATTCCATAATTTTTTAGTTTTTTAATAAGAATCTCATGATTTATCGTATCGAAAAATCATCGTGTCGTATCAAAAAATCTGCAATATTTCTAGTTAGATGAAGCACTGCGTGTTCAGTGGAATTATTTTTTTTAAACCCATATTGGGTTGTATTTAGTATTTTATTTTAAGAAAGATAATCATAAATTTTATTGTAAAGGATCCTTTCAAAAATCTTTGAAAAACCAGAAAATACAGAAGTTGGACGATAAATTGTTATATTTGATAATCCCCCCCCCCCCTTTCCCTTTAAATCTAGTGTAACTTTGGCTATCTTTAGTTGATCAGGATTATTGAAACTTAATTTTATTACGATAAATTAAAAGTTTTTTTAATCTGTGAACAAGAATAATAATCTAAATTTATTTAATTTTTTATTCAAAATTGACTTTTGTTTCTTGGGGTTTCCTTTAAATCTGTATAAAAATCAGAAAATTTGTGGAATTGTCATATTTCACTTTTACTGTTTATTAGCTAAAACTTTAGTAAAAATGTTTTGTCGTATATCCTGCTCCAAAAACTTTATCAAATGTTTTCAAAAAACTATCTCTTTCGTTTACCTTAAAGGTAAAAATTGATTATCACTATCTTTTTTAAATCCAATGCTTGGATATTCAATCCGTTTCTTTTAAAAAATACAGCACTCAATTTTTAAAATTCTAATAAATCTAGTAGCTCATTTACAACATTACTTGGTCAGCGCCAATCTTCTACAATGTCAAAAACACTCCATTTTCCTTATAGTTAACACGCCTGAGATTGGTAGTTCAAATTTTGTGTAATTTTATTTTTAAGTAAACATTGGTTTTACAAATTCATAACTTTTGAAAAATAGTTTAATAAAGTATATAGTAACTATCTATTTTTATCATTAATTATTAATTAAAAAAAATTGAAATGCTTTAATATCAACGTAAGATAAATAAGACATTTTATCTTAAAATACATTTAATATTGCTTTTTATACAATATTATAGACATAGGAAAAAATACCCAATTGACTGCAAATCAGCATGTTGCAATTAGTTAACGAAGCGGTTGGTAAACTGTCAAAGATTTGGCAATTGCGGTATTTGGGGGTAAAGTTTTAACAAGTCATTCGAGTTCGATGTAATTTAGTTAAAAGTAGCATATCTAAGCCAACTTTAGACTCAAAGAAGGTTCAGGACATATTAGATATTGATATTTTAATATTTTATTTGTCACCACTATTTCCTCTTGTTTTGTATAATGAATATATAACTATTAGTTTGCTCATATTTTTGTTTTCAAACTTTTTGTTGCTAAGCGATTTCCAAGGGAAAATTATGCTATGTTTAGAAAAGCAAGTACTGCAAAGTGCAATGATGAAAGCAAACTTGCAAAACGAAGCATTAATATTTTTAAGAAAACTATTGTTAATAGAGAACATTATGTTAATAACAATAGCAATTGATATAATTAATAACAATAACTGACTTGATGATTTAATCAATATTCTGTTGTTGTTGTTTTTTTTTTGTGAATTTAATTCTTTGGTTTTTATTAAATTAAGAACTAAAAGATAATGCCCAAGTAATACCAATATTATATACACGCCTGTTTTAAATCATGATATTCCTATAGAAGATCTTCCTATTAAATATCCTTTAACAGCTGCAAAGGGCAATCCAATAAAATTTCAAAAAGGATTGAATAGGATTACTGTATATATAAAACTATAAGATATTGTTCATTTGATGTCTTATAAGACGCTGAAAGAACAATACCTTAAAGTTTTATTTGTACACGAATCCTATTCAATCTTGTTCCAAAATCTTATAGAAGTTTTTATCCTAAAAGACGCCGAATAAACAATATCCCATAGTTTTACATGTACAGAAATCCTACTCAAATAAGTAGGATTACTGTACATTTAAAACTATATATAGTTTTATATGTTCAACAATTCTGCTCGATTGAGAAGGATTTCTGTAGATATAAAACTGTAGGATATTGTGTCGGTGTATAGGATACAATTCTATAAGATTTTGGAACAGAGTTGAATAGAAATCTTGAACGCCCATTTCTATAGTACTTCTATATATGGTGTCTTATAAGATAGGACTCCTATAAGATTTTGGAACAGGATTTTGTAGGATTCCTGTACGTCTATACCTATAGGACGGTTATATCGGTGTCTTATAGGATAAGACTACAATAAGATTTTGGAACAGGATTATATAGGAATCCTATCCTAAAGAAATTGCTATAGGTTGTATTTAATCGCATTATGCTATAGAAAATCCTGTTCAATTTTCTTATAGTAATGTCCAATATTCTTTTATACATTTTTTAGCAAAACAATATCCCTAATGCTTTGTAAAATAACTCTTATTTTTTTAAGCTGAAAAACTACTTTTTAACATATTTTTGCCCAATTTTTGAGGATTCTGAAACACTGTGCGTTTGTATCTAAAAATAATGCGGTGTTGTCTTAGAAATTTTATTTTTAAATAAATCTTACACCATTATTAAAAATAAATATTAAATTTGTTTAACGACTCTTTATTCTTCTTTTTTTACAGAGTTTGTTGTTCTGTTAGCCAACATTTCTTCGGGATGATCCTCGTATCTAAACAAAATAACTAACTTTGAGAAAAGAATTTCAAAATAAATATCTGTATGTTACTATAATTACCAAATAATTTTTTGACATGATAAACTTATATAGTAAAGTCATACTTAATTAAATCAGAAATTTCTCCTTTAACAAGAGCTGTTAGGAGTGCACTTCCAATACAAGCAGGCACCAGATACAACAAAGCTGGTTGGGCCGATTTAAAAAAATGCAAGACAGCAACTGTTAACAATAGTCCCAAAAAGTATGAAATATAGCTAGCATAGAAATACGCACATGAACCTTTGCCTTTGCTAAATTAAAAAAACAAACAAAAATACATTTTCATTAACTATAAAAAAACAGCATAATACATTATAATATAAAAAGTATATAAAGTTTTAACTATAATAAATTTAAATACTTTTAAATTAAATTATTACAAATGATTAAATTATATTAACCTATATAAAAAACTTATATTATATATAAAAACTATATTATATATAAAAACTATATTATACCTGTTGTCATATCGAAGCAATAGTGCAATAAAAATACCTAAATATATAAAAATAGCATATGAGTATTATGTGGTAGTAGGCTAGTGGTAGAGCGTTTTGTTTTACAATCAGAAGGTTCAAGGTTCAAATCTACCCTACAACCCTGGAAGCACTGTACTCAACATGCTTCTCTGCGCAGCATCCTTGTTTACAAAAACAAAATTAACATGTTATATTGATACCTGGTATCACTATGTCTCCTAGACCTAACATTGCAAAGTTTTTACCATTGACACCGTTCTCCAAAAAATCCATGGGAAAAATTACTAAAAATATAAGTTAGAAAATAATTAAACAATGTAAATATAAAATGAACAAAACAAGTCAGGATGATGTGTTATAGATGATTATAATATATGAATGATATTATTTTAGAATCATTACTGTTTGTAATTTTTTGGTATGACTCAGCAGAGTCACTCAAATATTCAAATATTATAAAATGTTTGCAATACATTATTATCGATATCATTCTTCATTACTTTGACATGTTCTTAATCAATCTTAAGTAAAGAAAAAACTGAATACTGCTTGGTACAGTAGCAAACTAAAAACTGAAATTGCAATAAAGACATTTAAGTAAACTTTTTGTGTTTTTATAGATATCTGACATATGACATGCATTAACTTACAGAAATATTTCAAGTTAATACATAACAACAGAAAAATAAGTCTCACAATTAAGATTACTAAGTATGAAATTAGTGAAAAAGTCATTTTATTTTGTGCTTCTTTGACGATGCATATTTCATAATGATGATGCGTACATCAAGATTATGTAAAAGTTATAACTTTAGTATATGAATATTAATATAAAATATATAGATAAAGATGAGTCAAATAAATGATATATTGATTAGTCTAATTTGTTAATTTCACAAAAAACATTTTTCAATGAAAAGTTTCTTTCTAAATAAAATCCAAAATAAAATAGTTAATTTATGCACCAATCAGTTCCATAACTTCTTGATATGAAAACATTTCTAAACAAACCCAAGTATGCATTTTTTAAAACTGAACATATTTTTAATTTCAAAAAAAAATCCTATTTTTTTAATATTTTTTCAATTATTGCTTGATGTGATCAAAATTACTAAAAGCCTCTCAATACACTGCACACATGATTATATATGGAAATAACAATGAAAAAATAAGTTTTGGTTGTGCACCTAATATATTAAGCAACCTGTATATTATCTTAACTATAACAATAAAATATGGTTTTAAAATTTGAATCAGAAGTGAAATTATAATAATTATGCATTATTTTGATAATTATGCAGTAAAATTAAAGAGTTAAACTTATTATGTTTATGTTTTACTAAAACTTATGTTCCATAAAAACTAGAAAAATCATTTTTGGTAATCATTAATCTGTTAAATATTTTTCTACGCTAATGCAATGTAGAAAGTGTGTGTTTAAACACTCTCAATGCAATGTAGAAAATGCTCAATGAGAGATTGAGAGTGTTTGAACAATAAGAGATTAAGAGTGTTTGAACAAAGATTATACAATAGAAATAAAAAACTATTAGTAGATAGACAGTAGGATAAGATGGTAAAACTATTTTTCTTAACAAAGTTTGAAAAAAAAAAAAAATTAATTTATGAAAACTTATTTTTTAAATTTGAAAAAAACAACAACAAACAAACAAAACAAAAACAAAAAAAACCATATTCCTTATCCTGACATTGAACTAGGGATGCGGAGTCCCAAAAGGACTCCAGCTTTACAGGGTGACCAGAAAATCTAATATATCCTGAGACAAAATCTAATATGCCCTGATAATAAAGTTTTTTACGGTATCCAATTAATTTTATTGGTTTTCGGATTCTCCATGTTTTTATGTTTAGTATATATATGTTCTTAGTTTGATATCTCTAAAATATACTATATTTTTTGAATGTCAAATAAACGTAGTGCAATTTTGGAGTTGTTTCGTAAAGGAATGCGCCAATGTGATATTGTTCACTTGGTTAATGTGCCTAAGCAAACTGTGTCCAAGACCGTCAATTGTTTCAAGGAGCTCGGCCACGATGGTCGCTGTCCAGGAAGTGGTAGAAGATGCACTGTCAACACATCTGCCAACCACCAGATCATCAGGAAGCGAGTCAAGCTAAATTCGAGGGTCTCCATGCGAAAAATTGCCAGTGAAACCAGAATGAAACATAAATCAGTGCGACAAATGGCAAAAAGGGAGCTTAACCTCATGCCTTACAAGCTCTAAAAAGATCAATTGCTCACCAATGAAAGCAAGCGAGTGAGGCTCCAGAGATATCGCCAACTCAAGCGTCGGGTCGCTGTTCAGCAAAGGGAGCACATCCTGTTTACAAACGAGAAGCTGTTCACCGTCGAGCAGGGGCACAACCACCAAAACAACAGGAGCTGGTCTGCTGAGGCTTCCGGCACATCGGCCATTGTCAAACACTGCCAAAATCCGCATTCCGTCATGGTCTGGGGCAGAATCGGCGCTAGTGTTAAGACCCCCCTCATTTTCGTCAATCAAGGAGTCAAAGTCTTCGGAATGGCTGCCCTACTCGCTGGATCTCAACCCGATGGATTACAGGGTGTGGTTAATTTTGGAGGCCAGGGCCTGTGCTACATGCCACATAAATTTGGATTCGCTGAGGCAAACGCTGCGCCGGGAATGGGATCATTTGTCGCCAGAAGACCTGTGGCCCATCGGTGAAAATTTCAAGACGCATTTGGGCTTATGTATCGCTGTGGGAGGAGGCCACTTTAAAACCGGCTGAGTATATTATTGTGGAAGGTCCATGTTGTTGTTATTTATCGTTGTTTTACTTAATTTTTGTTGGTTTAAAAAAAAATGATTAAAAATGTTTGTCTCCGTTTTTTCTGGCCACCCTGTATATCTCAATTTTTTCATGGTCTCTGGTGTCCAGAAGCTCATAATGTCTTATTGTTTTTATTATTGTTTTTAAGTTTAATGGTTAAACTTATTGCTTTTAAGCCTGGAGTGACGGAGTCCTTGCGACCATTATACTTAAAGACTCCGGGTTCAAAAATTCATTGTTCCTCTAAACTAAAAGTCTTAACTTTTTTCCCATTAAGCTTTAAGTCCCATTAAGTCCATAAGCTTTTTTTATATTTTCAGAGCCTCTGGATACTAAAAACAAGGAAGAAGTAATCTTATTGTGACTTTCAAATCTGGACTTTTTTTTGGGTGTCCGCATCCCTGCATTGAACTGATCCTATAATGGAACAATTATAAATTATTAAAATATAAGTTAATAAATTATTTAAACATAAAATCAGTTTTCATTAAATTACTAAATTTAAATTACATTTAATCGGAGCTTCAAATGATGTAGCCACAGTAACCATAACATTGGTACCAAATACCCAAAAAATATCATAAAAAAATAAACCACCAAGAAGTATACAGCCAATCGGGAAACTAAAATACAACTTTATTGTTGAATACACATTAAAAAAATTGAAACCTATAAAATATTACACATATTTTAGATATTACACATAATTTAAATAATATTAAACATATTTTAAATAATAAACTAATAAGAATTTCTGCAAATTCATTTAAAAAAAAAAGAGCTTTAAACTATTTGATCATAGTAGGGTACAAACACCCAAGGACTGGGTTTGACTTGGGTCAATTATGATTTGGCTCCGTATAATAAAGTTTTATGTTCAAAATAAATACACAGATGGAGAAAAAATTTATTGCAAGTTTTATTACAACCAACAAGACAAGAATAAATAATTATGGATTGTAATAAGTATTTAATAAACTAATAATGACAGAAAAACATGCAATCATTGTAAGTATTACTTTGATAAAATTGGAAAAAAAATATATATTAAAAAATGTAACTAACAACAATAAAAAATACTTTATTACTTGAATTAATCATCAATTAATTTAAGTAAGTTAGCAATATAAATAACAACAAATAACTGATCTTAAACCCTAGCAACATAAATAACAACAACAACAAAAAGTTTAGTTTTATGTTTTATTTAAAATAAGTTTTTTATTTTTATTTACTTAAAATAAATTTTGTATGATTTTAAGAAAAAAAAAGAATAAGCAAGACGGCCCTTAAAAACCTTAATATTAATGCACATTTATTTAATAGAAAGTTAGCAACCAAGGGAGCTCAGACATTGTCTGTTAACAAAATAGTTAATGAATACCTATCAGATATCAGTAGTGATGAGGATGAGGTTCCTGAACCCATTACGTTATAAATGCAAAATAAAGTTTACAATGGCAATTGAAATTTTGAACTTGTTCACAACTGACTAAAAGTTAGATCCCTTACTTTTCAAAGCCACTAAAAAAATCAATAAAAGAGAATAAAGCTTCTATGAACTTCTTCAAAAACAGTATTGATACTCACATGGCTCAATTTCAGACATCAACATCCCTTGGACCATTCTTGAGACCTGCTAGAGGAGGGCAACAAACCATTATTGATTTTTTCAGTAAAAATGAACAATGGTTGGTTGCCGCCATAAATCAGATCTCAAAAACAGTCCAGGAGTAGCTTACAAAACCTTAACCCCTATAATTTTTTCTGCGAGTCTCAAAAAATGTTTGATAATTCACATAAATTAAACATTTTTTGAGACTGAGAGGATTCAAATGTTTGTAACAAAAATTGATTATTTAATTAAAGTATTTTAATTGATTAGAAAAATAAAATTTTTTGATGAGTTCAAAAATTTGTGGACAAAGTGTTTAAAAAGTAAGAATTTTTCAATGATATTTGATCAAAATTTATTAGAAATGCAAAATCACATTACTATTTTGTAGGGCTATCTTTAGAACCAAAAACAGCTTTGTACCTGCAAAACATAAAGTCAACAAAATTGATGCAAACATCAATGGGAACTGAGTTCAATATTTCTTTGATTTTTCTGAATAAATTAGCATGATTTGTAAGCTTGATGCCTAATATTTGACCGACAACATGTTCCATAAATAATCAATAGCATCTAATCTCAACTAAGTCATTATTTATGGAGCAGATTATCACCATTTCCAAATGAAATATCTTAAAACCATTACATTACCTCCTTCATGTTTTACAGTAAGCAGTAGGGATTTAAGATCATATCTTGCATCTACTAGACATTAAACAAACTTGATTCCTAACTGCATAAACTTGTTTTCATTACTGTTGTTAACTACTCCACTTAAGATGCTGTAATGCAAACTTTTCTTGGGCGATTTGGGCTTTCAAAGAAATCAATTGCTTTTAAGCTGGACCTCTTGCTAACACATTTTGCATGATGTATATAGCGTTTTGTAGTAAAAATACTACAACAAATTCCATAAAAACATTTCATTAATTTGCTTAAATCAACAGCTATCTAACTGGGTTTTTCGTTGTATAGTACCACTTCATAAAGCTGTGCTGTCTTATAAAACAAATTTCCATATACTCCATCTCACTATTAACTTTTTTACTTAAGATGTTATTTATTTTTTGTACACCATGACCTTAATCACTTATAAACAACACTTTTTGGTCTGGACCCCGCCCCCCCCCCTTTACTCACTAAGGTGAGGGGGAGGGGGTTTGGGGTCGCACCAATCAAAGGGGGAAGAAGGGCAACTAACTTACAAAGATATAAACATTTATTTTCTAGCATGAAACATACATAATTCATTTTCTAATAAATATACAGTTAAGGTCATTAGATCTTTATTGCTTTTTTTGATGCTTTTACCATAAGATTCAAATTTTCATAGTAACTGTCAAAAATGTGTGCGAGATTTTCCAGCAAATATACAATGTAATGGTCTTAAAAGGGAATTAACAAAAGTTAATTAAATTACTAAAAGTTAGTAGAATTTGATTAGTGCCACCCCAAACCCCCTCCCCCTCACCTTAGTAAGTGGGGGAGGAGCGGTCCAGACCATATAAACGCCACTGATTACCTATAATAAAATAGAATTTAAAGAAATAATGGTTTCATTTTGAAATTAATTTAGATATTTAGGTATTAAGTACCTAAATATCTAAATTAATTTAGAGACCTTTATTTGAACCATAATGAAGATCTCTAAAAAGTTACTGCCCCCTTTATTTGTGCCCCTATCTATTATAAAGACCAGATCAAGGAGAGGACAACCAACCATATCTTTCCTTTTATTAAGAAATGACTTATAATTAGTTGCACCCTTTACATAGGCGAGTTGGCAGATTAGAGGGGCACTGGTTTCTAGTAACACATACAACCGTTGATGATTGAAAAATAGGGTAATTTAAAAATGCTGGCATTTTTGGTGTGGATTTGACAAGTTTATAATGTTTGCATTTTCAGATAGTTAGGTCTAATGGTCTTAAATGCTGTTAATCTTAGATCAAAACAAAGTGTTAGAAAAATTTACAAGCATCTCAAAATGGCTGAAAATTGGACTTTTTAGGCAAGTGGACATTTTGCTTTTAGATATATTTAAGCTCTAAACTGCAACAAGCTGCCTATATTTTGCCTGTGTATTGCAGACAGTAGTAGCTAATCAGAAAAGCTATCTGTAAAGACTTGTGGATGAACAGAATAATGCTATAGTTAGTTTCATTTTGGCATATTTTATTCAAAATTGAGGAGGTCATAATTTTTTTCTAATATAACACAAGTTAATTAAAACCACTTTTTTAAAGAGAGAACTATCCAGAAAATAGTTCTAGAAAAAATGAGACACTTGTTGAAAGTGAGAAAAAAGTTATACAGCTCTAAAGTAGTCTGTTTTGACCATTTGTAAATCGAGGGCCACTGTGTCCTGTTTGTAAAGCTATTATTTCCAAACCGTTGTACTTGAAAGTCTCAAATTTCAAATTTAACCTATCTACATGATGCACATAACAATATGTAAAAACCAGGAAAATCAGAGATGGTGCCCCACAAAGTTTTCTTTAAATTGGTTGAAATATAATGATTTGACCCTATATATAAATTAAAATTAGCTGATTGCTAATGGCAAACAAATTGAAAGTAAAAAGGTTAAAAAAATACTATAATTATCTATAAAAACACCAAAATAGATTGATGGCATTAAAATAAATCATGTTTAACAATACCTATTTAAATGAAGCAACTCTACTCCAGTTAATGAAAAAGCAAGTCCAAATAAATTATTGGCAATCCAATGTTTTTTAATTAAATACCACACTCCAAACATAGCAGCAAAAACTAAACATACTAAATCAATTCTGTCAAACTTGTAATCAATATGAGTTTTTTTACCATCTCCTTCACCTTCGCAGAATTGAGCATGGTAGTTTGAATTAGGAAATGAACCAGGCAACGCATAGCAAACAATAGGCCTCAGTAAGTTTGAAACACAAAATACACCAAGAATGAAGAAATAAAATGTTAATAACATATTAATGTATTCTTTGTTGAAGAACTAAATACAAATAAAACAATCAAAAAAATTAACATATAAGAAATATTTTTTTACATATAAATTTGTAAATAGGGAATTATTTACATAATAATAATTTTGTATTTTAATATTTGCATATTAAAATACAAAATTTTTATCAGACTATTTTCTCGAGTGTCAGAATTAACTTTTTAATGTTTTAGTATTTATGTTCAGGGAAATGAAAACGTGAAGCCAAAAGACAATGAATATCCTGAAAAACTCTTATTATCATAGTAATAAATTATTTCATCTTCGAGTTGATATTCAAGTATTTAATTAAAAAACTCTAAACATTAAACTTAACGTCTTATTGATTTTGCAAATAGTATAATTATATAATTGATCAGGAAAATTAGTAGGGTAAATTTTTTAAATTATTTTAAGTTTTAGGCTTTAATACTTTTAGAAATAATGTTTACTAGTTAATTTTTTTTAGTTACAACGTTTTCAAGTTCACTTCACCACTATAAAGTTTATTCAAGCCAATAAATAATAAACCTTTATAATATATTCTTATTGTTTTCTTATAAGTATAATCAAAATATATGAAGAAAAAATATAAAAATAATAATAACCTTAAAAAACAAAAATAATCCAAACAAAGCACAGCTAGCAACTATTGGAAACATTGCAGCATCTTTTTTACTCATTGATTCGACTTTTTCTCCTGATTCCTAAATAAACATTTTTAAATTAAAATAATTTACTCTAAAATATTTAACTAAAACTAACGTTCTATTAGAATATGGAATTTTTATTTAAATTTTAGACTAATAATTTAAGATAAAATTATTAGTCTAAAATTTCTTATATGAAATTGTTTGAATTTTGTTCAATCAATAGATAAAAACAACTTACTTTTTGTTTTTTATTGAAAACCACAGATCGAAATGACCCATACCAAATAGGCAAAAGTGCCATAACTACAAGACTGACATAAGCAAGGAGAAGTCCTTGAGGCGTAGCAGCTGCTCTACCCAATGCACCACCAGATATAGTATCATTTGATGTAGAGTTGACAACACTTTCAACAATTTCGGTGTCAGCCATGTTTTGTTGCTTTGCTTTTTGATAACAATATGTTATAACTTCGAAGTACGCGGTTGTCTATTATACTACTATTAATACATCGAAATACTATTAATAAATCGAAATCGATAAAAATCGATTTTTAAATAAAAATTAATAGAATACCAAAGTTTTTGACTACTAAAATAAAAGTGCAAACCTAACATTTCTAAAAGAATTTTTCAAAAGTTTTGTAGAGATCCCACTCTTGATGGGATTTCTTCAAATCCCATCAAGAGTGGGATTTCTACAAAACAAGTGAGAGTGGGATCTCTACAAATGTTTTTTTTTTTTGTCAATCTTCAAAGCACCATTAAGGTTTGGTTAAATGTTAATATTAATAATTATTCATAATTATAGTAATTATATTTATAAGTTATTGGAGTAAGCGGACTAGAAAGCAATCACTCGTGCGAATTCTATACGGACCGAGTTTTCTAATGTTTGCCTAGTTTTAAATCAATTTTTTACACATATTTATTGTAACGTATTTTATAAATATATAAATAAACATGTTAGCGCATAAAATATTTGTTTTCCAAAAATATAAATCTGTTTTTATTTTATACGTATATATATATATATATATATATATATATATATATATATATATATATATATATATATATATATATATATATATATATATATATATATATATATATATACATATACATATATATATATATATATATATATATATATATATATATATATATATATATATATATATATATATATATATATATATATATATATATATATATATATATATATACATATATTTTTAGCGAAGTATTTGAAAATTTATAGAGTTAATGATTAAGGGTCCAGTTAATGTTTTGGAAATAATAATTTTAATAATCCAAAAAAAAAGAATACCCGTTAGAAAAATAAAATTCCGTTTACTGGTTAGTTTGGTTAGAACTAATCGAAAGAAGTCAAAATCCAACTAATACGTAGCACGCACGGATTCACTACTATAATTTCATTACGCGTTTTCAATTGTTGTAACAAAGCGTTGTTGCTACAAACTTTTTTTTTAAAGCATAATGGCTCCCGTTGCTCAGGTTTGATATTTTTATAATAAACATGTTAGTATTGAAATAATCAATAGTTTTCTTTGATATAATTAATTTTTCTTTTTTTGTTTGTTTTAAATTTATAGTTAAAGCTTTAAAATAGTCGAATTCACTAATAAATAAATGAAAATTATTGACTTTTGGAGTTGAAAGCAAAATTGGGAACGCAAAAAATTTGGACCAAATATTGTATATATTATTAATATTGTTAACATAACATTATGCGTTGACATTGCATGACATAAGAAACAGTAATTATTAATTACAATAAAATTATTGTATTTAATAAATCAGTTGTTTTTGTAAAAAAAATATGGTTTGAAAAACAAAAAAGTTTGTCTTATCATTGCTAGCGACTCCAGAGCGCATCGTAAAACATTTGATTTTGTCAAAAAACATGTAATTATTATGAACTTTATTTTCTTATATCTTACTTTATAATGAAGCTAAAACCTTGAGGTTTTTTGCATTAATTAGTTTGACTCAACTTCTTTCCAACCATGTATATAAAGTACTATGTTTAATATGGCTTCTTTTGTATATTATTCATGTCTTAAAACCATTATTAATAAAAAAACTTGTGGCAGGACACGTCTTTTCAAGAGTAGTTTTTGAAGGTAAGATTTCCTAAGCACCAAAACACATCTAATTTGTATGAAACTTTCTATATATATTAAAAAAGGGGCGAGTAATCTAATGGAATGTGGACTCTTTTTAACATTCATACATAATTTTTTAGTTCTCAGCATTAAAAACTTTAACGTTAATTTATACAGAAAAAACAGTGTTTTTTGAAAGAGTCCATGTAGAAATGGGAATAACAGCCATTCCTCAATTTAAAACAAGTATTTATTTATGTTTTCTTAAAGAAATGGTACTTAGGAATTTTGTTTAGAAATTATGTATATATTGTTTTTATTCCTTTTCGAATCACTTGTTTTGATTTTTGTGCTTGATATTTGATGCTTTTTCATTGCACACAAATAATGATTTGTACATTTTTCTCTAGTTGGTTTTCTATCAATACTTTATGTTTTGAAATGTTTTAGAAATTAAACTAGTTTTTCTATTATAAGTGATTTTAATTTAAAAAATTTGTTAATTTAAACACAGCTGATAAAAAAAATTGAATTTTGATTATTATTGAATATTAATTTAAATTACTTATTCAACATTATAATAATTAGAATTAATAAATTTTGAAATATATAAAGAGATATAAAAAGTGTATTTAGATCAATTTTACAGATTATACTGTCCACATCTTAGAATACATTACACAATTCACTGTAACATAACCGGATGATTTCTGCCATGTATTTTATTCATGAATCTCCATTTAATGAAGGACTGTATTTTTAGCTCTTCAATCCATTTATGTTGACCATTTCAGGATTGTTTTCAGCAATAAAGACTGTGAAAATATCAGAAAACTGATGAGGAATATGACACTGAGAGTTAACATCACATACATCTGTACATACTCCTAGAGATAATAGTAGAAGCAAGCATATTTACAGAACTCATGATATTGATAACCAAACAATAATTAAGCTTGTAATCATGTTTCCAAGGTGTGTTCTTTAAAAGTATGGTTTCGAACCTTATTTTAAATTATTTTTAATTAAGGTTTTCTAAAGTAAGATAACTCATTACAGTAGAATGCAGAATTCTAACAAGTTCTTTATAACATCTGTTTACTTGATTGCTGAAATGTATTGGTTGTATTGTGAAGATCTTAAAAAAACAGATAGGCTCTCATGAATGGTTTTAAGTCACAAGTTCCTGCCATGTGACAGAGTTTTTGGTATTAGTGAGAAGCTGAGAAAAAAGAAGGAGGCTTTTATACACCTCAGCAAAATGGGTTCAATTTATAAAGAAAAGAAAACAAAAAAAACCCAAAATATTCACACAATAAAACTGAGAAACCTGTTTGTGCAAATTGTTTTAGACTATTAGTTTAAAGGAATTTAAAGGGCTTTCAAGGTGTACTGAAATTTATGCTTCCAATATATTTCTATTTTTATCAATCATCGATAAGTTATGGTTGTGATAATCCAAAGAACCTGGAGAAAATTGTTGAAGAGGTTGACTCTGTATAAGGTTTTTTTTTGTTTTTTTGTTTGTTTAAACATCTTCGCTTCCAACAAGGCTTAAGACTTAAAGGATTGCAAATTATATGAATCTGGAAAGATGAAGGAAACGAATTCCAAAGAGCTGATGTTTGAAGAAAAAAACAAGACGAATAAGCATTTTTGGAGCACTTAGGAACAGTCACAGAAAAAGGATGACACTTAATTGAATGACGAGTAACACGAGAATGAATTTTAGTAGATGGCACAAGAGACGCTAGCTCTTTAGAGCAGTGCCCATTATAGTATTTGTAGAAAAGAGAAAGAGAAGCAACATTACGACGATGTGATAATGGTTGGTGGTTGGCTGCAAGAGCAGGTCCAACTATGTTTACAATGCGTTCTTGCACCTTGTCTAAAAGAGAAAGGGCATCATCAGAAGAACAGCCCCAGATATGGCAGCAGTATTCCATACAAGGCCAGATTTGAGATTTATAGAGATAGAGAATAGAATCCAAAGTAAGAAGTGACGAGCTCGATAAAGAGATACAACCTTAGGAGATGCTAATTTTGCAACTGATTTGATATATGGTTTCCAAGAAAGATTGGAAGTAAGAGTTAATTTTAGAAGATGAAGAGTAGATGACTCATCGAGTACATTACCATTCATAAATATAGGAAGATCTAAGTTATTGCGATAACGATTGGCTGAAAAAAATTGAGTTTTATCTGAATTAAAGTTCACCCGCCACTGTGAGCCCCATGCTGTAGCAGAAGTGAGATCCTTTTCAAGCTCAAATCCCCCCTCCAAGCAATCAGAGAGTGTTGGTTTCTTATCACGACAAGAATAAATGGTAGTATCATCAGCAAACAATGCCACCTTAGATGTGAGAATATCTGGAAGATCGTTAATGTAAATTATAAAGAGTATAGGGCCAAGGATAGAACCTTGAGGAACCCCTGAAGTTACAGAATAAGAAGAAGAGTGCTGTCCATCGAGGACAATTTTTATACTATGATTGGAAAGGAAGGATTCAATAATCTTAAAGATGTTGCCGGATACACCATAAGAAGAAAGCTTATGGAGAAGACCAGCATGCCAAACTTTATCAAAAACTTTTGAAATGTCAAGAGCGATGGCCTTAACCTCTCCACCTTTATCTAATGCACGATAAAACCTATCAGTTATTACTGTTAGCAAATCAGCTGTAGAACGAGAAGATCGAAATCCATATTGATGGTCAGAAAGTTATTAGATTCAAGATGAGAAATTAAGTGTTTGTTAATTAAAGATTCAAAAACCTTGCTTATGATAGGACGAAGACTAATGGGATGGTAGTTAGACGAATCAGATCGCTCTCCAGAATTTTTGAAGATGGGGATAACAGATGCCGCTTTCCAGCAGGCTGGAAAACAAGACTCTGATAAGCACTTGTTGAATAGTTTTGAGAGTATAGACGACAGCTCCGGAGAACAATTCTGCAAGACAATAACAGGTATGTTATTGTCTTGCAGAATGTTTCTGACCGTAATAAACAGACGTCTGTTTTCTGGAGAATTGTTTTGCTGATAAATATGGAAGTAACGGTTTCGATTGGCAATCGCAGCAGCACAGTGTGAGGAAAATCATGGAGGAGAGTGAGGCTTGACCTGGAATCGTCGAGAGGGAATAAAAGATTCCATTCTAGCCTGAATTCACGAAGTTATGTAAGAAGCACATTTATCGACAGGAAGACAAAAGATTTCTACCCAAGGGCCATCACGAAGAAAATCACGGAAAGAATCTCAGTCATCTTTACTGTAGTTGTAAGAGGTTCGATAATAGGGGGATTCAGGTGATGAAGAAGAATGAGATATTAATTTTAGAGAGATCAAACTGTGATCAGATGCATCTAAGGGTGAATGTGGAGAAACTGAGCACTGACTAGGATCAGAAACAAGACATAAGTCGAGTAGAGAAGGTAAATGAAGGTAGGAAAGTTGACTATTTGAGTTAGGGATTGAGAAAGGCAAAAGTTGTGGGCTTTAATGCCTGCAGAATCACTGACACTAGAGCCAAGCCATTCAGAGTGGTGAGCATTAAAGTCACTGACAACAACTATATTAGCTGATGGATAAAGAGAGAGGGCTTGGTCAATATGATCAGAAATAACATCAAAAAGAGTGCAGTCTTGAGATGAAGGAGAGCGATATAGAACAAAGAGAAAGGCAATAGAGTGAAGTTGTGCTAAACGAAAGCACATGAAAGAATAGTCTGTGGATTCAAACCTAGTTTCGCGACAAATGGGTGAATTCTTATGAATGTAAATGCCCAGGCTAAGCATGTGACTATTGTAGTCTTTATGAATTATAGGAAGATAACCATCAACACTGAGATCACAAGATGAGACAGCCGAACTCAAATTAGTCTCACAAAGAGCAGGTAGGTCTAGTGAACTTTGCAAGAGATAATGAGTGAGAGTGCTATGAAAAACATTGGTGAAGAGTTTGGCTTTGTATGAAGTGCTATAAAAAAAATTGGTGAAGAGTTTGGTTATGTATAAAGTGCTACAAAGTAAAGGATTTTAAAATTATTTTCATGGATGTACTATTCTAATAATGTAAAGTGTAAATATAGTTAATGATTGTTCTAAAGCTAACGATCGATTAATGTTACTTGTAAATAATTGTATTTGTATATAGACATATTTGTATATAATATAAAGACATAATTATTAATATCAAGAGAAATAGTTTGTATGTAAATTATGCTGAATTGCAGTAAAGCAGATGAGGCATTTTATGCTTAACTTATAAAGTTGCTTTTAATGTGAAACATTAAGTTATTTGGTCTAAAATGTCAACTAAAGTTGATTTGAAGTTAATTCTGGAGTTTAGTGGAAACAATCAACAATCAGATGCAGAATGGCTGAAAAAAAGTTGAACTGATTTGCAAACTAATTAGTCTTACCAATCTGGTGAGTGTTATTCCTCTCCATCTTACAAATGGTGCATTTGCAATATATCAACAGTTAGCAGAAACCGATAAAGAAGATTTTGACTGGATAAAAAAGGCATTGCTAAAAGCATTTGTCATTGATGCATTGACAGCTTACAAACAGTTTATTACAAAAAAAGCTAAAGCATGGAGAGGCACTTGATGTTTATTTGGCAGAACTACAAAGATTTTCTACACTAATTGGTGGGCTACCAGATAGTAAATGACCGAGGCTGGTACTTGACCTGAGCCAAAGCTGGGTTTTATGGCTGGGGCTATATAAATATTGGTGCATATTGATATGATATATAAAAACAAGTCAGTATGCCTCAATGTTTATGCAGTCCCGTCTGTAAAACAAGCCTTGGCCACAGTCAAATACCAGCCCCAGTCGTTTATTACTACCAGGTGAAGCAATTGCATTTGCCTTTGTTTCTGGGCTCCTTGAGGAAGTTCAACGGATGTTGAGATCAAGTTTTTGCATGGATGTTCTTACTACGATTCAAATACTTGCACGAGCAAGAGCACTCATGATTGAAGATCATAACAATTTAATGAATAGAAATTTTGCTGCTGCTGCAACAAGAAGATGTGCTGAGTCGAGGTCGTTTAAAAATCAAACACAACCAGTTTGGTTGTGTTTGATCTTCAAAAATTGATGAGAAACTCTGAGCTTACCAAACTGTTGTGTTCTGTGTACAAAGATTTTGTTTAACACATTTGGGATTTGGACTAAACATTGCACCAGTCATAATAAAAGTGGTGTTGGATAAAGTGCTATCTCAAGACGAACTCATCTGGAAAGGAACGTTGTCATACATCGACGATATTTTTGTGAATGAAGACATAATACCTGATTGTTGCATACTTGATCATTTAGAAGTGTATGGGCTACATTGTAAGCTGGATGTCTGCATATCCAAAGGATCAAGAGTTCTTGGTTTACAGGTCGGAATGGAAAATAAAAAGTTGTGTTGGAGAAGAGATAATAATTTTGGTGAAATTCCGAATTCACTAACAAGACGTAACATCTTTTCTTTGTGCGGAAAAATGACAGGGAATCTTCCAGTTTGTGATTGGTTGCGTGTAGCCTTGTCATATGTTAAAAGAACAGCAAACACCCTGACAAAAACATGGGATGAAAATATAATAATAAATGCAGTTATCTGGAAAAAATACTGAACAACATAGTTAAAAGAACACAGAATGATGATCCTGCAACGGGAATTTGGAGTGTTTATAGTAACAAGGCAACAATTTGGGTAGATGCTAGTTCAATAGCACTAAGTGCGATTGTTGAGGATGGTAGCAATATAATCTAAGATGCTTGTTGGTTAAGAAAAGATGATACAACACATATAAAATTGTCTTAACTTGATGCAGTAATTAAAGAACTAAATATGGGTCTTAACGGGAAAACGGAAAATTTGCATATCTGCACTGATTCGAAAGTGATATTCCATTGGGTTACCAACGTACTTACTAGAAAATCTAGGTTGAAGACAAAAGCTTCAAATGAAATGCTAATAAGAAGAAAACTCCAGAATGTTGCATATGTAGTAAAAGAATTTCAATTCAAAGTAGATATTAAGCTTGTCGCTTTGGAGTTGAACTTGGCTGATGCTCTTACTAGAATGCCTAATAGTTGGTTAAAAATGGTTGTTAAACCCTCTGAAATGACAGCAAGTGGCATTATTAGAACTTCACTATCTTTCAAAGAAATCGAGCATGTTCATCGATCTACTGGACATTATGTCATAAAGAAAATATTGTACTTTACTCGTAAAATCGACCCATCAGTGAACAAGTAAGAAGTAAAAGAAGTGGTTGAGAAATGCATAGCCTGTTGATTAATTGATCCAAGTCCAATAAAATGGCCAAAAGGAGAAATAGAAGTAAAAAGAATGTGGCAATGACTTGGCATGGATATAACTCATTTTGAGGGGCAGCACTATCTTACTTTAATCGACTGTGGACCTACACGGTATGCAATATGGCCCTATCTTAAAGATCAAACCAGTGCATGTGTTATTCAAGAATTAAACGTGATATTTTTTGAATGAGTAGGTCTGAATGAAATACTAACTAACAATCATGCTTCATTTTGAAGCACATTGTTTTCACAGTTTGTAAATAAATGTGAGGTTAAACTTTGATTTAGGTGCATTTATGTACCTTCTGGTAATGGAATTGCAGAATGATGTCATTGAACTGTCAAAAGAATAGCGAAGAGAGTTCCATGCAGCATACTGGTGGCAGTTTATTGGTATAACATTAGTTTAAAAGATAGTTGTAAGTCTTCTACTGCACCTGCAAATAAGTTATATCAATACGAAATTAGAGTAAGAGGAATTGACAACAATAAGAATGCACATGATCCTTATAAGAAGATAACCAATAAATTTAAACTTGGTAATAAAGTATGGGTTAAACCTCTGGATAACCAATGCGACTTTCAATACAAGATTAGAATAATTACAAGGATAATCTCGGATGAAACGGAAGAAGCGGGCAAATTGTGTCAACATGTACAAGACCTAAGACTAGTAAGATTTGACAATAATTTGAATGAAGATCTTGGATAAGTAAGAGGTGACAATTATTTAAATGAGGATCCAGAAGATGATGAAGAACTATGCATTGTGCTGCCCGGGGATAAAACAAACAAAACATTAATGTTATGAAAAAGCACGCGGAAAGGAGGGCCCCCGAGCATTTTAGTCCTTGAGACAAAGTGTTCGTTATGATCAAGGGGAAGTGTAAATATAGTTAATGACTGTTATAAAGCTAACAATTGATTAACGTTATTTGTAAATAATTGTATAAGTTTATAGACATATTTGCATATAATATAAAGACTTATTTGTAAATATCAAGAGAATTAATTTGTATACAAATTATGTTGAATTACATGAAGACAGATGAGGCGTTTTACGCATAATTTATAAAGTTATTTTTAATCTGAAGCAATAAATACTTAATTTGTTATTTATTGAACTGTAACTTCATAGAAATATATTCATGCTTAACTTATTTTTTAGATATTTGTACTATTAAAAATTTTATTTAGAACCTTGTCGTTACAAGCTTGTGATTTAAAACTTTTAAACATTAAATTATTTTTGAAAATCTTTTTCCTTCATTACAAAGTTATTATTTTAAGTTCAATAAATAATCTTAAAGAGTTTATTTTTGTAGATGGTTGATATGAATGCTACTGTACCTAATAACACAATTTTGTTTGATGTGTCAAAAAAAGAGATTTTTACTCCAAATAATGGCTTTAAATCTTGGAGTAGAAAAATAAAAAACAATTGGAAAGTTGTTATGTAAGTTATCTTAATTTATATATATATATATATATATATATATATATATATATATATATATATATATATATATATATATATATATATATATATATATATGTATGTATGTATATATTGCTCTGTTCTTTTAGAACATTAAGCACTCTGTTTGTAGAATACACTAACATAATTTATATATATATATTAGGCTGGGGTAAAAAATAAAAGTTTGGTCTATCAAAGAATATTTTGTTGCATCTAACTGTAAATGAACAAAAAATATTAATATGAGACATGGGAAACCTCAGACAGGTCCCTAATATTATAGAAAAAAAATTTCTTCAAAAGTATGTCATGTTGGGTCTCAAATGAAGCGAAATTTAAAAAATTTAATAAAAATTTCAAATCTAATAATCTAAATACAAAGTAATTATTTTTGAATTTTTATAAAATTTCGCTTCATTTGAGACCCAACATGACATACTTTTGAAAAAAAAAATTTTCTATAATATTAGGGACCTGTCTGATGTTTAAGGGTCAAAATGGGGCACTTCCAGTAAAACATTTTTATTTTTTACAAATGCTTCTGGTTTCATACATGGATTGGCAAATAAGTATAGTTTGTTGTGATGAAATTCACACTTTTGTTTATTTTCACCCCAGCCTAATATATATATGTGTGATATATATATATATATATATATATATATATATATATATATATATATATATATATATATATATATATATATATATATATATATATATATATATATATATATACATATATATATATATATATATATATATATATATATATATATATATATATATCACACATATATATATATACTTGTTTCTCCACGCTGCGGCCTTGTTCGTCAAGGTTCGTGTTTCGGAGCTATAGAGTTGAGAGAGGGTTATAACCACTAATAAGTAGCCTCCTCATCTGTAGTGGCCTTCTCGGCCTTGAGAGGTGAATAACAAAAAATATATATGTATATATAATATATATGTATGTATATATATATATATATATATATATATATATATATATATATATATATATATATATATATATATATATATAAAATTAAATAGATCATTAAATGTTTCTTTTTGACCTCCTGTCAGTTTTTAAATGCACTAGAAGTACTTAGATCCAAAAGACTTATTTGCATTTGAGTATCTCTCTTTATGTGTTGTCATATCCAATTTTCATGTGTTGTTTTTGGTTGTTATTTTTGGTGTTAGTTTGAATACCCAAAAACCATGATTTAGACAAACAACTTAAAACCCCTGTATTTGCATCGCGTACTTTTTCAGAAATAAAGATGAAATTTCTAAAGAAAAGCTATCTAGTGTGAAGGTTCTGGTTCTTGCAAGTCCAAGAGAAAAGTTCAAAGTTTCAGAGGTTAGTTTTAAAAATTATATTAACAAATATTTGTTAAATTTTATAATGATTATTATTTTGTGTGAAAGCACTAAAGCATGTTAAAGTTGAATTTGTACAGTTTGAAGCCATGAAAAATTATCTGGAAAATGGAGGAAGCATTCTTGCAATGTTAAGTGAAGGAGGAGAACAAAAGACAAAAACAAATCTTAATTTTATGCTTGAAGAATATGGTATTATGGGAAACACAGGTAAAAACCTATTTATCTTTATTTGCTAAAACAAAACAAAATTAAGTAATATTTAAGTGTTTTAAATTAATTTGATAATTAAACTTTGAAATTCGTTGTAATATAAAATTTGAAATTGTCGTAATGCAAAATATGAAATTTCTATTTTATGCAAAAAAAGGTGGCAATAAAACATTTTTTTACCATTTGATTTTAAATCAACTTGATTGTTGTTGTTTTTTTTTGAAATTTTTTTGAAATTTTTTTGTTGCTGAAAAGCTGTTGTTGAAAAGTTGTTATCGTAAAGTAAAAATTGTGTTATATAAAAATATATATGCTATTTGTTTCAAAATGTTTTTTGTTTTTTTTTGCAAAATTTGTTTGCTCATTTCAGATTCTGTTATTCGTACCAGTTATTATAAGTATCTTCATCCTAAGGAAGCTTTAATACCAAATGGAGTACTAAATAGGTAATATTTGTTTCAGATTTTATTCAGATATTTAGCTCCACCAAATGCATGATTTACTTTTAAACTTGTTTTAAAAAAAAGTATGTTTAATTAATAATAGCTGTCTGAACCCGTAAAATTTGGGTCTTCATTAGTCTATCCACACCTATCATTTCTATACTTATTCCTTATTTACTTCTATATTTTTTAGTAAACAGTAGAAAACTAATTATGTGCACTTTTTCTACATACTTAGAGCTTATTAGAACCATCACCCTGTTTATTTGTTTTGAAAGCAAAGTCAGAATTTAACACCTTCCTATTTCCTTCAAGAAAGAAAATTGTTTCTTTACTGTGTTAGATGTGCAGACCTAGTTGATTAAAAAAGATCAAAGTATCAAACTCATTAATTTAAAGTTTAATTTAAAAAAATAGTGTTCTTGTTTTCTCTCTACTATATTACACAAAGAAAAGACTGATATAAGAGTGTGATATAAGAGAGTAATATAAAAAAGTGTAAACATGCAAGCATGAAAAAGCTTAAGAAGATTGCTCAGAATGAAACAAGTTGAAAAACTATAATTTAAGTTTTATAAAGTATCTTTTTCTTCTAAGCTGCTAAGAATTTTTGCTAAGAAAACCAACCCAAAAAAACCCACCCAAAAAAAAATAATTTAAAAAAAATTTATGTATCTACAAATCTATGGAATTTAAAATTTTTCTATTTACTTTTGGAATGTTATTGACCTTTTCGCAAGAGCGCTGTAAAAGATATGTGTGTGTGTGTGTATGTATATATATATATATATATATATATATATATATATATATATATATATATATATATATATATATATATATATATAAAATAAGTTTTTGTATTTTTCTTGCTTCATTATACCATCTACAATGTGGAGTCGCCCTGTCCCATGAATAGATATCACGCTCCAGACCATAATCTTTTGTTGGTGTTTAACAGTTTCTTGAATACAATTTGGATGATATGCTTCTGTTGATCTTCTCCTAACATACTGTGAAGCAGACCTAAGCATAGACAATACAAAGTTTTTTTTAATGGAACACCACAATTTCATAACAATCAATAAATTAATTATTATCAATACTAAACAGAATGTCGAGGTTGCTCACATTAATGCAATTATTACATTTAAAACAAAAAGCAAAAAGTTTATTCTAATAAGTAATAATAACCAGCAAACAAGGACAATATTTACTAAAACAAATATTAATATTCAATAAATACCTTTGTCCAATCATCTTCAGTCCAGTTCTGGTGATCCTTCGCCCAAGCTAGTCACTTCTTATTGCCGATGTAAGCTTTGGTTTTTTCTGTGGCCTGTAGGTCTTGTATCCATGTTCCACTAGGCATCTTCTCACAGTTCTACTACTGACTTCAACTCCAGCTTTCCTCCATTCACTGACTAAATCAGAAGATGATCTACGCCTGTTTTCACGACAAAGCTTTATCAGTTCTCTATCACCACGGGGTGTTGATTTGCGTGATCTGGCACAGTTACTTCTCTTAGTTTCAGTAATATTGCCACCAGTAAACAAAGTTTTTTTAATTCTACCAACAGTCTGATGGGAAACATTAAGTCTTTTAGCAATATTCATATTTGTAAAAGACAAATGTTGCAACAAGGTAGCAACCTCACGACGTTTTGCGGGACTAATGTCCGAGCATTTACCCATTATTAATTTATAAAAATTTACAGATATATTATAGTAATTTCAAAATATAAACTTCCCTTAAATCCAGTCAGTATATTAATTATTACTAATTTGACTAATCGGTAAAAGTTTTATTCTGTTGCATACTGCTCAACATAACACCAACACAACTTCAATATGAACTTAATCACCTCGTGACTTCTTAACTGACATACAACGATAAAACTAACTTAAAATTCTTAGCATTAATTAATATTTTTCAAAACGTTTGTTTATTATTAAATTACCATGGTTCCAGAACACTAACACGGCATTGGTTGTGTTATTTTTAACTCAAAATCAAGAAAAAGTGAAATTTTTATGAATGTCCTAATTTAATGGCCAACACTGTATGTATGTATATATATATATATATATATATATATATATATATATATATATATATTCACTGAAAATAGTCCGCTGATGTAGGATTCAGCAAGGCCAACAACACTGGGGGTGGGGGGCCCTCTGTTGCTTGAAAATGACCAGTTTTTGGTCATTTTTTCCCTAAGTTATTGGCTTGAGGGGAGGGGGTATATATATCGACCCATTTCAAAAGTCACATATAATATATTATGTTTTGTGAAGTTACAATTATAAGTGAATAATATAGTTATGTAAACAAATTGTATAGTTTATATGTTTAATATTGTTAACATTATATGTTTAATATTGTTTTTTTTTTAACAAGCAATTAATGAGAGCTGTGCTACATTCAAGTTTGTGAGCAGTCTGCCCATGTGAAACTCTATTTTGGTGATCAAACATGATTTTTAGGTGCCTAATGTTTTCCTCATTTGTTTTTCTGACAATACAACCACTTTCTTAAACTCTTTTACAATAAGATTTAATTTAATTTCTGTAATAAAAACTGTTTTCAGCATCTTTCTTGAAATGGTTTTCTGAAAAATTTTGAAATAACTTTTTCTGTAAGGTCAATGTACTAAATGAATTCATAAGTTCTTTTTCTGTTACATTCTTGTTTTGATGTCTGCAATCAGAATCTTTATATTGTTTTAGAAATTTTATTATGAAAATAAATTTGCTGTTATTTAACCTAAATTTTTCAAGTCACAGAGGAATAAAGTTGTATAATCAAATTCAGTTGATACAAACTCCATAAAAAAACCAAAAATGGTGTAGAAGAATAAAAAGACAAATAAATAAAAAAAATTTTAATAAGACATTAAATAATTTATAATTAAAAATAAATAGATATCTTTATTGAATATTTAAGTAGAATTGTGGCAGTTTATAATGGAAATTATTATCAGACAGCTCTTACATATTCTGTACTTTGATGTTCTCCAAATCATCAAAAAAAAAAGTTAATAATCACTGTTTGATAATTAGCACCATTTATAGTAACAGAATTTCCAGTTTCATTTTCAAAGAAATATGGACCAATCAATCTGCCAGACCAAAAGCCACACCAAACAATTACTTTTTGTGGATGGATTTGTTTTTCCAATGTTACTTGTATGTTTTCTTCACACTAGATTCAATGATTTTGTTCGTTTACAGATCTTTATTCGAATTATTGAATTAGGCTGTTAGTTTTATGAATAATTTTTCTTTTCAAACACATTCACTGACAAAGCAGCAATATTATCTTCAAGTAGCAATCTCTACAACTATAAATATTAATTTTTTTATCTTGAATTGAACTAGTTTCTTCTAAACCATTCACAATATTTTGAATAGTGTTGTTTGTTGAACAATTTCTTTTACCATATTTTATTGGAAACTTAATTCCAACTTCTGCATTATTTTCACTAAATTTAAAGTAATTTTTAGCAATGAAGATTTTTAGCATTATTTAATTGTATACTTCTTCATATTTGATAACTGCAATGTTGCTTATATACATAACATCATAAAAATCAATAAACAAAAACCATTTTAGTACAGAAACTACATATAGCAAAAAATTAAAAAGTTAATTTAAATTTGAACACCCTGCATTTTTAAAACTGAAAAGTGATAATTCAAACCTAAAATAAAAATTGTTTAAAAATTACGCAACCCTAATACTTATATAAAATATACTTATGAACTGTGGTTCTAAAAATCTACATGCAATTCTAACCTTGTTATCTGAAAAGTTTGTATATATGTTAACATATAAACTTGAGCTTTTATTTTTATATTCAATTGTTTATATATAAGCCTTGTTTATAATTATTCCTTTTTATCAATATATTTATTATAAATTCAAACTTGCACTAAACTTAAAAATTTTATATTATACAGGGAAATAAATTATGCTGCTGGTAAAAAGCGCATTGGTGGAAGTTCATTGCCTGATGCTGATGTTCCTCATTCCCAATCGTTAGTTGGTTTTTTTTAACTAAATATATCTTTAAATGTTTGCTTAGTATTTTAGTGTTTTATTTTGCACAGGTTTATTTTAGCTCTTTAATAATTTGTTAGTTGGAAAATTTATGCATAAATTTGTCTTAACTTATAACTTTTTAATTTTTCAGTTGTTTGTCTTTTGTGTATCCATATGGTGCTACACTAGCTGTGGATAAACGGTCATCAGCTGTTTTATCTACAGGTAGTGTTTGCTTGCCGCTATTTAGACCCATTTGTGCATTTCATTCTACCAAGGTATTGATACTTGATTTATGAAGCGGTTAGAAATAAATATGAAAAAAATAAATATTATTCCTTTTTTCATTAGAACACTCGAGGAAAATTGTGTGTCATTGGTTCGTGTCATATATTTAATGACCAATATATTGACAAAGAAGAAAATGCAAAGTTGTTGGTATATCTTTATATTTTTTTATTCTTTTTTATAGTCGTTTTTAAGATTAGAGTTATCTTTAAAAAAATTTTAGTTTCAGCTTTATCTGAAACTTGTTAAATTTATTTGTACCCTTTAATTCATTTATTTTTTATTTTTGGATAATTGGACTGAATGAATAAAAAGTTTCAATATAAATTTAGCAATATATCTGCTGCCAAGCAGAGGCATCATCAAAAAACCATATAAATAAAAACTTGGTCATGTACAAAAAAGCATAATTGTTGTTTAAATCAGGTTTAAAGTAACTGCAATGGTCAGGAGTCACATGCTTTAATGTTGAGTTGCTTTACACTTATTAAAATGTTAATGAATCCGAAGACATTTTTTCTTTTCATTCCTTCAAAGTTTTTATGAAGCACTCGATTGCTTTTAATGGATTAATTTATAAAAACTCATCTAGATTGGTGCAGTTGTTTTTAAAAATTGACCAAATTTCTGAAAATATTTGCTCAATGCTTTGTATCTATTTCATGTTAGTTCAGTGTTTGTTTTTTAGAAAAACTTTAACTTTTTTTTATGCAGCATAACCAAGTTTGGCCTTCACTTTGCGGCTGCAAAGCCATTTTTTGTATTCATATGCTGAAGATGAATTGTGAAATTGCACTCCATATAAAAAACATCTGTTGTATCTTCCTAGAGTCTCTAAAATACAATTGCACATTAAGTTCATTATGAACTTTTTTTAACGTATTCAGATTTTAGATTACTGATCAAATCTAGAAAAATAAACTGTTTTATTAAGTATATGGATAAAGTTTTTAACTATATAAAAAATATATAGGTTCCCTACCCTCGGAACTAGGAAAAATGAGGTCGGCAATAAATTGCTGACCTCAAACTGGTAGAGGTCGGCAAAAAAAATTTGACACAAAGAGGTTACCATAAAACAAATAAACAAAGTCGGCAATTTTTTGCCGACCTCAAACACTTTTAGGTTGGCATTGCCGAATGCCGACCCTAATTCTGAGGATTGGGTTCCAGCTTTTATGTAAAGAAAATTTATAAATCAATAAATATTAAAAATATGATACATAATTCAGGAGCGGATCCAGGCTGTAGCAAGTGTAGCAATTGGTACAGTCAGCTCTTTTTTTTTTTCTCTTTTTTTTTTTTTAACACACATTTCTTTTTTCATGCAAAAGAGAAAAATAACTTAAACAAGATATGGAGGTTACAAGTAGTCCAAATGCGGCGCTTCAAAAATTTATTCAAAATCGTAGCTGAGCTATGTTGATTATGTTACGACAATATTTCATTTAGAAAAAAGAAATGCTTCACTGAAAAACCCAAGTATTTAAGAGGTTTTGTCTCACTAGCCCATTAATTTTTGAAAGCATGTCAAACATTTCGCAGCGTATTAACTTAAATTGAACTGGTAATTAAATAAAATGGCAAATCTACTGTAGCAAAAGTCAATTAGTCATGTTTTGAAACAACTCTATACATACCCCGGATAATTTATTATATATTAACGCTATTTAGCTGCAAGTTTTTTATTAACAAGGAGGTCTTACGTAGTGACTAAAAGTCATCAAGACAGAAGCTGTAGCAAAAACAGAATTGTAGCAAATGTGTACCAAAGACAAATTCTGTTAAATATATACTCTCCGTTTATAAAGTTTTTTTAATGAAGTGGATAGCAATCATTAAATAAAAATGATAGTTTTTTAATTATAAAGAAAAATAAATAGCAGCGTCTGTTGGTTTATTTATTTAGTCTATTATGAAAATGGTGAAATTTGTTTATGTTTATAAAAAATGGTGGAATGTGTTTATAGCTGTTCCACGAGTTATTTATCATTGATGAAGTCAAACGATTTATAAACATTTAAAAAAATTTATAGATTTCCCAGAGACAAAGAGAAGAAAACACGTTGGATAAAATGTTTACCTATTGTGAGTTTTAAAGCGTCTAGCAACACTTTAGTATATGATTTAGTTGGCATCAAAACTTCAAAAAGGTTAAACTAAAATAACATTTTGCACAATTTTCCTCTCAGATAGATTTTTAGTTTATTTTAAAATTGCAAGGAACTTTCTACTACTTTTCTTTCTACTTTGAAAATTACTCCTAGGAACTATTGTTCTTTGTGACAAAGTGTATGTTACAAAAGTGTTATTGTATCAGGAAGTTGCTGTTTTTGTAAAACCAATTATATGAATTTTCTTTTAAAAATTGTTTTAAATGTTATGATAACTTGTGATACAAGTTGTATGTTTGATGGTCCTAAATTTCTTTTGAAAATGTTGTGAAAACTTGTAAACAAATAAATTCCTAATTTTTATGTGATCAAATTCATTTTAGTCTAGAATCAGTATGAGAGTCAAATAGCAAAGCAAAGGCAATGTGATAAAATCTAACTATTATGTTTTATGAAAAACCTTGGTTAACTAATGATGGAACTCTTTTGTTACTTGACTTTTGACCACATTAGCAAAAACATACAAAATAATAAACTTAAAAACAAAGGCTTTTTTTTCTGATAATACTCACAATGCTCTTTTTAATCACCCTGAAACTTCTAACATCTCAAACGTTAACAAGACTGGTGATTTTATTAAACTTGCTGTCACATAATGGAAAACTTTCAATCTAATAAGTGTGGGCATATATCTCAGTTTTAATAATGATCAACAAGCTTCCCCAGAGATCTAAATGATAAACAAAAAAGTTTGTTTTGGATTATGGTGATACAGCATTACGCATAAATAAAAAATCAGAAAGTAGGCATAAAATATCAACACATGTCACAAGGCATTTCATAAATTATACATGTGAAGAAATATTCTAGCTAATTAAAACACTATTAAGAGAAACACTTTTGTTACAAGTTCTTTATGTTAGAAAAATTTGTTACAGAATTACTTGAAACAGATTTTAGAAATTTAAGAAAAATATCTGTAGACATATTTTTTTTAAGTGTTCTTTGAAACCAAATCTTGTTTACATTAACATGTATTTTGAAATTATGATTTGCCTAACGATATGAAATTATGATTTGCTTAATGATATGAAATGACCAGTTTAATTTGATTTTGGATATTGACCAAAGTTTTTTAAACTTTGGTCAATATCCAAAATCATTTGAAATAGATGGAAGTCGTTTTGACAATATTGTTCAATGGCTTATCTTCAACTTGATTAAAGATAAAGTTTGTTTGACTTCCATATTCAATACTTTTATGCATTACTTTATTAAAATTGAGTGTTATCATTACAATATACTTTCCTATATCATTTTATCAAAGACCACTGAAAACTTTCTACACCAAAATCAAACAAAAAACTATGTTATTTTAAACAAAGAAGCATCATATTAAGTTTTTCTTGTTAGGTTGACATTTATTTATTGACACTTTTGTTTTTATTATTTGCTGAGTTTTGTTTATTGTATCGTTGTTAATTGTAGTATGCCTGAAGTTTGCTGTTTTGGGGTTTTAAAAGCATTCCTTATTTATTAAAAGCAATATATTTTTTATTGAAAAAGTTTAGTTACCTGAGTTCTATTTTTTATTTAATTTGAAACATATCTCTTCTCTATGAAAATATTTATAAATTGTTTTTGTAAATTTATATAAATCGTTACAGTGTCTATTTTAATATTCAGATATTTTATAAAGGAAGCCATTAATAAAACATAATGTGTTTTAAACTTAACTAAATTAAAAAATTGAATTTAAACTAATTTAGATTAAATTTATCATTTTCATTTTCAAATATAATTTCCAAATTTTTTAGCCAACCAAAACATATTTTAACAACCACAAATATTTTGTTGATTTAAATGTATAGATATTTTTTGTTTATTATTTAGCATAAATACATCAACTGGCAATAGGAATACCAAGAATTAAATGTAAATACATTGACTGAGGATAAGGGTTTGGTAATCGTTTTAGTCATGATTAAAAGTCATAAAAGACAAGTAGTAAACTGTTATTTCGTTCAAAAGTGTTCAGTTAAACTAGTTGGTATTAATATCATGTAAATCAAGTAATGTTCTTCTGCTCTAAACAAATGAGGAAAGAGAACAGTGGTAGGGGACCTCATGTGCCACTCACTATAACCACTTTACAAGTGGTGTGTGATACCCCCCTCTCTCTATCAATGAATTTTAGTTTATTAAGTCTGCAGATTTAGCTCTTTTAGACCAGTGAGTCAGGATATGTAACCACATAGTATAGTTGGCAAACTTAGGCTTAGTATTGTCAGTATATGGCATTTTTGCTACAGTCATTAGAAATCCTGGATCTGCCTCTGTAATTAACAATGTGTTTACATAGTTTTTATAATATACTGATTGTTGGAAAATAAAAGGAAAATATTTATACTTTTATAGATAAATTGGACATTAGAATATGTGGAGAGTACATCTTTGATGGGGAATAATGTTCATGCTTCCACTAAATTCATTTGCCTAAGCTACTGTTCTATTGTTTCAGAATTTCAGAATTCCTTGTCAAACTCAGCTGCAACATAAAAATCTTTACTGTTGATTTTCTTAATGATGAAATTTTATATTCACCCACTATAAATTACATTAAATACACATTTAGTGAACATTGTAATAATTTTATTATTTAAAAGGTTTTATTTACATACAAACATTAAAACAGTTTATTTTTAAATCATTTTGTTCATTGGAAAAAATAAAACATATTGATATTTTGATATTGATATTATTTTTTAAATATTCTTGAAAAAAACTTTTGCACCCAGAATGAAAGATCTTCAAGCAAAACCATTTAATTTAAGACAAATTTTGTCTTTAGTTATGTGCAAGTTACTTTGAGGTGCCAAATGTTTCTGTCTGTTTATTTGGCACCAAAAACTCCATATGTTTTTTCCTGGACCTAATAATGATTTTATTTACTGCACAATATTAAGTTCTTGCATATTTTTATTAATTCATTGCTAAAAAACTTTAAATTTAACAAAAAAAAGTAATATGATAAATATAATTGTTTGAATAAGCAAACAGCTGTATTTATTCGGCCCCTCAAAGTAATTTACTGATATTCAAAACATTTAACAGATTGTTGTGCTTTTTTAGATGGTCATACAAGTGTGTTTTTTAAATGGCTGTACAACTTCTTTTTTTTTTTCATTTCTTTCCAGTTTTTACTTTTTCTAAAGTTATGAGGAGTTTGGCATGTTTTCGCCATACATATTGTATAAGGCTGCTTAAGAGAGTTTTTCTGGCACATGAGCTTTCTTCAACGCACAATTTGTTAATTTTACTTTTTTTCAGGAATTATACATTTAGGGAATATCGTAGTGATGTTAAAAATGTTAGAATCACCTACAAGTTTTACTGATTTCTTTGTTTAAAGCATAAGTGTTTAAGTTTTTAAAATAGTGTTCTATCCTTATGTGAATTTTATATGGCAATGTAGTGTATAAGTACTTTAAATAATTTTTAAAGTTTCATTAGAAATAATCACAATAAATAAAAACTTCATAGTTCAAAATATAGTTTTATTGATAAATATTTTTGTAGTGTCAGTTGTAATTGGCGGTGGCTTCATTGGCGGTGGCTTCAAACTCTTCTACCATGATGACGACAGGAAGAGAAATGGAGTAGGGGTAATTCTGAAAGAGGAGTTAAGTAAGAGTGTAGTGGAGGTAAAGAGAGTAAGTGACAGAGTGATCTGTATAAAGTTAGAGATTGATGGGGTGGTGATGAATGTCATCAGTGCTTATGCTCCTCAGGTAGGTTTTGATATGGAGGAGAAAAAAAGAATTCTGGAGAGAGTTAGATGAAGTTGTTCTGCAGGTTCCTATAGAAGAGAGAATGATTTTAATGGACATGTTGGTGAAGGGAACAGTGGCGATGAGGAGGTGATGGGGTTAAAGAAAGGAATACAGAAGGACAAATGTTGGTAGATTTCGCTAAAAGGATAAAGATGGCTGTAGTTATTTTAAGAAAAAGGAAGAGCACATGGTGACGTTTAAGAGTGGGGGAAGAAGCACACAGGTTGACTATATCCTCTGTAGGAGAAGAAACCTGAAAGAGGTTAGTGATTGCAAGGTGGTACCAGGAGAGAGTGTAGCTAAACAGCATAGGATGGTGATATGTATGATGGTTTTGGAGGTGAAGAAGAAGAAGAGAGTGAGAACAGAACTTAAGATCAGGTGGTGGAAGTTAAAGGATGAGGATTGTTGTGTAAAGTACAGGGATGAAGTGAGACAGGCACTGGGTGGTGGTATTCTGGATACCTGGGATGAGGCGTCAAATACAGTGAGGGATGTGGCTAAGAAGATACTTGGTGTGACATCAGGACAGAAGATAGACAAGGAGACATGGTGGTGGAATGAGGGAGTTCAGGAAAGTTTAAGAGGAAAACAGTTGGCTAAAAAGAATTGGCATCTCCAGCAAGATGAAGAAAGTAGATAGAAGTACAAGGAGATATTTGCCAAGACAAAGAGAGCACTGGCAAAAGCTAAAAAAAAGGCATATAGTAATCTGTATGAGAAGTTAAACACTAAGGAAGGGGAAAAGGATCTGTTCAGATTGGCCAGACAGAGAAACCGTGATGGGCAGGATGTACAGCAGGTTAGGATGATTAAGGATAAAGATGGAAATGTGTTGTCTAGTGAAAAGAGTGTCTTGGGAAGGTGGAAGGAGTATTTTGAGGAACTGATGAATCAAGAGAATGATAGGGAAGGAAGGTTAGAAGAGACAGAGGTTGTGAATCAGGAGGTTCCCCAGGTGAGCAAGGAGGAAGTAAAGGCTACAATTCTGAGAATGAAGTGTGGTTAGGCAGTTGGACTGGACGATATTCCAGTGGAGGCATAGAAATGTTTGGGAGAGATAGCAGTGGAGTTTTTGACAGGGTTATTTAACAGAATCTTGGAAGGTCAGAAGATGCCTGAGGAGTGGAGACACAGCATAATGGTGCCAATTTTCAAGAACAAGGGTGACATTCAGAGTTGTAGTAATTACAGGGGAATAAAGTTGATCAGTCACAGCCTGAAAATCTGGGAAAGAGTAGTGGAAGCTCGGCTTAGAGGAAAAGTAGAGATCTGTGAGCAGCAGTATTGTTTCATGCCAGCTAAGTGCACCACAGATGCTATGTTTGCTCTGAAAGTGTTAATGGAGAAGTATAGGGAAGGACAGAAAGAGTTACATTGTGTGTTTGTGGACTTAGAGAAAGCTTATGATAGAGTTCCGAGACAGGAGCTGTGGTATTGCATGAGGAGGTCAGGAGTAGTGGAAAGGTATGTGAGGGTGGTGCAGGATATGTATGAGAGCAGTGAGATGTGCAGTAGGAATGACAGACAAGTTTAAAGTGGAGGTAGGACTACATCAAGGATCAGCCCTGAATCCCTTCCTGTTCGCAATTGTCATGGACAGACTGATGGATGAAGTTAGACAGGAGTCCCTTTGGACTATGATGTTCGCTGATGACATTGTGATCTGTAGTGAGAGTAGGGACCAAGTGGAGGTAAACTTGGAAAGATGGAGGTATGCTTTGGAAAGCAGGAGAATGAAAGTGAGCAGAAATAAAACAGAGTACATGTGTATGAATGAGAGGGCAGACGGTGGACAGGTCCAGTTACAAGGAGTTGATTTGGTGAAGGTTGACAAGTTTACCTACTTAGGGTCAAAGGTACGGAATAATAAAGGAAGTGAAAGAGAGGTAAAGAAGAGAGTGCAAGCAGGGTGGTGTGGATGGCACAAAGTGTCCGGTGTGATCTGTGATAGAAGTGTGTCGGCTAGAATGAAGGGTAAGATCTATAGGACAGTAGTGAGACCTGCTATGTTGTATGGACTGGAGACAGTGGCACTGACAAAGAGACAAGTGAGGGAGATGGAGGTGTCTGAGATGAAGATGTTAAGATTCTCATTTGGAGTGACGAAGAAGGATAGGATCAGAAATGAGTTTATTAGAGGATCAGCACATGTAGCATGTTTTGGAGATAAAGTTAGAGAATCGAGATAGAGATGGTTTGGACATGTACAGAGGAGACAGGAGAGCTATATTGGCAGGAAGGTTTTGGGGATGGAACTTCCAGGTAAGAGGAGGAGAGGTAGACCTAAGAGGAGGTTTATAGATGCAGTGGCGGAGGATATAAGAGTGGCTGGTGTATCAGTGGAGGACACTCATGGCAGAGCTAGATGAAGGAGTTTAATCCGCTGTGGCGACCCCTAAACGGGAAATGCCGAAAGAAAAAGAAGAAGAATAAATATTTTTGTAAATACCATGATAAATAAAAATACCAATCTGGTTGTCTCGCAAATGGCTGACTGGTATTTTATATACATTTTAGTCGTTCTTTGCAAAAATAAGTTGTCTTGTACTGCCAGATCACTATGATGTTACCCCCTTGACAATAGATTATATATTCTGTGATACATAATACAGTTACAAATATATAAACAACATTACTGCCATAGTTAAAGTCCAAGTTAGAGAGATTTTTATGCTGAAGTTTTACTAAAATTTAATGCATTTTCTCAGACAAAGATTGTCAAGAAAAAAGTTCACAGTCAGTAAGCAATTTATACTGTCTTAATTTATAAGACTGAAATTGACTTTAAAAAGCTCTACTTCTAGTTGCAAAATTGGTCTTAACCTGGCATATTAATTTGATTAAAAGAAAAACAAAAAAAATTAACAGCAAGTAGTTGAGAGACACATTAGAGCAGTATAATATTAAGGTTTCCAACAGTTGTGTAAACTTTTATTTTGTTTTGTTTCTTTAAAACTAAATAAGAAGCCATTGCTGAATAATCAATATCCAAGTATCTCTAGTAGACCAAGGGCCCTTAATAACATGGTATAAGTGAATCTAGTTAAATAATTACTTTATTCCACACATTGTCTTGAATAAATGCTCTTTGCTCATATATTCACATACGCAACTTAAGTTTTTAAAAATTGAGTTCCTAATTCAAATTGATTGCAACATTTTATAACGGAAACAGACCCTGTGTCATATATTATACTTTATAAAAAGAGTTTCAAATCTTCTATGACTTGAGATATGAATCCAGTTCAAAAATATAAGGATAATCAACATGCAGAAAACTTTTTAGCATAAATAAACTTGCAAAGTCTCATTGATTTTGAAATTAATGCTCAGATACATGACTTTGAAATCAAAAAATTGTACTTTAAAAACTGGAATAATGAAATATTAAAACTGGAACAATGAAATATGTTGAAGAGTTTGTTAAACCAAAATGTGCATCAATGAAATGTTTGATTTAAACAGCATAAAGAATTTACAAATTATTTCACATAAAATCATTGCTTTATGCTTACATAATGTAACACAGTTTTTGTTCCTGACTTCTAGTGTTATATTTCAACTGCTTATGTCTTAATTATGTGAAAAAATGACTTCATTAAGCACAAACTTTGCTTATATGACAACAGCACAAAGAAAACTCATTTTTTTGTGAAAATAGAACAATTTTTTTTTTTTTTTTTTGTCATTATGATGTAAAAATAAGGGTAAAAATAAAAATTGCATAAGGAATAGACAAACACAGTTCGAAACCACTCAAAAAAGTTCCGAAATGTTTAGATTTTCTAGATTTACGATTGTACTATTAATCACTCTCTCGAAGTAGCCGCCAATTGTAGTTCCCCATCATGTTTTTGATGAAAGCACTCACCTTGCTCCTTGGAGTAAGTGCACATGTTCTCCTTGAATTTGTTGAGATTTGAATTAAGGATATATACTTTCAGAAACATTCTGCATACCATTTTGATGTAGTTCTTTATGAGAGTCTGCACCAACTTCACATAGTTCTCAGCTTTGTGATTACCTAGAAAGCCCTGAACAACTGCAACAAAACGGCTCCAAGCAGCTCTCTCTGTTCTGTTCAACAGCTTTGCAAAGTCCTCACGTTCTATGATCTTCTTGATCTGTGGTCCAACAAATATACTAGCACTGACCTTAGCCTCGAACAGCTTTGGAAAAAGATCTTGGAGGTATTGAAATGCTGCTGACTCCTTGTCAATAGCAGTGACAAGTTGCTTAATGAGGCCTAACTTGATGTGCAGCAGTGGCATAAGCACTTTATGAGGTTCTATCAGCAGCTCCCACTTCACATTGCCTTTCCCAACAGAAAACTTGGTCTGTTGTGGCCAGTCCTTTGTGCGATAATGCGTCTTAGTGTCAAGGCTGTCCCAAAGACAGGGGAAATAAGGAAATTTTGTGAAACCTCCTTGAAGACCTTTGACTATGATCCGTAGTCGTCATACTTTAATGCACTCAGCAGCATTTTGACACTGATGTAGTGCTCATTGAGATGCACAGAGTAGGCTATTGGGAGAGACAGGTAGTTGTTTCCATTGTGAAGCAACAGCTTTGAGGCTCCAAGATGAACTGTCTATGAATAGGCGCCATTCAATAGGATTTCAAGCAATACCTATAGCCTGGAATAGACTGGCAGCATCGTTACAGAAGCACCACCTATCAAGCTGACTGATGAAGTTGGAGAATCTTTAATGCCACTTCCTCTGATCCGTGACTTGTATGCTATCATTAACCAAGTTTCACTGTTTGAGCCTGGATATCAGAAGCTCAGCATTTGATTTCATAAGTCCAAGGTCCCTAATTAAATCGTTGATGTCTTTCTAGTTAGGAGAGTACAGCTTTCTATCCCCAATTTCATCTGCGGAATTGTAGTCCATATCTCCAGTGTCTGCCTCGCTATCTGACTTGCTACTGTCTCCTGGAGATGACCAATGCCATCTAGGAGGAGTCGGAACAGGCAGATTGGGGCTGTGTGGTACTGGGGCAATGGAAGATGGTATGTCTGGATAAACAATCTGAGGGGTATTTTTGCTGGTGCGACAATTTTTTGGGTTTAGTCTACAGAAGTAGGAGTTGCTTAAGTGTTTTATCAGCTCTCGGCAAATTTGCTGTATGGCAAACTTCATGGATGGCTTCTCTGCTCTGTACCAACTTGTAGCGTAGCACATAATAATACATAAGAATTATGATAATTTGAGGACAGGAAATTTAAAAATATAGAACAATTTCAAGATGGAACGTATTTGCCTACAGTACACCCCTTATGACAATACTTTGTAAATTACAACTCCTTGAAATGAACTGGATCTAAAGCATTGAAATTTTATGAAAATGAATTAAAGCACATCTAAGCGAGAAGCAACTGTTCAGTTTACCTTCAAGTGTTTTCTTGCAATATTCACATGTGAAATGTGGTGCCCAAAATTTGTCTTGGTCCCCAACCAGCACAACGAAGTATGCCTTGTAGGCCTTGCACATTAAATGACTTGCTTCCACGGAATACTTTTTCGCTCTTGTCTTTATGAATTGTCTGCACGTGTAGCAGAATGAGTCAGCTGCATGCAAACAACCTCTTTATGCTGTATCAAATAAATAACTTCTCTTCAGCTACAAATTGTTATCCTTTCAGTCTGCAATAAGACAAGTTGGAATCTTGGTTCGAGACACCTGTGCTTTTATACTTTTACAGCTACTTTTGAAATGTCCTAGAATGTTTTAGAAAGTTCTGGAAGTTTCTTGAACATTCCAGAGTGTTTAGCAGTATTGTAGAAACATCTGGACAACTCTAGCATTTCAGGAATATTATAGGAGGAAGCTTGGCATTGAAAGCAAATTGAGAATTTTCTCAAAAACACACGATTTTCCAAAAAAAAATTTATTGTCCTGAAAAATTTCATTGTCCTGGTCGTAGAAGCAAAGTTTTTTCTGGAATAACAGCGATTTCCTTTCTGTTCTAGACTTAACAGGTTAGGAAAACATACTTTCAAGCCAGGAACAGAACAAAAGTGAAAATTTGTTACATAGTGTTGTTGATGGTTGATTTTAATATTTTTCATACACTGTACTTTTAATTCATTACAACTTTATATGTTATATAAAAATGCTTGTAGATTGCCTAATGCATGGTTTGTAGTAATCACAAGTCAAGAATGATGGACAGAAACTGGCACGACTAAAATATCTACTATCCATTAAGCTCAACCCAACTAACTTCACGTATTATTTATTTAGAAAATAAAAAAATTGTTATTTTAATGTTTTTTTGTCATTAAAAACTCTTTTGATGACAGCCCTTTATATGACCATGTCATGTTTATGTGGTATTAATACCAATCTTTTAACTACAAGTTAAGCATTTCATAGTCAATTTCAGTCTTATATAAAAAATTTTGAGACGGTATAATCTGCTTACTAACTGTAACCTTTTTTCTTGGCATTCTTTATGCATTAGGTTTTGTAATGTTGCATTAATTGTCAGAAAACTCCACTTTCTTTTTTTCAGGAAATTTCTTTAGGAAAGTTCAGGAAACTTTTTTTAATTGAAAAATATATAGAATAAAACATGGTAGAATGAAATATAGTATTTTAAGAATATCTCATATATATCATATCGCTTTAATTATTGACCAATCAGTTTTCCTACAATTGTAGCAAAGTCTTTAAATCTTTAATTGATAAACTTTTTAAATCTCATTTTGAGTCTGACAAACTTTTTAAAATACGATAGGATATTTATAAATATTCTTAACTCATATTATTTAGTTTCACTCAAGGATTAGAATAAATGATAGTATCACATGTTTCAAACAATTTTTTTTTTCACTAAAAAGTTTAAAATGTTTGGTATTATTCTTCTATAAATATAGTTTGATCAATATATTTCAAACAATTTCTTTTCACTAAAAAGTTAAAAATCTTTAATGTTATATAGTATGCAGCAGTCAAACCAACAGGAAAATTTAGTGTTAATGAACCTTTATTGTTAAGACCTCAGCAATATGGTTTATCATATTTTTAAAGTTTTAACCATATGAGAAGTTTTTTATTTAATTAGGCATTTTTTATAATCTTGCATTTATTAAGGTTATGTAGAAAGTAAATTTTTTAAACGTGTTTGCCTCTCCAGGGTGCCTGTAGTTGTTTTTTTTTTAATTTTTGTTGTCTCTCAAACCTTTAAGTTTAACTTTAAAGTATTTCTTTTTGATGGCTTTGAACTCAAGTGTTTTATCCTAGTTCTTTATATGTGACAGATCCTCTATTATTAATACTATAACCATCAAAGGAGGGTAAAATTTTTATCAAGAAACCAGGTGTAAGATGTTTTTTTTTAAATTTACTTAATCTTTATGAAGCATATAAACATATTAAAAAAAGGAAACCATATTTATATGATTTATAATACTGTGTAACACATTTTATTTTTGTTTTGTACTTAAGTTAAAAGTGTGAATAGAATGTGTTGTATAGAAAATAGGTGCTGTTCCACGAAAATTTTGCATCTGTGACTAAAACAATAATAATTTGATGTTTGTGTAATTTTGAAGAAGTTCTTGCATTTTATTAAGTATCAGTATTTAATATCATTTTTCTAGAATATTCCTGAACTTTCATTGTTATCTAGTAGGTCAGACAATTTTCCAAAATATTTATAAATTCTTTAGAAACCTTTAGAGCTCGAAAGAAACTTCAAGAACTTTCTAGAATGTTTTCTAACTGTTTAAAGTTAGTTTAAAGTAGACTTATGCATTTATTAACATTTTCAATTATTAACATTTCAGTTTGCTTTATTGGTGAATAAAGGAATAACAAAGAGTATTTAAAGAGCAATTGTTTGATTTAAATGACATTAAGACATTGTTTGCATCCAGTAGATGTATTTTGCTATGTGTGTGGACAATTTTTGAATATAAGATCGAAAAAGTATTCCTTGGAAGTTAGCTGTAAAATGTGTGAAACATATTTTGGCAAATGGAACAACCGCTACTTCTGTACTGTACTGAAACAACAGCTACTTCTGTAATATTGATCTCAGGAAATGTTACTCAGACATAAATGTGTCTTGTTTATGTAATTGTTTATCCATTCTTTTGTCTATTTCCCCAGTACCACACAACCCCAAGCTGCCTGTTCCCACTCCTCCTGAAAAAGATCAGCTATCTTCAAAAGAAAGCAATGAGTCTGATAGCAAGAAAGATATTGGGGGTAAAAACTATAGTTTTGCATATACGATTGATGAGAGGTCATACTTCCCTTACAAAAAAGATGCTAACAATTTAATCAGAGACTTAAATCTCAAACCAAATGTATGAAATTGTTTTTGCTCTTTCTCAATGAAAACACATCTAAAATCCAATTAAAAATAAAATGGAATCAAGGTTTTACATTTCCTGATCTTTTTTTTTCATTTTTCTCAATTTAAATCTCTTCTTAATTTTAATGTAGATTGAATTAATAATTCTTTTTCAATAAATAAATAAAAAAACTCAGACAGACGATTTCTGTTTTTATCTTAAAATAATTAAAATCTCTTTGTTATCAGAGACGTTGTCTCTGATAACAAAGACATTTTAATTATTTTAAGATATGGTTAGTTTGTTTTTTTATCTGCCTCCATTCAGCTTTTACCAAAGTTGTGCATGTACTCCAGAAAGATCTCTGTTAAAAATTAAAGAGTATATGCTTCGTAATCATCATATTAGTTGCATTATATGTTAGAAGAATTACAAAACAAGTAAGTTTTTTTAGTTTTATGATATTTCACAAATCATTATCAATGGATCATTGTTTAGTTTTATGATATTTCACAAATCATTATCAATGGATCATTGTTGTTAAATTTTGATCACGCCAAATAACAAAGTAGTGCTTATTTCATTTTTTAACAATACCCAATATTCACATACCATTTCACAGTTACATGCACCTTATGAAACCTGGTATTCACACGCCATTGCATAGTTATGTGAACGTTATGAAACCTGGTATTCACAAACTGTTGCACAATTACATACACCTTATGAATGCTGTATTGGTTTTATTACTGCCGTGTTTAAAGTTTTGTAACTAGCATACATTTTATAACAGCTTTACAAATATATATATAATTTTTTGCTCTCAAGGATGTCATCACAAAATGGCTTTCTACAGATGATATTAAGCTTAATGCTATAGATGCAGAAGAACCAGAGGTAGTTAAACGCTAGTTTTAAAATATTGTTCATAAATGCTAAATGGTTTTCGTGAATTTTTTTTTTATATATATAGATTGAATTGCTTGAAAATTTGCAATAGAAATAAAATATTTAAATTAAAAATTTTATTTTCAGATAAACGATTATAACTATGTACCTGATACTATTGCCTTAAGTGAACGTTTACGAGTTTGTTTACAAGAAGGAGAAGAGGTATTAAGTTATAATTATGATTTACATATAGTAAAATGTATATTCAATTTTTTCAATAAAATTATTCAATTTGTGAAAATGTTATAAAATTTTAGGTGCCTAACGATTTTACTCATTGCTTTCAAGAACAACAATACAACCTAGATACTTCTATGCTGCCAGCTACTCTTAGGTGATTTTTGTTTCTATGTTTTTTAAATTCCCAAAGTTATTTTTCTACTAATTGTGGATTTTTCATGAAGTTTTTGCTTTATTTCAGTATTTTTTTGTAGAGCGTTTAAAGAATTGAATGTTAAGCATGAAACATTAACTCTTATTTCACCTCAGTTTGAAACTCCTCTGCCGCCTCTCGAACCAGCGGTAAATAAAATATATTTTAAATAAATAAAATGGTAGAGTATTTATAAAATTATTTTCAGTTGTAACAACAATAATACATTAATTAATAATAATACCGTAAATACATAACCAGAATATTTTATAAATTTTATATATTTATGCAGGTTTTTCCTCCTCAATTTCGTGAACTTCCAGGACCTACATTAGACTTATTTGACTTAGATGAGGCTTTCTCGTCAGAGCATGCGCGATTGGCACAGCTCGCTCATAAATGTAATTCTTTAAATTACTATTTGCAAATCTATAAATTTTAAAGGTCCTTTTAGTAATCAAAATATTTATTGATATTGCGGTTTATAGGCTCAGATGAAGATTTAGAGTATTTTGTGAGAGAATGTGGTGACATACTCGGTGTGACAAATAAACTCTCAGCTGAATCACGTGATGCAAAGCATATACTAGAATACATATTTGCTCAAGTTGTAGAATTTAAAAAGTTGAACCAGGTAAAATGATTTTTATTGTTCTTTTATATATATATATATATATATATATATATATATATATATATATATATATATATATATATATACATACATACATACATACATACATACATACATACATACATACATACATACATACATACATACATACATACATACATACATACATACATACATACATAAATATATTTTATTCAACCATATCAATGAAATTTTACAAATGCTAATCATAAATTAATATAACTTGGTTAGGTGTCACTCAAAATTATGTATGTATATATATATATATATATATATATATATATATATATATATATATATATATATATATATATATATATATATATATATATATATATATATATATATATATATATATATATATATATATAATTTTGTATAATTTTTATAATTTGGAATTTTTTTATATAAAATAGGACACAGAGATGGATGAGACCCAAGACACTGGTGATGTGCAGTATTGATTTCAATATCCATCAGAACAAGTTATACTATACCCACTTCTACGTTATCGCTTAAATAATTAAAAAAGTATATATATATATAATGTGAATTGATACGCACACGCAAATCATATATTATAAAAACGAAATTTAATTTATTGTACTAAAAAAAATTTTTTATAAAAAAATATTGGACGTTTTTAATTAGGGGTCGTCCATAAATTACGCAATGCTAAATTTTACTAATAATTTTCTTGCGCTGTCTGTAATGTTATATTAAAGAAGATTCCAGACATTTAATAGGCTAATAAGCACTTTCAAAAATGAGCTTTATAAAGCTGGTAAACAATTGGTGTAATTGAATACATCAAATATTTAATACAGTAGAATTATAAAAAATCCGACTAATTGAATAAAACGAAGGCAGAGCTAACAGTATCGATAACTAATATAATAAGTTATATGAAAGAGTAGGGTGGTCCATTTTAAACTTTTTTTGAAGTTTTTACCAGTGATGACATTTTATCTAAAAACGCTAAATACCAAAAATTTCGAATTTAGAACGAATGAAACATCCCCTACGAGACATTGGAAGTTCATGAAATGGATTGCGCAAAATTTTTACTAACAAACTGTTGTTTTTTCTTAATATATATATATATATATATATATATATATATTCTTTTTAACACCCACTAATTAAATAAATTGTAGGTAAAAAAAGAAAATGCTATGTGTGTTCTTGGAATATTCTCTTCCATCAAAGTTCTAAATCTAAGTCTTTGTTCCTTTAAATTCCATAATTGGAAAGATTGTCTTAAAATTGCGGCAATATTAAGGCGTGCAGTTTTAATTTTATTACCCTCGATCATACATTGGAGCATATTTATACCAAATTGCTTGCATATTAGCAATATCTCATCAACAAATAAACTTTGATTATTTATACACGGCAACTGAGTCATTATATGGGGTCATTAAGTAGCCTGATAAATAAGTTTATTTTGTTATGAATAAGAATGTTCGATACAGAGTCTACTGTGTAAAAAGAATGGAGGTGATTTTTACTATGATTAGAAATATTAAAAAATGATTTTAAGACAGATCGTCCAACTTTATCAATATTCTGTAGAAAATTATTGTTACAACCACCCAGTTCGAATCCGTATAATAGCGTTGGAATAGCTAGGGAATTAAACAAATAAATAATCGTAGCAGGCTGGCAAAGGCAAATTCCCTTTTTTATAAGAGCTTTTGCAACAGATAAAAATTGCGTTTTTTGGAGTGTTTCCGTCATATTTTTGTTCTTATAATCCCAAAGGAAACCAAGATGTTTTAAATTGCGTTGAAACTTAATAGGAGCGACGTTAACATAAATCACGTTATTGATGATCGAGCTTTCCTAAGATATTAAAAATTCAGTTTTTTCAGCATTTAGTTTGATAAAGTTTGATATTCCATACTTTTGAACAATGTTTATAAGATTTTAAAGACCGGATATAGTTGAACTTTGCAAAATTATATCATCCGCATACGCAATGACACAAGTGTATACCCCATTTATTGAAGTTCCTACTTTGGATTCTGAGACAATTTTCTCTAAAAGATTTTCAGTATAAATATTGTAAAGATGAGGCGAAAGTATGGACCCTTGTCGAACTCCCTGAGTCAACCTAAACTCTTTTGACATGCATCCAAGATATGATACATTAGCAGTACCTGCCCAATATAACGAAAAGATGGTATGAACTACCGATAGTGGGATTTTTTTCTGATGATATAGTTTCTCAACTAGTAATTCCCAGTTACAACTATCAAAAGCTTTGTTAGCATCTAAACTGCATATATATACAGGAGCATTGTTATGTTTATAGTGTTTTATTGTTTCACTCAGATGAAATTCTGCGTGAAGGGTAGAGCTATTTTTTTAAAACCCAAATTGATGTGAATGACTCTCTGTGATATCTGGACATATGTGTACGATAAGATATTCGAGAAGTTTCGTAAAAATAGGTAGAATGCTGATTCCTCTGTAGTTATTTGGATTTTCCGTGATGTTTTATAAGACTTAACTAATGGAATAATTGAAGCTATTGATAAACATTGGAGAACTTTTCCATTTGTTAACATGCTGTAATAAAAAGAAGCAAGTAGCATTAGATGTTACTGCGAGAGTTTTTAAGATGTTCAGCACTTATTTCAAAACAACCGTAGGATTTATTATTTTAAAGATTTAAGATACATTTTTCAATATCAGCTGTTGAGATAAATTTTGAATTAGGCTCTTTACTAATATGCGGAATTTGTTGAGGATTAAATTCGTTATTTGTATATTGCGGCGTATTAAGTATTTTTTGAAAATGATGGCTAAATTCTTCAACGATTTCGGTTTTTGTTTGCAATTTATTAATTGTAAAGAGTCGAGTATTATTTTTTATTTTGCGAATATTGTCCCAAAACCTTTGAGGATTAGTATTGTAGTATTATCGAATACCTACATTCGATATTTTTAATGGGGTTCACACAATTTAGTGCGTGACGTCACGTTTGGGCAAAAGAAAACGCGATAGAAACGAAATAAAGCCTTAAGAAAACGTAAAATGTAAAATTTTGTAGTAAACATTATCATTGTTTTTTAAAATAATATTAAATTTACTATTTTATTATTTGTATCAACTTTTAATACATTCTTAGATTTCTTAGAATAGAAAACGTAACAGTTAATACAATTTTATGTTTTATTATACATTACATTAATATACAAAATAACTTCTTATTGATTCGAAAATAAAATTTGCTTTGTTAATACACTTCGTATACGTTTATTATGTCGTAAATCGTTGATCGAGTCAACTTTGTGGTGCAATCGTATCTTTAAATATTTAGCAATAATAATTTTGACTAAAGATATTATATGATTACCTTGAGGATTTTCATCAAACATATGATTATGCAAACAACTAAAAACAGATTTGTGCATATTACGCAAACATTTGATCACTAATGTTTCTATTATATTCCTTTTATTTGAACTATCTGTTTATCTAATATTCTGAATTCTGTTTTCAACTTGCATATATAAATAACATCAGGTGATGTGTTTATAAGGCCAGTCTTTGAATTTAAGGTATACTGTTTCTGAGTCACAAGTGTAGAAGTATTTTCATCAAAAGTTAAGGCACAAATACAAGGATTACATTTTACCACTTGTTTAACTTGCTGAACTACAAACCCACCAATATAACTTACAACATCAACAACGTAAAAAGATAGCGTTTCAAATTCTGGAAGCTTATAATAAGCATGATCATTTAACTGAGACTGACTTTCAAAAATATCAATATCACCCCTTAAATTAGCATCTAAACATTGTATTCCCGATGGTATAATTTGAGACTTTCGGTTAGTACTTGCAGTTAAAATTGATATTGGTGTTTGATCTAAGCAATTTGTATTTTGAGAACCAGTCACTTCACAATGAATCAAAAGACGTTTATACGTACTTTCAAATTGGCGAGCTGTTGGATTGTTATTATGACCACCGCAACTACGAATAGCACTAAAAAAAACTTCAAGATGGTCTTGGGACAATTTATATGCTAAAACATATTTCAATATCGGTTCATTGCTATTAACATTTTCTTTATAAATTGACTTCAAAGAACTCAGATTAATTATCATGCCTAGAAAACCCATTTTTCTTCCTGTTGTATACATAAATTGCCCATCTGGTAATTCTCTAAGGCTTTTCAGATATTCAATTATTTGATCAATGCGTAAAAATATTTTTTCTTTGTTCCAATTTTGTATGCCACACTTCAAATTTTTTGCTAGTAAATTCTGACTATTTAAAATATCAAATGCATAACTAATGTTAGTAACAAAAGTTTCAGTTGGTTTACTAAAATTTAAAGGGTGGTTTGTTTGCCTTAAGTACTTTAATGCTTTTGCCACACTTAAACTTAAAGTCTGAGCTGCAATTTTCACTTTCATTTTTTCTCGTACCCAGTCAATGTGTCAATTTGCAAAGTATATATCTAAACGTATAGTCAATAATAGCGCTTACATTACAAGCATTACATTCAGTCTTGTATTAAACCATGACAATGGCTCCCATACTAAGATTGGTAGATCTAGTAAAAGTTTTGGAAATAATGTATCTATTGATGCAGAAGAGTCAGTACTTAGATCAGGAAAAAAACTTTCACTACATTTGATACATATTCCAGCTATTGCTATAAACAAAAATATTGCCGATAAAAAAAAACAGACGTTCTTCTCGTTTAAATCATTGGATTGTTGGTTTTTCCTTAGAAAACTTTAAAGGAGGAAAACTACCATTAAATAGAGCTATATAGCAAAAATATCTTTTTGAGAGAGAAAACAATCCTAGAAAAGAAACAAGACTCATTGCAAATCATCTAGTTAGCAAAATTGTTGAAAACTTTTGCTTACCTGCTCGTATTCCAACGAAGCATAACAAGAAGGACTGTGCTGATCAGATTGTCCGTTTGGTAAAAGAGTATGAGACACTGAAAAAAATTCCTGAAAGCAAGAAAGAAAAGTAAAGCTACATCTTTTACAATTAAACTGGATAGTCTGTTTGATATATCACATACAGACACTTACACATTGCTGAAACACTCTGGTAACGATGAGTGGCTTATTGACTGGGAATTTCTAATAAGCCAACGAAAGTTTCTTCAAGTGGGCTCAATGGCTGGGGTTGACAAAATACTTGCTGAAAAAGAGCGACAACTCTACATCAAACTACAGTATCAGGAAAGAAAGAAAACAAAGGAATTGCTTCATATTAAGAAACAGCAACTCAAATGTTTAACCATTACTGATAATAATTAGGTCAACGAGAGCGACGAATTTTCTTCAGATTATACGGAAGAAGATAAAAGAGATAAAAGTTTTTCAGTGAAAGAGAAAAAAAAACATCATTGCAAATCAGCGATAACGATGAAAATTTCAAAAAGAGAACTATTAAAAGAAACATGTACAGTTGCTGATGGATCCGGTATTAGTGAAAGACAACAGATACTTGTTTTGGGAAAGACTTTAGCATTAGGTGGAGCAGCTTTAAATGATGTTACACTTTTTAAATCATCAGTTCATCGAGCAAGATCAGCTAACAGAATTGAAGAAGCTAAATTAATTGAAGAAACTTGGATTCCACCTGAATATTTGGAAATTCATTGGGATGGAAAAACTTTTAAGCAAGCTACTGGAAAAAAGGAAGAACGACTTGCTGTGTATGCAGGGCCACCTCCTAAATTGCTAGGTACTCCTAAAATTGCTGATGGAACTGGTCAAACGCAATGTCGTTCAGTGATGAACCTAGTTAATAAATGGCAATTAAAAGTATCTGTTGTTGCACTTGTCTATGATACAACATCTGCAAACAGTGGAGCATATAATGGACCTACAATTCTAATTGAGAAGCAAATTGGTCGTTCTCTACTCCGACTTGAATGTAGACATCATATTCCAGAGCTCTTTATAAAAACAACATCCAATGCTATTTGTGGTCCAAACAAATCACCAAGAGCTCAGTTGTTTGAAAGGTTCAAAAAAGAATTTCATAACCTTAACAAGAATATAAAAGAATTTAGAGTGTGGGACTGGCCTTATGATCAAAATAGTTTTTTATTTCAACAAGCACTTGAAGTAAAGAAATAGGCAATGGATTGCTTGGAGAGAAAAATATTTCCTCGTGAAGACTATCGCGAACTAGTGGAGCTTACTCCATTTTTTTCATATTTTTTATTTTCATTCATTATTTAATTTTTTTGGAAATATTAAAAGAGGTTTACGCATTCGGTATGCTGGTTCTGACCATCATGCAAGGTGGATGTCAAAAGCCATTTATTATACAAAAATATTCCAACTATCTCGTACTTTTGAACTTACTGATGAAGAAGCAAGAAAGTTTGAGAGGATGGCTGGGTACATTTGTCTTTTTTACGCAAAGTACTTTCTTCAATCTGCTATTACTTATGCTGCTCCAGCTAATGACCTGCATTTCTTTTATTTAATGAGGAAATTTAAATCAATCGACCTTGAAAGTGCATAAGAAACTATCAAGTCTTTCGAAAGATACCTGATACTAATCTGAGGAGCTAGTAGTCTTTTCCTTATTTGACGGCTCTGGGAGTTATGTAGAAAAGACTATGATGGGTCAGAAACTTATAAACTTACCAAGACCTTAAGTATTTACTCCATATAAACCGAAGACTCCGATTATTATATGGCGCGACAAAGAAAAACCTTTTTTATCATCTTTTATTGGAAAAGTCATGGTTGCTTTAACATTTGTAAAAATTAAACAGACCCCAAGAATGGCTAAACCTTCCATCAGAACATTGGAACAAATTCGAGGACTTTAACGCCGCAAAAAAATTTGTACACAATCTTTCTTGTGTCAACGATATTGCAGAGCGAGGTATCAAGCTTATAGGAGACATTAAAGATAAATGTTTTGATCCAGTAGAGAGACAACAACTTGCTCAAGTTGTGGAAAAGCATTGAAACAGCTTTAAAATTGCATATTTCTCAAAGAAATTAATTGAAATTAATTTTCAACAAACAAACAAATAAAATTTCGATGACGTTATTAATTGTATATTTATTAATGCTTCAATAAACCTTTTGTGTACAAATAGTCGTAAATTAATAAAATTTTGTATAATTGCTTTCTAATGGTTAATAATTAGATTGTGTAAACCCTACTAAGTAACTATAACAATTAGTGGATAAAAAAGTTATTATTCTAACTTCCAATGTTTTGTGGGGGATCTAAAAATTGTCCTAAATTCAAAAATTTTTGTACCTAGAGTTTTTAGATCAAATTTTATTACTGGTAAAAACCTCGATTAAAGTTTCAAAAAAAAGTTTAAAGTGGACCACCCTAATGAAAGAGCTGTACTTTGCAATTGCTTTGCACCATTCCTGTTAGTGATGCTTCAGAATGAAGTTGTTTTTCAACTTTAAATAGACTTAAACAGACACGAACGTTTAAATGGCTTACCTATGATGCATATCCTCAGAGATCCTCAGAGATTGTGACATATCGAAAAGATTATTGAGCTACCTTCAAAAACTACCAAGTTCAAACTTATACTGTAATTTTTTGTAAATGATCAAATAAAATATTGATTATTTAACTTTTAGACTACCCCACTCCTTCATTTTATTTTATCTTTTTTTTTTTGCTTATGCATTTATAACGGTATTTTATTTTTATAATCTCTTGAAATATTGTTAAAAAGTTATACAAATAAATTATCCATAAAAAAAGTTATTAGTTGAATAAATAAATTTTCTTCAAGGAGATTGGGACAAAACTACATTATAAGAATTAAGCCATTTATTGCTTGCAAAAATACTTTTATATAAGCAACAAGTGGCTTACATTATCTATTTCTTAATTACATGCTTTTGTTTAACAATGTACTTTTTTTGTTCATTGTAGTTTATATTATGCAGATATTATACTACACCTCGATATAATTTCGGGGATATTTAAATTAGCGACTCCTGGATATAGTCCTGGGAGTTGCTAGGGCTTGCCCACCCGGATTAAAAGCCGTAGCAAAACCCAAAAGTTTTATATATTCTAAGAAAATGTAAGATTTTTTTGTTAACTGCTTTTTTCTTTTAATCTATATTTAAGATTAACTAATTATGTAACCAACACTTTTTTTTATATATTTTATTTTTGTAATACAACTAAGAAAATATTTTTTTGTTAAATGTGAAAGTGTATTTTCGTGGTAGATTCTTCGGTTTCCATATTATAGGGTACACTTTTTTACGAACGTAAAGTTAAAAAACGGTCCCAAATTTAAATTAAAGCAAAAAATGCTACAATGCCAACTTTGCAAAAATACCTGTGAATTCTAAGGTATGATAAAAAAAAGTACTACAAACCAGCAACTTTTCCTAATTTGTGAATCGATTTGAACATCATATCTCTGTCGATTTTACTTTAAAAGAGTTCTCTATTTCTTGTTAGTCCCAATTTTATAGCAAGGTTGTTTCTAAAGATATTTTAAACACTTTTTCAGGTTATTTGAAAACAAACATAAAATACATCTTCTCGATAGTTTAAAAAAATATGTTCTCAAAAACCAGATCATTTTTGAGGATTCAAATCAGGACATTTTTTTTTTTCGGGTAGCTGATTTGGTGTGTAAAAATCTTAAAAAACTAATGAGATTCCGAGTAAAAGTTTGAGTAATTTCTTTTCAATACAACTATGTTAATTTCAATACAATCAAGGTTCTTTCTTTGAATTTACAATCAAAGTCTTTAACATTCCGCGTAGAAGTTAAATTAAAGTCTTTAACATTTTGTTAACCATGTTAATTCATTGTTATTTCTTTAACCATGCTCTCTAACTCTCAAATGTCCAAATTCATTTTCTAATAAATGTTTGTACTGAGATACAAACAGTAATTAGAAAGTGTTTTTAATTTGAATCTAAATCAAAAGTTTTACAAAATTTTTACCGATTAGTTCACATAACAAGTTAGCTTTGCCGAACAAATAAAAAACTAGTACTTCTATGATTAACAATACTTTGTTAAAGTTCCTGTGATTGGTTAAGCTTAAAACCCTAACCCTGACAGAGTTTCTACAATGGAATAGGTGCGAGCGAGTGACCCTTCTTCTGCAATTATTATGGTTACTAAAATATACTGTGTATAAAACAGTAAATTGGTAGCGCATTTAATTTGCATTAATTTATTAATATTAGTGCAAAAGACTGTAATAAAAAAGTTTGTTTAATTTTAATAGCAGCTCTTTTGGGGGTACCTAGTATGTATTATAAACTACATTTAAAAAAGTTAAAGAAAAAACTTTATTAAAACTTTTTCTGCTATTTGTTCTATGGAGAGAGAGAAAAGGATCTTTAATGATAAAAATAAACCTGTATGATTGTAAAATCAGTACTTGGAACTTTCAAATTTTGCACATTTTATGCACGCTTTATAGCCTTATTATGATTAGGTATTATTTCATTGATATCAATGTACTAATGCTTTAAGTCATTAAATTTTTTAGAAAAATTGAATAGCTGCTAATGTCTATTATATATCGAATTAACGGAATACTTTTTATATAGATACATTATAGTTGTGTTAGTGCGAACTGGCTTTAAAAAAAGATTTGAATAAATAAGTAAAGGCAAAAATAAATAGTTACTTTGCGAGATTCGAATTATTTTGTTTTATCTTTGCATTTTTGAGTTTTGAAATAAATGATTTAGCAAAATAAATATCCATAGAAATAACATATTGTCACCATTTATGTTTTCTCCACAATTTTTATAACTTTTTAAAACAATAGGAAAACATTCTGAGGTATATACAGTAACACAATTGAAGAGTTTAATTGAAGAGTAAAGTCACAAAATGTCCGTTTTGAGAAAATTGAGCTTGAAAGTTCTAAGTGATCCTGAAATAAAAAAAAAAATAGAAAAATAATAACAGAATACAATAAACATAGTAATAATTTTATATAACTGTTGTTTTGAAAATATACAAAGTTTAATATTAAAAACTTCAAAAATTAAATAAACTAGTCTTTATATACAATGGTTAAAAAAATCAATAGAATGAGAAACTAATACAAAAAAAAATTGTAAAATTGATAAATAACTTTTAAATATTCAAACTCATTAAACTTAGTCTTATTCATCATTTTCTTTTTCCTGGACTGTCACTTTTTCTCTAGAATTTCAATAAAAACTATATAACTAATTAATATCATTAATCTTAGCTGTTTAATCGACAGAATTGTTACAAAGGCCGTATATCAATGCTAAAAGAGTATTCAGCTTTTTGCCACGTTCTGAAAGAGTTTTTTTCTCAGAATATTCTAAAGTCATTGAAACTCGGCTTACTGGCTCATGCTCCTTCTCAAACTTAGCTCCTCTGAATTCACTTATAGTCTTAATGGGTCTTAGCAACGATTCAAATGCTTTTTTTATATTAAGAACTTTGACAATAGAGGTTCTATCATATATAATGCAATTGTTCAATGGATGTTCGATATAAAAAAAAGTAAAGCGTTTCCTTACACCTGTTGTTTTGATTAATGATACCCACTCTAAGATTTATGTAACTCTATTTTTTCCCCTTCGTTTTTTCTCTAATCAAATCTTTCTCAAAATCCACCTGTATCCGTGCTTCATTTTGAGGGCCTGTGTAACTTCGGTAGAATATTAAAAACATTAACGTTTTTTTGTGCAGCTTGTGTTGATTCTGGAGCTTGTTAGTGGTGTTGGTACCATTTTTTGATTTGACTGTTGTAATTTGAGCATAATATCTTTGACAGGCATCAAAATGGTTTTGTTGTTACCTAGTTTTCTATTAAATAGAAAACGAAGTAACAACAAAACCATCGTTTACAAATGCCTTGCAAATTTGCACGCATTTATGGCAGAAAATAAAATGTAGACATTTTGCTTAAAAAAGAAATCTCTTGCAATCATAATGTACACAGTCAATGGAGTTTTAACATAGTTCGGTGTATCAAAACTACTATGAATGTACAGTGACAGATGTTCACTGTACATTCATAGTAGTTTTCAATATTGTGGAGCATATAAATTTGTTTTGATATATTAAAAATATTTTCAGTAAAAATCAATGTGGTACCCCCCTTTCCACTTGAAACCTACTTGTGCCGGTCCTATTTTCAAAATGGTGTATGCATCAATATCTCCAGCAATGACGACAGAACTACAAATGAAAGACGTACATTTATTCTTTATAAAGAAATAGATGACACCATGTTTTCCTAACTTGTCTATACTCTACAAAATCGAATTGACTTTTCCTTTTTCATCTGTTTATGATGAGAGAGGCTTTAGTAGACTAAAGGTTTTCAAAAGTTACCTGCTTTTTTTTCAGAAAAAATTTACAGCAAAATTACCAGGAGAATGTTATTTAGCTTGTGCATTTTAAAAATGCAATATCGATTTTCTTTTTAAAAGTTTCAGTAGAATAAAGGTCAAAAATTATCTGTAATCAACAAAGACAAATGGCTTGACAAAATGTTTAATCAAATGTTATCTTTCTGAGAGCATTAACTTTAAATAAAAATAAATCATTTTGCTTCAACCCAGCAGGCACAAACGTCCGTGAAGACGCCTATACAACGCCTATAACCGGCACAAATCTGTATGATGTTCTTAAGACGCCCAACGAACGTTTTGTACCCACTGGAAATAAAACCTAGAAAAAAAAGTTTTTAAAACATAGATAAAAATAAGGCAAATACGGAATACTTTTTACAGGGGCATCTTTAGTTTCAACTGGCCCCCTGGTATTTATAAGAAATTGGCCTTTGAAAGTGCAGATTTAAGAGGGGGCAGAGTCTATATTCCTAAGTATCGCAGTTTTATGGGTCCCATTTTTTCAGGAGAACTTTTTGTCTTATTAATTTTTTATGCTAATATGTCAGTTAAAGACCTCTGCTTTAAAAATAGCATGGAGACCCAGAGATCAATTGTTAAAGGTCATCTCTAGGCAAGTTTTATAACATTGATAAGGAAGGAGGCGTAAACTTCTTTTCAAATTCTCTTCTGCGGTGCTTTGTGATAAGAACGCAAGGACTACTTGGGACACCTAAAATTAAAATTAAAAAAAAAATTCTATAAAATCTCAAATTCCGAAAAAAGAAGATAAAAAATCAAATAAAAAAAAACATTAACTGTTCCTATCGTGTTGTAATTCATATTTTAAATCACTTCTTATTTTAAAACTTTTATGCACGTAAAAATTTTATGCACGTGCAAAGTTTTTTTTTTTTTTAGTTTACATTTATTGTCGTAGTAAATAAATTATTTTCACAAACACAAACAAGGTTTCTAAAAGAAGATCTAATCTTATCATCAGAACCTTTTACAAGCGTGTGTATATTAGGATTATAACTTTTTGACTTTTTTTAAAAAAAAAAATTTCCTGTGTCATAAATTGATGAACTTTTGTTAAAAACATTGAAAACATAATCAATTCCCCTAGGTTGTAAAAAAGCTCACCCCGCAAATAAAAATACGAATCGTCATTTATTTAATCTTGTCACTGTTACTACTAATACGTATGGCTTTGCTGAAAATCATTTAAAACTTGTATAGATTAGAAGTGTTTAGAATTTTTAAACGTTTTAGAAAGTTCCAGAATATTTCAGACAACTTTAGAACATTCTGGAACAATTTAGAACATTCTGGAACAATTTAGAACCTTCTGGAACAATTAAAATTATTCTAGAACAATTTAGACTGTGTATACATATCTGCTTATCTAACTCTATAGTTATTGCAGAAGCAACACATAGCGACGCACAAGCCTAGCGATAGTAGCATTCAGAAGAACGAGGATGTCTAGACCAATAATCTGGTAAAATTTAAAGACTCTCATAAAAGAAGAAGAATGGTCCCTTTGGAAGAATATTCACTGGAAGAAAAGGGCAGAATGCCTCCCAAAAGCAAATTATTGGGCGCTACCACCTCCTTGGACCAAAAATCAAAGGAAGAAAGGAGTGAATAGCGAAAATTTCCAAAGACAAAACTGTGGAAGAATAAACTGAATTTTCCTCATGTATCTAATCAAGTTATACGAGCAAACCTTGATAAAATACTGAAATGTTATGATAAATGTGTCAAGCGGGGAAGCTACAACCCCCTTGATGAAATTTTTACTTAAGTGGATGAAACATGGTTATTTTCCGAGGACAAGCAATTGTACCATCTCCAAGTAGAAAGCAAATGAACTGTGGAATACTCTACATGCCAAGCGGCCAGTAAAGAAACAATCCATCCTTCTAAAAGACAAAAACTTTCTACTAGGTCATCCAACTCATCAACTTACTATCCTAGTTTTAGTGATTCTGACTGAGGCTGAACAATGAATATGAAAATGAAGAAGAAGGAGATGAGACTACTCCTACACCAAGCAGAAAAATTATAAAAGCAAAATAGCTGTCAACTTGGTGACCTACACAAGAGTATCAATAATCAAAGCTGCTAACATATGCAAGCAATTGGCTCGTGAAGGTATTGACATCCCAACTCCATGTCAATCAGCTGTTTACAAGTCAGCAATCAAAGAGGCAATCAAGCTGAAAAAAGAAATGATTGAAAAGTTGCATATGGAAAGTTGGTCCTTACACTTTGATGGCAAGTATATCAGCAATTAAGTGGTTGTCCTTAAAAATGAAAGAAGAGAAATCAAATTGGATGTCCTGGGCTTGGTAGATGGCAGGGGAAAAACCCTTGCTCAAGGAATTTATAAAGTCCTCAATGAATTTCACCTATGGAATTCAATACAGATGATTGTTGCAGATACCACCAGCGTTAACACTGGAAAAAAGAATGGTGTTGTTGTAATATTGCAACGAATGTTCACAGAGAGACGCATCAACAAATCTCAGTTGATCAGTTGTCAACACCATGTATTAGATAGAACCCTCCTTTTGGTAATGGATGAAGAACTTGGAAGTAAAACACAATTGTCGAACATCGAATATCCATTTGTATCTCAACTGTTGAAGGAGTACGAACAACTGAAAACACAGTTTGATAACGGAATAGAAGTAATTCTCGAAACATCAGACTGGAAAGATGATATGAAATTTTTATTTCGTCTCACTCGAGTGTTCCAATTTTATGAAAAAGGGAACATTTTCCATTGATTAGGTTTTAGAAATTATCCAACATCAGCAATGCGAGGTGGAATTCCAGTGCTATACTGGCGATTCTGGCCTTTATTTTAATTCCTTCAACAAGGACAGTTCTGCAGAGAGTATTTCAATTTATATCGTATGGCTGGGTTTACAGACCAACTGTATAACAAAAACAATTTTAAGAAATTGGCTAAAGTACTGAATCCATACAAAAAGACTTTAAGCTCTTTGAAAAATCATTGGAAGCAAGAGCTATCTATACTACAGATCACCAGAAGTAATCAATGTGCAGAGCACGCAATCAAAGTAATGAAGGAAATGTATTTATCATGCAAAAATAAAGACAAATTGCACCTTCTATTCCTTCTATGCAACAAGCAAGAGCAAGAGCTAGGTCAACGGTCTGAGTCATTTTTGGATTGAAAATTTATTGTATTACATGACTATGACATTCTAAATACATTTTGAATACATAGTAGTACTTATGTCAAAACCGATTTTTCAATGGTGGGGCGAACTTTTTTCAAAAGATATGCAAACAATAGTTTATTTTGTGCTTTTTAGGTAAAAGTTCATCAAACTACAGTAAAGGAGCATGGGGTTGAAAAAAAGTCATGACCCGTATATATACTACATCAAGACACAACCAGCAAAATAAAACGTTGTTAACAATAAAAGATCTATAGAAAATATAAAATTAAAAAAACCTGACTACATCATCCATTAAGATAATAAAATTTTTCAGTTTGTATTTGAAAATAGGAAAAGTAAAATGCATGTCGAAAGTTTATGGTGCACTTTCTTTAAAAAGCAATCAATGTAAACAAGTCAGAGTGTTTTTTGCAATTAAGTGATACTTATAACATATCTTTGACTTTGAAGATAACTTTCTTTACATAAAATAGTTCCTGATTGATTAAATGGTTTCTGAAAAAAGGTCATTGATTTTAAAATAGCCTCAACTTTTATTGTGGTTTCCCAGCATTTACCCTTGGTGACGAATGGAAAAGACGCCATTGAATGTTTAGTCTTATTTTGATAAAAATGGCAATTTTTGAACAAGAGCCTTCAATTACACATTTTTGCATTTAAGTTGGCCAATTTTTACTTTAGTTTGTCATTTTTTCATTTTAATTTCGCGAATAACTAAATTTTTTGAAAAGAGTAAATCACGCAACTATTTTTTTTCGGTACCGTTGATAAGGGTTATGCTTTTCAAGCTTGGAAATGGCAACAGATCGGCCTTTTGGCTGGTCAAGAAGAACTCGTGTTCTAGTCTTAGCCCTCGTGGCTAAATATCGATGAAGAAAATAAGAAGATGACGAAAAAAAATACCACATTTTCCGAAGAAACATGCTTATTTTCTAAATCTGGTAGGTAAATAAATTTTGTATAAATTTGCAAACATGTTCTGCATTTACTTTTTTTTTTATATCCAAAATGTATTTATTTTCATAAATCTTGTGCTTTGTTACGTTAATTAACATGGTTTAGATACAGTGCTGTATTTAATACATTAAATGTTTTAATTTTCCGTTTAAAAAGTATAAAATCATATCAATGTTTTCATGCAAAATAATTGATTAAACTCTTAAAATGGTTAGCAATTAACTATTTAAAATCACTAATATTTGATGTTTTTTACTTTTTTTTATATTGTTAAACACCTAAACATAAAAATCACTACTTCATGTAAACTGAACCAAAAAATCAAGGAAAAAGAAAAAAAAAACAGCAAATATTGCGGTAAACTGTAGTACACATCAGGATATATAGTTGCGCTATCATGTATAACATCAAAATAACGTTATTTTGTTGTTAGGTTAGGTAGTCACTGGATATTCTTGTGTAATTAATATGCTATAACATTCCTATTTCATACCATAGTGATATGGTATATCTTGAAACTCTTCAATATTTCTTATAGCTGAGGTTGCTATGAATTAACATAAGGGTTTTGAATGCAATACTTTGTTTAACTGATAACCCATTTGACTTGTTTAACATATCAATACTAAGTGTAAACCAATCACATCTGAGAATAGCCGCATTGCATTCAACTATTCTTGTTGGTACACTGGAATTTTTTATGATTTTTAAATTGAGATGGACCTACTATAGCACAACAAAATAAGTTTATTAAAGTGGCAGAATATTGGAAAATCTTGGAACTGAAATAATAAAGAGTATAACCCAACATTTGGTGTCTAAATTTAAAAATGTTGTAGCACATTTTTAAAAAATATATTAGTATGTGGTATTTGTATATATTTTTGCTAAAAAATATTTTGATTGAGAAGTGCAATTTCATTTTTTGGTTAGACATTGAGCTGAGTGTTGTTTGCAATAAAGCTACTTCATTGCAATTAATTTTCAGCTATTTCTACTTCAAGCCTGCACAATGTATATTCAAAAAACAAGCAATTTTTTTGTTGATCAATTGGATAAAAATATTCCTAATTAAACTTGTGTAATGGAAACTATATCAGGAAATATTCTTTGATTTCAAAACTGGTAAAACCTACAACATATATACAACTAAACATGGTTATAAATTTCTAGAGCTTACTTGGACAAAAGACCTACAACAAAAAAATGTCAAGAATTTTCTATATATCATTATGTTATTATAGGGTTAACAGTGAAGTTTTAATGCTTTATTTGTGAGTTTAGAGGTGTACCTCAAGATTGTGAGTTGGTGACATCAAAAACAGAGACAAGTGTAGAGCTTTAAAGAATCTCAAAACTTGTCTTAATTTGAAAAAGTATTTTCTATTCTGTTCCTTACTAGTAATTGTTTAAAATTAGAATGATTAGGTATGTTATATATAGATTCCTTATATAAAGAATGTCGGAAAATAAATTAGTTACTACATTTAAATATATGTGTTAATTATTAAATTGTTGCTTTGCAAGTCGATCTTATTGATTGTTAAATTTACTTTTATTTTTAGATAATATTAATCCAAGTGAAGTAGTTTCATTGGATTGTGAAATGGTCGGCATTTCAAACAACCAAGATGCCTTAGGACGTTGCAGTATCGTAGATTACTTTGGAAATGTTTTATATGACAAATATGTAAAGCCGGAAAGTACTATTACTGATTATAGAACTAAGTGGAGTGGAATAAAACCTCATCACATGCACCAAGCAATATCTTTTAAAAAAGCTCGTAGTGAAATATATAATATCATTAAAAATAAAGTAATTGTTGGGCATTCTCTTCATTTTGATTTTAAAGTTCTTAAGTTGAACCGTAACAATTTCAAGATGAGAGATATTTCTACATCTACACTTTTACGACAGTTAGCAAATTTTCCTTCGAATCAAATTGTTTCATTAAAACGTCTTGCGCATGTCATTTTAGGAAGAGATATTCAATCTGGAAGTCATTGCTCAATTGAAGATTCTATAGCAACGATGGATTTGTACAAAATAGTTGAAAATGACTGGGGAAACGATGTTAAAAGTTCAACATTAAAGTATCTTGACGACTTTTTCTGGCCTTGTTGGTTGCAATAATATTTTGTACTAAAATTGGTCAATATATAGTTTACATATATAACCATTCTTTGCAATTTTTTACCACATTAACTCTCCTTTCACTCTCAAGTGACTTTAGATAAAATATAATGAAACTGATAAAGATCTAGAATGCCAATAAAAAATGTCAGTGAAATTATTACAAAATAAAATGTTTCTAGGCATTTAAACTATTTAATACCCAGAAAAAGTAAGAAACTAATTAAAATCTGTATAACAACTTTATAAATACAAAAATATTAATTTAGTATATACAATACCAACCAATGCGAGTTGCTGTGTAATTTTAAAAGATATTCTAAATAATGCTACTTGTTATTCAATCTCTTATAATTTAGGCTCAAGTTTAAAATATAAAAAGCTGCAAATATCATTACTAAAGTCTATATAATTAACTATAATCGCCTCATTAGATGTTTGAAAGAAAAGCATTCATAACTTTCAATTTGAAATTAGCAATTTCAGAGAACTTTTATGTAAAAAATATCTATGTAAAAATCTGGACCCCAGCTCTTCGTTGCTATATGATTGATTAAAGTCGAAATTATATTTTAAAAAGGTCTAGTCCTAAATCATTGTGATATTTTTTAAGATTTTATTCCCAATTCTATATATATTTAAATATGCCGCTGTTAATTTTCTTCCAGTTTTACTCTTAAAACGCCTACGGGTGTTGCCTTTTTAATATATGCGCTATAATAATAATTGCAAGATATGGTAATTTAAGAGGAATATTTCCTGATTTTATTACTTAATGGAAAAGTATATATTTGCCTTTATCCGCATTCAGTGAAACTTTATTCCTTCCAAATTAATTTTAGATAACTGTTCCTTAACTACTTTTAAAAGCGTTATAATATCTTTGTGGGAAATAAAAAGATTGGAATAATCACCAATCAAAAGAAATAAAAGCGGTCCAAAATGCCCTGAAGAACACCTCAAATTATGCTGTGGAACTGTATTATTTTAATCATATATGATCGGGTACAATGTAGTGTACAAATTGCTTTCTATTCGTCCGAAATAAAATTTGAACAGTTTTATATAAATACTTGTTACAATAATTACAGCAAGAAAAAAAATAAAAATTTGTAAGCAAAGTTACCCCGCTATTCAAAGTTGCGATATTAAAGATTAACCCCGGTTTACTGCACTTTACGGTACACATAGTATGCTGTAAAATAACAGTTTGTTACTACCGCGTCCAGGATTTTGGTCGTAATACAAAAAAATAATTTAAATGAATTAAAAACATGCATGTACTTATTCAATCAATATATTTTCAATTTAATAACTGCATATGAATACAATAGTGAGGAACAATTGCAAACAGTTAAAAACTAATGAGGCATAAGGGCCTTCTCATGTACTCACTATGGTATAGATTATGTAATAAAATCATCAACTAAATGATCTATAAATTAAATGATTTATAATTTCTATTAAATTATTAATAATGCATGTTACTATTGGAGTAGTATATATTTGTAACTGTATAAATTTCATAGGCAATAATACCCATGTCATTAACTATACTCAAGTGAAAATGGCAGATGGTTTAAATTCTAGAGATACCTTTGCTTACGCCATAAAAAAAGCATTCAATTATTGGTCTGTTTTGCAAATATCAAGAGAGCATGGTTTTGGCGGAAGAAATTCATTTGAAAAAGAGGAATGGTTGTATGACTCAGTATTGCAAATATTTACTGAAAATGGTAATATTTTTATTTTAAATTAAATTGTATATATATATATATATATATATATATATATATATATATATATATATATATGTATATATATATATATAGTATATATATATATATATATATATATATATATATATATATATATATATATATATATATATATATATATATATAATACGCTCCCTCGGAATTAGGGCCGACCTAGAAGTGTTTTAGGTTGACAAAAAAATGCCAACCTTTCTTCCATGCTTTATGGTAAAACCTTTGTATCAAATTATTTTTTGCCAATCTGATGCTGACCTCTTACAGGTTGCCACATTAAGCTTACATTAAGGTTGCCAAAATATTGACAACCTCATTTTTCCTAATTCTGAGGGGGGTGTATATATATATATATACACACACACACACATACAAACACACACACACACATACACACACACACATGCACGCACGCATGCACACACAATCTAAGGTCATCAAATTATCCACCAAACACTTGACCACTACCCAAATTATATATTTTTTATATATTAATTCAAATATAATATTGTTCACAAGAAAACTTAAAGTAAAACAAAAATTAATGAAATACAAAACAATGATAATAGTATAATAAAAGAGAAATCAAAGAAAAATGTAAAACAACTTTTCTAGAGCTAAATAAAATAATTTCAAAAATCGAACAAGTAAATCCTATTAAACATCTATCAATTGATAAAGTTTCTTTGCAGGAAAAATAAATGAAATTATTAAAAAGTTTCATGAATCTAGTACTTTATTTATTGAGATGGAAACACTAGAAGACCATAAAGGATCACCTATTATTGCAGGAATAGATTCACTGACGTCACATTTATGCCAATTTTTACACAATTTTATCACTAATTGTACAAAAAAAATAGGCTTATATAAAAGATGGGATTTTTTAAAAAAAATTAAAATAAAAAATGGTTGTAGAAAGTATTATACTTACATGTGATATTAATGCAGAATTAAATGAATCAATCTGCTTTACATTAGACTATGGCATCAAACTTATTGAAAAAGAAAATATCTTTAATATAATTAATTTTCTAAATATATCTAAAAAATATAAAACAAACTTTTTAAGAAAACAGACAAATGGTGATATTTCCGGTTGCAAAACTGGAAAATCAACTGACAGGTTCAACAACCATGTTATGGAAACTTTTTTCTAGCATTTTGTTTTTCTGAAAGTGTAAAGAATTTATTATCTTATGAAAATTATTTACACAAACAAAATACCTGTAATAAACACTTCCTATTTAAAGAGACACAATACAATAGTAACTCTTAATAACATAAACTTAATTTCCTCTTTACCAAAAATTTTTAGTTGAAATTTTTTTGTATAATAACACTAGTGATGAAACTATGAAAGGCCATTAGTGCTAAATTTTTAATAAAAAAAATTTAAAATTGAATAAATTATTTTAAGAAGTAGTCCTACTAACTTAAATAGGTCAAAACATGCATAGAGTGTACATGCATTGACTGACTTAAAGAGGGAGAACATGCAAATAGTGTCACTACAGTTGAGTGAGAGTTTTTTTTTAGACAGGTAATCTATCAATTAAAAAGTTTTTTTTTTAGGTTTTTAAACTATTTCTGGTCTTCTATATTAACATATAATATATATATATATATATATATATATATATATATATATATATATATATATATATATATACATTTTTGCTTGTTGGCAATTTAGAGTTAACTGAATTTTATGTTAACTGTTTTTAAATAAATGAACAAAAGTAAAAACTCTAGTCTAAATGAACTTTTGATCATTAGCTCACTATTCTTTTAATCATTAAGTTTACTGTAATTATCTTTTTATTTAAAATGTGCTTTAAGGCTCTGTGAAAATTATTAACGTTTAGTAAAAGTTAAAGGAATAGAACTGCTAATATTTAAATTGAAATGAAAGTTAAAAATAATAGTAAATAAGCTTATTAAAAGCCTATGTTTCAAAATAAGTATCTATTATTTACTTTTAATAAGTATCTATTTACTTTTCAACATGCACATTATTGCCCATAACCTAGAAACAATTGTGTGTCTGGGCTTATGTCCGATGCATAAAGTGCCTTTATGCACTAACACAATACTACATATAAAATACACAATACAACATACACATATAAAAGCTGTGACATTGATTTTGTAATCTTAGATATTCTTAGACTGCATATAAAATTAGTAGCTTATTAGGTAAAAATGAAGAGAAAGACTTTTAGTCTAATTTCCTTACTCTTTGATATCATGACTATAAATTTGTAACATTTTTTCCAATCCCTTCACTATTCCACCCCTCCCCATTTATTTGATTATCATTTTAAAATTTAGATTACAACTTATACCAAGTTATAAGAGTTATTTGACTAGTCAACACAATGCACAAATTGATTATAAACAATCAGTATAAACATTAAATCATTTATATAAATATGCTTTAAAATCAATTTTTGCCAAATAATTGTAAAAGCTTAAAACAAATAATCTTATGATAATTTTATTATGTTGTTTAATTATGTTATTTTTGTTATTGTACAAATGTAATATTTTAGTTTTTTCTTGAACTGTTAGTTTATAGCATCTACCAGTTGATGATTGATTTTTTAAAGATGAAATTTTGCATAAAACGTGTGTTATTGGAACCCAGCAAATATCTTATTTATGCACCCAATTAAAAGTGTTTAAGGAAATGCATTGCTTCATGAACTTTGATAAGGATATCTTGATTTTTTTCAGATATTTCTACAATACTGTCTATAAACCATTTTGCATCATAAACATATGCTATATTAATTTCTAGTGAAAGAAAAGCCTATGTTGCATTGTAGAAACATTTACATGAGTATGCATATTGTCTTATCTGTAAAGTAGTTAATGATTGTGGTATAAAACAATGGTGGTTTCTTGCTCCTGGAGTTGTTGAACAAGTAGCATAGCATTCTTCTAGTTTAAACTTTATGCAATTTAATACAATTGCATCATTTGAAATGTATTGAAAATGTGTTCCTTTGATATTTTTTGTAGACTAATCATACATATTCTCAAGTGAACTGATAGGATTTGTTAGTGATTGTAAACATCACTAAAACTTTTTCAATGTGATGTAGTAAAAAATGCCATTCTGCAGATAGCTCCTAATCTTGTTCATGATGACATAAGTTAGATATGTTTTTGTAATTTTTGTATTGTGAATCTGCACCATCGCTAAAAAGAAATGCAATGGTTAAAGTAATGACATCAACTCTTATAAATGTTTTATTATTTCATAAATGAAACAATGAACTGAGTTTGCATTGATGTTGCAAATTATCTGAGACGATCAGGGGTCAAAATAAGTGTCAGACATCGACACCCCCTGGACTGATTTAAGGACCTGATTTATAGGGGCAACCAACCATTGTTCATTTTTACTAAAAAAATGAACAATGGTTTATTACCCTCCTCTAGCAGGTCTTAATAATGATCTGAGGGGCGGCAATATCCAACACTTATTTTGACCCCTGGATGGTACAAATACTTTTACATTTTATCTTATTTTGTTCCATATAGTAAATAAAAAAAAGATGCAATGTTGCTTGCAATGGAAACCTTGTACTGCATCTTGAATTAAAAACCATAATTACCAAAGTCTAGTAGTACTAAAATATGATTACTTGGTATGGTTATTTTTTGATGCTGTAAATATGTTGCTTGATTTTTTGCTATTAGTGATGGTCTCTTAATTGGTTTATGTTGGTGTATGGACAGTTATCTCAACTGTGCAGCATGCACATCTCAATTTATCAAGTCACATACAAATTATGTCAAGAAGTCTTTATAGTCTGAAATATCTGGTATTTTTAGTGCCGAAAGTTTTGCATTCTGGCGGGACTCACACATAGTATGTGTTTGTAAGTATGATACTGAATGGAGACCTGAAGTACTTTGAATAGGAATACACCACTTTGGTCTAAGTTCACAAAATATAGAAAATCCAATCTTCACATCAAAGGAAATTTTATGAACTCTAAATAAAGTTCTCTTATATTAACTAATAGTCGTTTTTATATTAACTAAAAGTTGTTTTTAAAAATGTTGTCTTTTACCATTAACTTGAATTGAGACATACTTTTTCATTTACGTTGTAAGTACGCAAATTCTCGGTCTTTTTCTGTTAGTTCCTCATTTAATTTTCTTGATTTTGGTAAATTTTATGTCATGACAATCTTTATTTAATGCTTTTCCAATACAAAGTTAGATCTAACAATGCACTTGCCATTTTTATTTTTAATTACTATCTAAAAATATATATTTAAATACAAGTTTCAAAATATAAACTTAAATGGTTTAATATAAACATAATATAAACTAATTATTTTTGTAATATTCGTCAACAAAGCAAATTATAGAAGCATATCATAAATCAAAAATCTATTTTAAACACTTTTTCAAAATTTAAATGATTTTATGAAATTGTAATTTAGTGCATTTTCCAAATTACATCCTGATTATTTATCAAACCTTGTTTTTCAAAACTCTAGTTTTTTTCAACTGGTCAACCATGACCCCCAAGGTTTTATTATGGTAGTGTGCTTGTTTTTTTTTGTTTTTTTTTGTTTTGTTTTAAATGAAAGTTATTCTAGTCCATAAAGTTAATTTTTGTGGTTTTTTAAAAAATAATAAAATTTATTTAGTTTCCTCAATTAAATATATATATATATATATATATATATATATATATATATATATATATATATATATATATATATATATATATATATATATATATATATATATATATATAGTATTTGTTATTTTTAGCTGTTTTTATAATGGTTTTTTGTAACTTGGTAATGAGGGTATTGATATTCTCTTGAAATATGTTAAAATTTAGCAGACATATTGGCATATGCCTTCTAAATTTTTAGCTGACATATTGGCGACATCTGCCTTCTAAATTTTTAGCAGACATATTGGCGACATCTGCTTTCTAAATTTTTAGCAGACATATTGGCGACATTCTAAATTTTTAGGATTTTACTAGTTTTTATATATATTAAAGAACTTATGAAAATTAAGAAAAGCTAAAAGTTATAGTGTCAAACTCATTATGGTTCTTGTGTTATTCAGGTTTCAATTTTGCTGATTTATGCAGATAGCATTTTTTGCACAATAATTATTCATCATCAAATAGCAATATTTAATGAATAGAGTGATATATACCTGAAATTTGGTATATTTTCCATCTTTTTAGATTAACATCCTTTTATTTAAAGCTTATTTAAATGCTGACTCAGCATAAGAGAAAGTCATATAATATCACATATCCAAACAAATGAAGTTAATAAAAATCTTTTTTTATAAACTAAATAAAATTCATGTTCTTTCCAAAAAACATTAATTTTTGTTTTTTAATCTCCTATAAATAGTAATTTAGTTTTTATGCGAAGTTGGCTGTCACAAGCAGACAACATTGAAGACAATAAGAAGACAACAAGACGACAAGGTCTTTAAGCCCAAAATATATTTTCAAGTGATGAAGAATATGAGTTATTATGGAAAGCTGCTTTATTTGATTATGGAAAATTGTATACAACTGTTAGCTGTTACCATAGGAATTCTTTTGAGTTGTATTTCAGCAGGTTTCAGAAATGATAAAAAGAAAAAGGTTTCAGAAATGCTGTAACCTCTTTTAAAAAAAAAGGTAATAGGAAGTAAAATGTAGAATTTATTTTAAACCAGACTAATTTAAAAGAGTAATATTTTAATTGATTCAAATCCAAATATTTTTAAGAAATAGTAACAAAGAAATGTTTTGTTTTTTTAAGAAAACAATATAAATCTTTTAATAATTTTTTAAAAAGTATAAACTGATAATTATTCTTCATATATTCTTAACAATGATGCTTACTCGTTAAACTTTAGAAGTTTCTTTTTTTTTTTATAGGAATTGTAAAGATACCGCTATCAATGGTAATGATTTAAAAAATATGAGACGTTTTTGCTGTACAAGTGTGGAAGTTATGCAGTTATGTAGTTATGTAGTTATTGTAAAAAGTTATGTAGTTATTGTAAAAAGGTACAAGGTGTAAATAAAGAGGAAATAAAATCCTAAGATTAAAGCTCTAGTTTAAACAAGAACCCATCTTGTAATAAAAGTCTTGAAATGTGTCACCTATTAGGCTTAAATCAGTGCCAAATCATTGACAATAACTTGATGCAAAAAGAAAATTTGATCAAGTTACTAAAGAAGCAACAAACAAAATAACTAAAACCTATAAATTCTATGAGTTCATTTACACCATTTTGTATACCATTAACCTCTTCAATTGATAAACAAAAAAATGAAAATCTATAAAATTTTTGAATGAAATGTGACAAATCATACTCAGCTTAGATACAGATATTTGCAATAACTTTATGAGAAATCACGAAGAATCATTATGAGGCATTGAAAAAATTTTACAACTTAAAATAAGATAGATGTTTTATGATTTTTTTTAATATTCCAAAAACAAATATTGTTATAAGAAAAAATATTTTAAAAATCACCACAATTCAAAAAAAAAAAGCAAAATCTACCGCATACATTAATACATTAATTTCTCATGTTCTTTGAGTTCTTAAGTAAAAATTTTATTGAATTTGAGAAAATTAAATGTTGCACTGAAGTAATTTAACTATTAAAACCTCTTTTTGTGGGTTATAACTCTTTTTTTGTATAATTTTAATAATACTTAATTGCAATATTGACACCCTCAATATTGACCACCCTCTAGGGTGGTCCTAAGATTAATAGAATTTTTTATTGAAATGCTTCCACCCTTTTACAATGTTCTTTTGGGCAACAATAGAACCAACAAAAAATATTTCTTTTTTTCAGACAATAATTTGAGGTCACCCAGCTCATATTTTGATCATGCAAAACAAAATTTGAGCAGTGTTTATTTCAAAAGAGTAATGATTGAACTGACAAACCGATAGTTGTACAATAGCATGTTGTAGTTGTTTGATGTTTAAATTCATAACACTAATACATGTATTGTTACAGTAAATTCATAACACTGATACATGTATTGTTACAGAAAATTCACAACACTTATACATGTATTGTTACAGAAAATATTTACTGTTTAGTGTTTAATTATTAGACATTAGGCTGTTTCAGCAGTTTAGATCTGGGTAGCAGTGGTGGTGATTGGCTATAACTTTGAGCAGGAGTTAGAACTGGTCCTCATTGTATCAGCATTGTTATTAGTGCCAAGGAGCTTGTTGAGATTGTTATGCCTTGCCTGTCATCATCTCTGTCTCCCTATGTTTCAGGGTCCAAACATAAGAAATCATGACCAATGTGAGAAAGATCACAAGTGCATGAAATTACAAAGTATTCCAAGTTATGATGGCAAGCTTTGCTCTAAAAATGATTTGCCTTGGACTGCTTGCTTGACTTCTAAGCATCAACCAAATGTCCTAATATTTTTACACAAGCATCCTATCATATAAACAATTCTAGGGGGTGGGAGCTTACATTTGGTGGGAGTTAACATTTCAACTTTTCATTTGTAAGGACCACCCTAACACACTTATTATAAAGTTATGATATATAAAAAACCATTATAAAAACAACTTAAAATGAAGAAATTATGCAATAGAACGTAGTTATAAAGAAAGTATTTACATCATTTTATAATGAAGCAGTAAATATTCAAAAGAATTAATGTGACCACGGAGTTCCAGAAACCTTGCTTACAAAATAACTAAGTAAATTAAGTTTTTTTGGAATTTCGCTCTAAAATGTTCAGCAAAGTTGTTTTTTTAAATTAACCTTCCAAAGATTCCAGAGGTTTCCACTACAGTTGAGGGATTTTTTTTTTTTTTTTTTTTTTTTTTTGAATTTTATTTTTAATTCTTTCAACCCTAAACTCTGAAACATGTTGTTAAACATGGCTGCTGTGTCAAACATAGATACTGTGTGAAGATTTTAATTGGATAATTCATTCCAGTAAATCAATAATTACTTATTTTAAAAAAAAAATTTGGTATAAATTATTGAAAATATTTTAATTTTTATTTTCTTTATGGATGTTGTTTTTTCTTTATAGATGTTGTTTTTCCTGACGAATTAGAAGATTTTATCAGTGAAGCTATATTTAATGAGTTTGACACTGTTGTTGAAGATGGAACATTAAATGTGGTATGCATATTTCATAGTTTTGACTTTTTTTAGTGGTAGATTAAATCTTGTATGTATAACTTTGGTTTTTGTAACAGTAATATTCAAATAACAGACAATACCTACAAACAAGTTATAATTTCAATGCAATGAATGTTTATAAGTAGCAATTAATGCAGTTAGATTTAAATAAATAAATTATATAAAATTGATTTTGTTCAAATATTTAAATATATGTTCAAGTGCTCATGTTATTTTTAAAACAAAAAGTTGTCCTGGTTGTTTTGTTTAATCCTTTGGCAGGACATATATGTCCCAGTTTACTTAAGTCCCTTTTGACCCATTTGAAGTTTGGAAGCACAAAAATTTCTATCAGAACATGTTTGTTTGGTAATATCTAATACCAACATTTAGCAGCAATTATAGCACTTTAATGGCTTAAATACTAATTTTTATTAAAGGTAAACTGTTGATGGGCATGTTAGGCTTAAGAAAATTTTATTATTTTTTATAAGACTATCACATTATCTTTAAACTTATACTTATATTTATTTATTTATTTTTAAACTTTTTTTTTGTATTCTTTAACAGTAGTATGATCAAATTATATTGAATTTCTAGGTTGTTTATTTTCACTGTTTTGTTGTGGGAAATATATGTCCCTTTAGTTTTTATGGACCTCTGTTTTGTATTTAATATATTTGGTTATAATTATTTGATGTTTGATTTAAAGAAAACAAACCTGTTTATGTCATTTCAAACTATCACAGAACAAGTACATTAGAAATACATCAAGAGAAAGAACAAGGATGTAAAGCATGCCACTCATTTGTGGAATGAAAGCAGTAGAAGGTTATGGGAGGTGCTGATAAAGCTGATACGCTTTGTTTGCTATGACATTTTTAAGAATGAATGAAAAAAAAGAATTTATAAGAAGACATATTTAAGAAAATCCAAAAAGAGGTTACATTGCATTTTGTTCGTAATGATTTTCGTGTTGATCAAACAATATGTAGTTCTTATGTTATTCACAAAAAAATAACCAATCAAATTAATAACCAATCAAAGTATGAGGCTTATTAACTTTCAAAGATTAGTTGCAGAATCCTTGGTTACAAAAGGATTGGCAAGCCTATGTTATCTCCTACAACAGACTTTCCACTAAAAAAAGAAGAAAGACCAATTATTTTGTAGTGTCCTCAATTCATAAAGAAAATCTTAAAATTCATTGGCCAGAGCATAATTTAAAACGAGCTAGGTGCAAACTCTGTTCAAAAAAAAAAAAATGCATTTAGCTCCTAACTTCTGAGATAAAATATGGGGTTTGGTAATTCGAAAATAATGGATCTCATCATAAATTCCACCACTAAAACTGTAAATTGTATCTCTAATATCTTCCTTGATATTAGGTATACAATTGAAGATACAATATTGATGATAGGCCTCACACCTTTTACAATTTGCTTACTTGAAATACTTTTTCGCTCTTATCTTTATAAGTTGTCCACACACATAGCAAAATGTATCTTATAGATGAAAACAACCTCTTTATGTCATTTGAATGAAATAATTGCTCTTCAAATACCATTTGTTATTCCCTTCAAATATCATTTGTTATTCACCAATATCACTAACTAAATATTGGTTCTTGCCACCTGTACTATTGGTTCTTGTGTACTTTTACACTTGTATGACTGTATGACATACTTTTAGATAGTTCAAATGTTCTTGAAAGTTATGGAAAACTATTGGATTTTCGGGACATTTCTAACAGTTCAGGAATATTCTAGAATAATGCTCAGTATTTAATATGAATCAAGAACTTTTCAAAAACACTCTAATTTCAAATTATAGTTGTCCTGGTCGCAGAAGTTTTTCTGGAACAGTAGCTATTTTTAATTTGTTTTTTTCAAAACAGATTAAGAAAATACTCTTTCAACCTGACGTCAAAATAAAAATAAATATTTATTAAATAGTGTTATAGTAAGGTGACTCATGCTATTTTTTTATTTTATTGTATGTATTCTAAAAGCATTCTTCTGGATTGTATGTATTCTAAAAGCATTTAAATGTAATTTTACTAAAATAAGCTTAGATTAAAAAATCTGAAATGTTTAAGCTGCTGGAATTTGTGATTTAGGATTTACTAATGTTTTGATAAAAACAATAGTAAGTTTTTGATAAACTCCCATGCAACAACATCAAAAATTTAGGGGTTAGTGATATTGTGGTTTGTTACTGGGGGAGGGGTGTTCGATTTTGTGGCGCAACATTTCTCAATAAATTTCAAATCTAAAAAAAACTTTTTTGATTAAAAGAGTGCCTAGACAAATATAAACCCTTAGTTGTTGTATATACACTCCACTGTGACCATTCCAATTTTGCCTAACTTGAAATTTAATTTTTTAATTTACCTGAGTTTTATTGAAATTTACTTTTTAAACGAATTTCGATTATATATAAGTCATTAAATTAATATAGACTTCATTTTGTCTATGGCTATATTAGTCAATGATATAGTCGTAGCCGCAGTCTACAGCTATATCATCAATGAAAAAATGATAATATAATAATTATTAAACAACAATAATAGTTAATATGCATAAAACATATACTTAAAAAAATATGGTAAGTTTAAAACACCCTACGCTGCTTTTTAAACCAACATATTATTAGTTGAAGTAATAGTAATGCCCACAACACTGTGCCAACTTATTGCTTATTATTATTAAGTTATTAAAATTATGTTTTTACCAAAAAGTATCTTCAGAGGTTATAGAAAAGCAAATTATAATATTGAATAATGATAATTAAAATTTATATTTATTGAAATGTAATCATTAGTTAACTAAAAAATATCTAAGAAAATTTAAATTATTATCATATTTAATACCACATAAAAAAAATTTAGTGGGGGGTGTGGTTACAAATTTTAGTAAAGTTTGTTATTTAAGGTCAGTAAAGCATGAAATTTTGTTACTAAAGGGGAGGGTAGAGGGGTTCAAAATTGTCAAAAGTGACATGATGTAATTTATGGATGATCCCCTAAAAATTGTTGTGAGTTTCCGCAAAAAGATTTCTTATAAGATTAGTAAATTTTATTAAGTTTAAGAATAGTAAATTTTATTAAATTTTTTACAAAAATAGTAATAATTTTTAAAGCCATCCCATTTTTCATGAGAATAAACTTACTGCTTCTGTTACTTGACAGGCCAATTTGGAACATAAACTTAAATACTTTCTGTTTTAATTGTCAAATCACAAGTAGAATATAGGCTTATAGGTTATTCAGCCAATAAATACTGTTGCATCATCGATAAATGTTGTTGCATCATCAATAAGTATTGTTGCATCAAATTTCTCAAGTTATTCTAGCTCTTGGATTTCTATCACGACTTGAAAGCTTTTCGTCACCAGGGTCTCTGATTTTCACAGTTAAGCAATACTTTCTTTTCTCTACCTTATCTTAGCAAAGCAAGACCTGATGGGCTCAGAAAAAGCATACCATGCTGAAAGTTGAGCTTTTGACACAACAGTCTCTACTACTTCATTTGATTAATGTGTCAGAAGGCTAAACTGGGAAAAAAATTTTTTTGGTCCTTCAGTAAACTTGTGTTCAACTTTAAGCTGTGTAAACTCCTACAATGAATTCAGTTATTAACTTGAGGTCAATCTGGAATAACTAACTAGGGTATGTTATGTTAGTCATTCCAGATTGACCTCTAGAATAACTAACATAACATACCTATTTTTATATATTTTTATATGTTAAAAAAATGTATTTTTATATGTTTTATATCTCTGGGTATTTTTATAAGTATAAAATAGTCTCTGCCACTTCTAATAGCAGAGAATATTTTGTACCCATAAAACTGATCAGAGGATAATCTTTGATTACTTCATCCTTTAAAGTGATAAAAGGATTGCCTACATCAATATTTGTAAAGCATGGAATAATTTCCAGAGCAATTAATAGTTTGCTGTTGTATGAAGTGCACAAACCAATCAGTTCAACTTTCTTCCCAATTTCATTTTCAGCAATTAGTAGAATCACAACCTATCATTTAAAGCTTTTATTAGTGTTCGGCACAAATTCAAATAGTTTGATCAAATATGCGTCAAATGTTTGAAATGGCCAAATTCAAATCTTCCTATTTTGAATTTAGATCAAATTCAAATCTTTCCAAGATTTGATGTATATTTGAACGTTATTTAACTTATTTCATTTATTAATTTTAGTTATCTGAATCTATAAATTTTATTCATATTGCAGCATTTGTTACTATTTCTCACACATTACAGCTTCTTTTATTCTTTTTAATCCAACCAAGACTTCAAGCACTGGCAAGCTTGAATGGTATCTGCAGAGAGAAGATTTCTTTTATCAGTAATAAGATTTTTTCCTAATGAGAAGAGCCTTTCTGATGATACAGATGTAGCATGAATGGCCAGGTAATCTCTGGCCATTCTGGATAGGTTTGGATATTTGTCAGATCGAGATTTCCACCAAAGTAATATGTTGCTATTATTGCCGCCATCTATCTTACTTGTATCATTACAATAGTTTTCAAACTCATTACATGGGTTTGATGAAACACGCGATTTGAACGGGGTATATTTTGAAACGTTTTGAATGCTTGTAGCAGTTGTACCATTGCTTGGGGCATAATTGATTTGATATTCACAATTGACTGTGTCCATAATCTTTGTATACGACTCGCTGTTTGCGCCCTTATCATTTTTGTAATATTCAATACCAAATCTTGGGTCCAGGACAGTGCAGATAGTAAAGCAGTCACTAGTCAAATTATAATATTTTGAAATTTTTGCGAGCGCTGCAACTGTAGAGTGGTGTAGATTATCTTCAGGGTTGGTTTTTGTGGTCATCCATTCAGTAATGTGATCCAAAAGAATATTGAAGAGAGGAACCACCAAAGACAATGTGGAATATGAATCACCACTAATGAGCTGGGTAAATTCCTTGAATGGTTCAAGATACAAAACAATTGTTTCAAACCTGTTCCAAACATCTGCTGAAATTGATAGACAACAGTCTGGATTGTTTGCAGTTGAGTCAAAATCGCAAAAATACGCAATGAAACCAACTTTTAATTCCATTGCTCGTTTAAGCATATCAGCTGTTGAGTTCCATCTTGTAGGGACATCAAGTATTGGTTTTAAGGTGCAATTTGATTGCTGGAAACCTTTGAACCTAGAATATGATTGAGGACTGGATCGGATTTTTTTAATTCCTGTTCTAAGTTTTACAAGATCATCTTTCAAAACATCCAAACCTGCTTGCGCGCCCAAATTCAGCACATGAGCAAAACACCGGATATGCTCAAAGGTGGTTTTAATTTCGTACTTGGAATTTAAAATATCCATAAATGAATTATTATTCCTTTGCTTGTAAGACCGAATTCAATCAAAACTGACAAGAATGCATTAGATAAATTTAAACCTGAATGGGAATCAGGCAAGGATTTGAAATCAAGAGTTTTGGCATGTAGGTTCCAGTCTTTGTCAATGTAATGAGCCGTTATGCCCATAAAAGCAATGTTGTTGGGTGATGTCCAGCAGTCAGTGGTGAATGAAACCTTTGAGTCAAGATTCAAAAAAAGGGTCTTTAGCAATTGTTTTTTGGTGTTGTAAGTGTCCATTATCTGGCGTTTTAATTGGCGCGCACTCATGATTGACAAATTTGGTTTCAGTAGAGTGAGTAGTTTACGAAAGTGGCTGGACTCTACCTCATTAAATGATTGATCATTCTTGACAATCCAGCTAACTAAGTATTCATTGAATAGATCTGGAGAATAAACGATTGGTGTCATTATCATGTCATCTAAACGTCGTTGCTTTGGTTCTCTGTCCCCAAGTAATTTGCTTTTGTGTTGAGAATTTAAATGGTTCATTAGATTTGTTGTCCCACCTTTATTGTAAGCATACTTGTTCTTGTGCTTTGGACAATGCTGGCATATGGCCTTGGTTTTGTCATGCTCATCAACTGTGAAATGATCCTATACAATTGATTGTGAACGTTTGGTGGTTTTTGTAACAGAAAAAGATTCGGGTTCTGGATTATCCGACATAATTAGGAATGTAATATATATTTCTGAAATAGATACATTTCAAGGTTGTTTACAAATAGTAAATATACTAATATTAAGTAAACACCTAATGAAAATGATTAAAATAATAATGGTTTAAATAATAAAAATAATATTAATAATAATGATAACAATAATAATAATTATATATAAGTCACTTGTCTTTATAAATACAATAGCTACATAAACAAAGTTAGACAGTTACAAACAGTTAAAACTGATAAAACGTAAAAGTAAACATATAGTAAACATATGACATATAGCAACTATTATAATGAAAAATAATTAATGAAAATAAGAATAACGAATATTAAAATAAATTTGAATTTGAATACACGACGGAAAATACAAACAATAGACAAACATACAAGACAATATACAAAAACGCACAGAAAATTAATAAAATTAAAAAAAAAAATTCTTTGCTTTCAAGCAAGCCATTATTATATTTTTTTATTATTTTCTTTTTTCGAATGATTGTTTCTTTCAATGAATGTTTTTCGATTCGTTATTGTTTTACTTTTTCCATTTTTATTGTGGTTAAATTGTATTTGCAATTTTTTCTTTTGATTTTTACATATATTTTTTTCTACGTTTTTTCTTTTAATCTTGTACTTTGTTTACATTTCTTTTCTTTTTTTCTTTCTCTATGCTCTTTACTTTCTCTTTAATATTAACAAACTTTAATAAAAAACTCTTTTTTTTTTTTTTTTTTTTACGTTATTGAAAGGCGACCGCCATTCCGAAACCACTGCAAAGACCCCGGAATAAAGTGATATATATGTTTGCGGGCCTGTAAAATTTGGCGTTTTTTTTTCAAACGCAAAAATTGAGAACAAAGTAAATATTTGAAAATCAAATCCAAATCCTCCAGATATTTGTCAAATCAAATTCAAATCTATCCCCTCAAAGAACAGTTCAAATTCAAATCTTTAAAGGTTTGACGTATATTTGATTTTGCCGAACACTAGCTTTTATTGAAACCATTCAAAAATTATTCATATGTACTGTGAACAATTATTTCAGCTTGATTCATATGTTTTTAAACTCTTTTAGGTGAAAAAATTTCCTACCACTGGACATTTGAAATGTTCTTTTTTTATTGTAGCAGGATAATATTTTGATAAACCTTAAACTAATAATTGAACTTATTCTCTACCTTAATGAACTTATTCTCTACCTTAATAAACTTGTTCTTTATCGTTAAAAAAACTAAATCAATAATGCTAATTCTGACTTGAGCATCAAACTGTATAGAAAGAGACACAATAACTTTTTCTTAACTTTATTGTAATTAATAATTAACTTGGTAGAATCTTTTTTAGTTATTTAATTTTGTAAATAATTTTCATTATAACTCTTATCCTTAAAACTTGCTTTTTCCCCTGGCAATCAGATTGACTGCATTATATATAAGTATATCTTTTTCAAGTCTTGAAAAAGACTTTTTGTTCTTGATGATATTGCCATATTTAAATAGCAAATTTTATAATTAGCTAACCTTGGGTTTAAATATTGTAAACATTAACCCCCCCCCCTCCCCAAAAAAAATAAGTAAATAAATAAAATAAAATTTAAACACTTCCCAGTAGCTTAACATAAATTTTTTAATTTTAATTTTGAAATAGTTATACAAATGTTTACCATGTACCAGGTTTTTGTAAAAACCTTTTTTACAAAAGTATGCAACACCCTAGTGTACTATAATCATGAATTTTATTATATGAAATATAATCATAGTGTAATAGTTGAAGTTATTCGTGCACATGTAACTTCTTTGTTTGCATTTTAAAAATGGTTTTGGATCCTAGTTATGCAACATAAATAATATTTATTTTTTGCTGTGATGCCAGTTTGTCATACCATTTTATTCGCATGATATCTGATGATTATATGATGAATTTAAACTTGTTAAGTTAACAGATAATGCTAACTTATTGGTTTAGGAAGTTTTAATACATAGAACTTGTAAAAGTACAACTTACCTAATTTGTATTACAATTTTACATTGTATTGAAATTTTTTTTTAAAATAAGAAAATGAAGGTGTTAAGGAGGATCACATCTCTCCTATATCTTTTACCTCTCTTAAACAATTGTGTCAATTTTATGATATGTGTATTAATCTTTTTTATATAGCTCTGCAAACAATTATGTGGATTTTATGATATGTGTGTTAACCAGCAGTATCAACAAGTTCATGAAGAGCTAAATAAACTAGGATCTCTGGCAAGAAGGGCACCAGCAGTGATAGCAGTTTGCAATGAAAGTGATGAAAGCGAAGAAGAAATAAACAGTCAGATTTTTGAAGGGGTATTGTTTATTTATATTTAATTATTAATGTGATAGTTTATCTCAGTTTTCTATTAGTTATATAAAAACATTTATTTGCAGATTCCAAATGGGAATGAATTAATTAGCGAAAACAATACACAACAAGAACAAGGTAAATTTGCGTCAGTGTCTAGAATTGTCTTAATTAGCTTTTTTTTTCTTTCTAGCTACTTGCCACTTGTTGTTTATAAGCAACTAAAGTTGATTTGAACAATTATTAGGCAATTTCAGTGTTGTTTAAATCTCAGCTGACCTGGATTCAAACAATCATTTAGCAGTACTTCAATACTGTACACATGCATACATAAGCAACACAAAAATTTTGTTAGAGATAATAGTAATAGTAAAACAAATATTCATTTAATACTTATCTCTTAACACTACTTTTGTACTTCACACTACACACACTTTTAATACGGTATGTTGTACTTAATACTTGTTGTATTTAAAAGTTGGTGTTTACTAATTTACAGGTGGCTTAAGTACCACAAGTTATAAAAATAATAAGCAACTTTATGATGATATAGTTGCTGACAAAATTGACATTGTATCTTGTCAAAAGAGGAAAAAAACACAAAAAATTTCTTACTAGCAAAAAAAGAGATTTATGATATTGAATCAGTTTAGCATTGAAAAAAAAAATGCTTGGTAAATTTTGCAGGCTTAAAAAACTATGAATATTAGTTAATAAAAAATTTAAGTAGTTTTAATTTTTTATATTTATTGAAGCGTGATTATTTTTGTAGCTTTTTTAAGTTTAAAGTTTTGACTTGAACTGTATCATACTACTGTCCTTAATGACAAACCAAGAAATAGCTTTGGATCTTTTCATTTTTTTTTTTTTTTTTTTTTTTTTTTTTTTTTTTTTTTTTTTTTTTTATAGACATTTCACATAATATTTAATTTGATCACTATGAGTTTTGGTGGAGGGAGGGGGGATCAAATTATAAAATATGATTTGAAATGCTTATGAGATTTTATCAATTTTTAGAATTACCAAGAGTCAATATTTTAGTTCTTTTCTTTTACTTATCTAGTTTTTGTTATTAGTTTATCTATTTATTAACACCTTTTTACTTATCTAGTAATGTTTTTGTTATTAGTTTATCTATTTATTAACACATTTTTACTTATCTAGTAATGTTTTTGTTATTAGTTTATCTATTTATTAACACATTTTTACTTATCTAGTAATTTTTTTGTTATTAGTTTATCTATTTATTAATGCATTTTATAAATCTAAATATTTATCAAGATTATGTAATAATTCTCATAAGAATTATCTTATGAGAATTATTCTTTTGAAACAGTTCAAATAAGTTAAAACAAAAAAGTGTTAACTCACCACAAACACACACACACACACACACACACACACACACACACACACACACCACCTTTACTTGCGTTGGAAATGCATAGACTTTTTTATATACCACTAATTCGATAAATGAAAATTGAAATAATGTATGCCAGTAAAATACTGATAAATTTAAACTTGTTAAGTTAACAGATAATGTTAACTTATTAGCTAAGGAAGTTTTAACACATAGAACACGTAAAAGTACAACTTACCTTATTTTGGATTACAATATTACATTAAATTGAAATTTTTATTTAAAATATAGAAAGGAAGGTGTTAAGGAGGATCACATCTCTCCTACAAGTTCTATCACCTCTCATTTCTACTACCATCTCTTCCTATCTCCAGAAATAAGACACAAATCTACAGAAATAGTGGTGTAGTACAGGGGCGGATCCAGTATTTTTTGGTCTTTGAAATAGCTGACTTCCAGACATGAAGCAAACTCAGATTGACTTTATATAGTCATAATTTTTGAACAATGAAGTATTATACTATGGAATTTAAAATTTATCAATGAATATAAATCTAGTTGAGAATAGTACAAAAAAATATTTTATCAACTTGTTGGTCTCGTGTTTGGGGCAGGAGGGGGGCAAAAGTTTTGGACCTTTTTTGTTTCCAGGCTCCAATCATCGCAATTTTATGCAAAGCTTCCTTATTTTACATAAGTATAAACATATAAATATTTGCAGTCTGCTCCATGTTTGGAAGTTAGCTTTCTCAAAGACCAAAAAATGCTAGATCCGCCCCTGTTTTAGTACTATTTTTGTTAAATAGCATTTTTTTTTTTTTTAATAACTTTTTAAAGTTATTAAAAAAAAATAATAATAATAATAAAATTATCATAATAGTCTTTTACAGAAAAAAACAAGTTAGTGTCTGTTAAACTGTGTTACATGTCTGAAAATGTTGTTTTCCTTTAAAACAACATGCTCGTTCTTTATTTTATTGCAATGCTTCACCCTTTAACCATTAATGACATATGCTCAAGACTAAATTTTTTTAAAACAGCGATGACGTGTATAAATGCAAGTATTTGTTTGAACTAGTGTGACACTTTACAATACCAAACCTTGTGGCGCACAACCAAACTTATATACATTCCTTCTGCAGAAATTTTAAGCTCATAATGGATATTATGAGCTTAAAATTTATAGATATATATATGCATAGTATACTTCTATACATACATTCTTCTGCAAAAATTTTAAGCTCATAATATATATTTTCTGATAGTGTAACTGATTCAGTTTAAATTTTCATAAACACTGTTTTAAAATGACAAGTTATAAAAAAAGTGCTTGTGATGTTAAACTGAATTCAACAGAAGATATTGTTGATTTTATGTTTGAAAATGATGATGGCATTTCAGATTTTAATGATAGTGACTTTGATGATGCAATGGCCCAGAAGATGAATATGATGCGATGGCCCCTCTGAAGATGATCATGATAGGTGTTGCAGATATCTTCTCTGAAGATGATAATGATAAGGTCATAAACATTTCAGGTGCTGAAGTTGATCAAAGGTGGTGTCACTGATACTATTTCTGTTGTTGTTCCAACTTGTAAAAATTGATGAAGGGCTAAATTATTGATGATACATGTTGGACTAAAAGTAAACCTTTAAATGGGCAAATATTTCATAGTGAGCCAGATGTCCATGAGTCTGTAACATTAGATGATGGACACTTGGTGGAGGTATTTCAACCTTTATTTACGATGGACTAGTAGATATGATAGTAAAAACGGCAAATAAGTATGCAGATCAATGCAAAATGGTCAAAGTATGCTATAAGACATTTCAAAATGGGAAGACACAACATCTAGCTACATACACTTAGCTGTTATAATATATTGCTGCACAAACCAAGACATGACTGGTATTATTCTAAAAATTTATGTATTGCAAAACTTGAATTTAGATTCCTGTTTCAAATTAAATTTTTACTAATTGAAAAGTATTCTTCACTTTGTTAAAAATCAGGAGTTATGGAAAAATTACGATAATTCTGCAAATATTGGTACTATTTAGCCTTGTTTAATGCTTCAATTAAACAAACAGCTGCTTTTAAGTCAAAGTCTAGTTTAATTGAATTTAACTAACTATGATATTTCAATTTAAGAATCTTTGCTCTTGCGGAAAAGTTGTCTAAGCTGGTTTATTTGCACAAAAAGAGCTTTGGAAAAAATTTATTTTGAGCAACAAAAACTACTGGTTATTTCTGGAATGTATTTATTTATTCTTTATTACACATTAGGAATAGACAGTCATGATAAAGATTGCCATGCATCTAAAATCATCCTTACTCATCTTGATGGCTTGTTAGATTTAGGTTATTGTATTTATTTAGACAATTGGTACACCTCAATAAAAATATGCAAAATTGTTTTAAAAATTGTAGTTCATGTACAAGACATAATTGATTATTTTTGTTAACTTCTCTCATGCTTAATACAGGGTTGGAGGTTGGAATAAACGGAGGCGTGGAAATTTTTTATAGAAAATGAATAAAACAATTTAATTCTAATGTGGCTTGCATGTATTTTTTAACACCTAATTTTCTAATTTTATCTGCATAATCTAATACTTGCTTTTGAATGGTTTTGGACAATTTTAGTTTTTACATTTAATAACATTTTAACTCTTCAGATATACAAAGTTTATCGAAATGGAAAACAACCTTCTTTTTTTATATATTAATTATTACCTTCTTTAACTAATTTTATTTATTAACTATCACCTTTTTTTATCTATCATTTTTGAAAGTACAGCTGGAAGAGATATGTGAGTTTTTTAAAATATAAAGAAGTAATTTTTGATTCCATCGCAACTGTAAGTTCTTTTGGTTGCTCTTTGCTATGTTTTTTTTAATACATTAATTTTATGTTCATTATTTTGATTTTCATGTCAACCGCTACTTTCACATGTTTTTATACCTTGAGTGTTTTGTGCATCCTTTTGTTTCTGTACGATGATAGTTATACCAAGTTTAATTTTTATCCATTATACTATAAAAAAGCTACGTAGATTTTCAACTGTTAAAGTAAAACATAGCAAAAGATTTTTCATTAGCTACAAAAAATGACAGCAATTAAATAAATTTTACTTGTTAAAATTGCAAAACAATCTTACATCTATATTATTTTAAACATTTTTAAATTAAAGTCGTCAAGTTTACTTACGCGTTAAGTTTAACAAATGAATTGGTTACGCTGTTAAAATAGTTATTGACAAGTTGTTTTGTATATGTAAAAAATAACAAATAAATGCAAGTTAATTCAATCCGCACATGAGCAATTCCACACTCGTTACAGCATGACAACATGTTACAGCATGACAACTCAATTTTTGTCTTTAGTCTTCAGTATAAGTATGTTAAATAGGCATAAAGTTATGGTATTTAGTAAACTCATATTAGATACTGCAAAAAGTAAGTAAAATATATTAGGTAAGTATATTAAGCTCTCATTCATGCAAGAAAAAGTAAAACGTCACGGCGTGACTAAAGTTTTTCGATGGATTTTTTATTTCTAGATCAACACCATAAGTCTGCTAATATAGTTAACCTGAATATCAATATCAACTTGGCTTTAAATAAAAGATTTTTTAAAAATTATTTATAAATTAAAATTCTAAGACATGCTCTTAATCAGTTAGTAGTAAACATCATAACGTGACTAAAAGCTTTTGGGTATTAACAAACCAGGTTAATTGGCTATTTTTAATAAATTTAAAACATTGTATAGGTATTAGAGAAATGATTATTATTATTAATATTATATTATTATTATATTATTATTATATTATTATTATATTATTATTATATTATTATTATATTATTATTATATTATTATTATATTATTATTATTATTAGGTTATTATTATTATTATTATTATTATTATTATTATTATTAATAATATTATTATTATTAGGTTATTAACAGAATATAATAGTGTTCAGAGCTTAATCGCTGTTATTGTAGATAACACAACTTCTAATACAGGTGCAGATAACGGTTTGGTTATAAAACTCGAAAAAATTCTTAAAAGAAGTTTGCACCTTTTAGGATGTTTGCTTCATCAAGTTGAACTTCCACTGCGACACATTATATGTGAGTTAGATGGAAACACAAATGGTCCTAAGTCTTATAAGGGGCCTATTGGAGATGCTGCATCTCATCAAACTCTTCATGAACAGCTAATGATTAAGTTTGTTCCCATATATTCGGAAATAGAGTTTTTTGTTAGCAGTGAGGTTATAAGCGATCTTAATACAGACCAGCGATAGCTTAATGAGTACTGTGTGGGTATCTCAAAAGGTTTTATGTCTAAAAAAATTTTTACAAAAAAACCTGAACCAATTTTTCATGCAAGATGGCTAACTCTAGCCTTAAAAATAATGATGGTTTATGTTAGGACTGATAAACCATCTCCTGAGCTATTAGTAATAACTAAATATATTGTTCAAGTCTATTGTGTAATGTGGTTTGCTATTAAGCGCTCCGGAAAATACAAAGATGCTTGTCAACTTCTGTACAAAACTTCTGTTCAATTAGTCAAGCTTCAAGACAGCAGGATTCAAAGCAATATTTTTAAGAACATACAAGGAAATTCATATTGTTGTTTGTAAGAAAATTTCCTGTACTGCATGCTGCTGGATGAAAATCTGAGTATAAGAAATCAAGCCCTCAACCAAATCCATTAAATAAGAGCATTGAAAGAAGACATTACTTTTAAACCAAAGCTTAAGCCAAAATCCACAATGAAAATAAATTTTGATGCTGAGTCTTGGGATTATCTTATTTCTGTTGATGATATTCAGGTTGAGCCCCCAACAACTCTTTGCATAACGTCAGAAAATCTGAGAGAGGCTATTAAATCAAACCTAAAACTTTGTGTAATAGATATGCCTAACAATTCTCAATCTGTGGAGAGAGCAGTCAAATTAACCTCAGAGGTATCTAAACAGGTTTATGGTTACGAAAAGAGACACAAATTCATTGACTAAAACCCAAAGTCGCAGAGAGAATAAAAGAAACGTAAAAAAGTGACTATTTTATAAAATGAATGTCGAGTATGTTAGTTATACTTTTTGTTTATTTGTTTTTTTCTTTAACTGCTGAATGAAATATTTATTGTATAAATATTTAAGTATAGTTCTATTGATATTAAATTCCTAATTACATAGACTTCCAGTGCCGGTTTTCTAGGGAGGGGAGCAGTTGGTGAAATGGATACAAGCTCCACGATTTAGGGGCCCCCAAACGCTAATCAACTTCCTATTAAAACTTTTTTTTTTGCAATTAATTTAACAACTATTCAAAATGACTAAAAATACGCATAAAATTATTGTAATTATTAAAAATTTGGTTTAATTTCAGTTTTCAATAGTTTTTCTGTTTTTTATCTTCGAAACCTTTTTTTTCAACCAACTGCAAAAATTCAAGAAGCCTGTTAGTATAAAATTATACTTATATCTGTGGGCCCCTAATATTATTGTTGCACTCGGGCACCAGAAGTAGAAAACCGGGCTTTTAGACCGCTAAAAAATAGGCTATAAAACATATCAAAATGGCTAAAAAGTGTGATTATTAAATCCAATTTCCCGAAGGGAAAATAACTTTAAAAAAAGTAAATATTATTGTTTTGTGTTATTAACATTGCAATAAACAAATGCCAGGGTGACTCTTTATGATTTTAAAAAAAAAACACCTAGTAGGCAGTGGCCTATTATTCATCGTCCAAATGTTGCCTATGTAAAACATACCTTTTTTAAACATTTTTAGGTTAAAAAACTTATTTCAAAGTTTATAAAGCTTTATTTGTGGCTTCAGGTTAACAATTATAGATTCTTCACAAAAATTGTCACGTGACATAAAAGCATGCTGAAACTAACTTCAGTTAGATTTTTTTTTCGAATGTCAGTGTTGTTTTAGATCTATTACATAGAATTTTTATTGCTCTGGAATTTTGGGTTTTTAAGTTTTGCTGGTCATATTTGAAATAAAATAATTGGTGCCCTATTTGTCACAACGTGAAAATAGTGGCAATAACAACTAAAATTAATGGTTTTCAGTAAGCATTTTTATATCAAAAATTACATTACATTACACTTAATTATCAGTAAAAACTTTTAAAGCAATAAAATAAAATAGCAAACAAAATATTTGATAGACGCCTTTGCGGTCCTTGCGTCCGGAACGATCGATTGTTCCATGTCACCGCACGACTCTACCAATATTTAATCATTAATTTACAAAACCTAGAGCTTTTTTTGTTAAACGAGTTTATTATATGTTTTAGTAAAATTATTTCATAGATAGCATAGATCATAAACGATTTAATAGATAACTAACGGAAGATAAAACTTTCATAAATGAAGTATAGTAATATCCTTCGTCATTATTTAACTGGAAGTGTAGTAGGAAGTTATTTAACTGGAAGTGTAGTAGGAAGTTATTTAACTGGAAGTGTAAAATATATGCAATTTTTTTTTTCTCATTTAGATATTGAAATGGAAACAGACGAAGATAAAGAATGGAAAGTTGTAAGAAGGTCAAAACGTTAACGATTTTAACTCTTGATGTTAGACAAAAAATATTAAAATGAAAAGGCTATATTTCTGTTATATACAGGCCATCATCTTTGTCAAAGATCTATCTTTTTGGAGGGTCGTAACTTTTTAACAAATAAAATATTTCAGCAAGTTTAAGCATACTTTACCTTTAAAATAACCATCATGTAGCTTATATTTTAAAAACCCTAAACTTTGATTCTACTAGTTTGCGAATAAAGTGTTATCCATGAACTTCAAATATTTTTCAAGTAAAATTTAAATTCTATTTTCTTTTCCACTCCATTGAAGAATTTATTTAACCTTTGCGTCATCAGGCAAATCAACTTGTGGAAGTTTTACGCAGTTAATATAAAATGTAGCTGAAACTTTTGCTTTGTCAATTTTACAGCAAACACTGTTTCTGGTAAAAAAAAATTTCCTTTTTCCAGTGTTTCTGAAACATAGCGCAAATAAACTAACTTTCTTATTAGTCGCTCAAAAAATATTATACTAAGATTCAAAATACAAAGATGTTTTTAAAAAAGGTGGCTCGTCGTTATGGTAACCAAAAAAAGGAGTAATGATAAAATTTCTTTTAGTTTTTTTTTTTTTTTAGGTGAATAGTATAGTCTCATTTTGAACGTTACTTACATTTTAAACAATTAAAAAGTATAGGATGCCTGATATAAAAAATATTTCAATTTTAATCTAAATAAAAAAAAAATAATAGAAATAATATAAATATAAAGAAAAAAAAAAAAAGAAATAATTTTAAATACAAATAATATAAAGTTTGCAATGAATAAAATTATAAGAAACAAATAAAAACAACATATTAGATCTAAATGAAATAAGAATCAAATTAATGAAGTAGTTAAATTAATGAAATAGGAAATACATACATACATAGGTTATACATATATATATATATATATATATATATATATATATATGTATATATATATATATATTTTTTTTTTTTTTTTTTTTTTTATAGGTGCCCCCAGAAGTCAAAAAGGTCTTGACACAGAGCACCGCGGAAGTGCATTTAACCAGGAAGTTCACGCCTCCTTCCTTACCGTGACGCGAAAATATGTCCAGAGCTCGTTTCGAACCTGGATCTCCTGCTTATAAAGCAAGCGTTCTAACCACTGCGCCACGGCCGCACAATATATATGTTGTATATATATATATATGTTGTATATATATATATGTTGTATATATATATATGTTGTATATATATGTTGTATATATATATATATATGTTGTATATATATATATATGTTGTATATATATATATATATATGTTGTATATATATATGTATGTTGTATATATGAATATATATATATGTTGTATATATATATATATATTATGTAGCCACTATGCTAAAGTGCAGGCTTTCACTTTCAATCTTGAAGGTAAAAAATTACATAAGAGGTCGTCCATAAAATACTTACGCTTTTATTTCGGCCCTCCTTCCTCTCCCCCCTCTTCCCACTATGATTTTGCTATACGCTTTTTTGAGTAACCTTCACCTCCCTAAAAGTATGATATTTTTTTTCAATTTAGTCTCCTTAGATATATAATTGACCTGCCTCTATCTCGTATACGTCATTTGCAGATCCCCTTTTTTCATCGGAGACAACGCTCTTCATGAACTATCCCTATATATAATTCTCGTTCCGGCCAGAATTCCGACCGGAGTTTTATTAACATTTCCGGCAAATCCGGTTTCGGCTGGAATTCAAAATTTCCAATCCAGCACACCCTTTTTTTTAAACGCAATATTTAAAGGTTGCGTTTACAAGACTTATACCACTAGCAATAATTTTCTTTCACAAGATGAGATAAATATCTAAATTCAAATTTTTAATAAAAGTAGGTACGATAAAAGCCGAATTAAACATTTGGCTAACCGTATTTGCCAACTTAAAGGTATTACTAACCTAATTGGAAGAAATTAGACCATAAAGAAAATAAAATTCAATCATATTCTGAAAACTTCTCTACTGTAAAAAAAATGTATTTTGGAAAACTTGGTATATTTCAAATCAAATCTAATATAAAAACATTGCTAACATTTAAAAACAAAATTAAATTGCTACGCAATATTTAACCCAAAACTTATTGAATGCAAATGTTCAAGAAGATGTGTAAGTGAAACGAACAACAAATTAGTGCTGGAATTCGTGAAGCTCTTGAAATTGAAATGCAAATTGCAAGGAGATGCAAATGTTCCCTTTTAAATGGCGGGTTTTGTCTTGATAATGGCCCATTTGTTAAAATTGAATTTTAAACCCCTTTTTTTACATTTTTGCATAAAAAAAGAAAGAAAACCTTTAAAAAGGAAATTGAAAGGCAACTGGGCGAAGGATTCATTTAACTGCTGACGTCACTTGAATGGTTTCTTCCTGGCTTCCAAAAAATCGATAGATTTTTTTTCTATAATTATAGTTCATTATACATTTACTGCAACTTCGTTTAATTATTAATAGTTTTTGAATTATACTATAACTTCATATAATGAACTACAATTTATAGTTAATTATACAGTGTGTTACTTACAGGACGCAAAAAAGCATTGCGTTAATCCAATACACGAGTTTATAGTCTCAGTTCCGTTCCGTAAATTATCACAAAATCGTTTAGTAAGATAAATGTTTCGAACTTAAGTAAGTGATAAATATGGTTAGAAAAGATATTTAGCGTTAAAAAAAATTTATATCAAAGTAATATCAATATGTCATATTCTGCTTCTCAAATTTTTTCTTAAATCTTCTCAAATTCTAGAAATGTTTATTTTTCTATACAATTTTAAGATAATTTGCGGAACGGAACTAAAACTATAAATCCGTGTATTTTAGACCACACGGGTAAAACCACATATGCCACATTTTTCTTATTTTGAAAAATGAAACTTTGTGTTTAGTGACATTAGATATTTGTTTATTAGTAATATATTTAATTAAAAGCATATTTTTGTGATATTTTAGTCCTAACACTGTATACAAATGCAGTCTTTCTCCTAAATACAAGTCTTTCTCCTAAATAAATTATTTATTCACTTTGTTTTTTTGAAAACAAGATACTTATTTTGGATATCTGTGATTTTTCCGTTGTTAATTCATCAACTCATAAACCACGTTTGCTAGTAACTTTTTAGAGCACCTATTTTTTTAAAGGTAGATGGTAACACATTGTAACATACAACCACAACGTACTAAGTGTGTGATGGGATGTTAAAGCCGCTCACCCCCATTACATTAAGTACACAGAGGCGTAGACAAAATTTTTTCGGTGTTCGAGGTAACTTCCAGACATGGAGCAAACTCCAAATATTTATATGTTTATACTTATGTCAAATAATGAGGGTTTGCAAAAAATTGCGATGTTTGGAGGCTGGGAACAAAAAAGCCCCAAAACTTTCGCCCCACTGCCCCAAACGTGAAAGCAACAAAATAATTTTAGTTCCTCAAGGCTCTATTCTTTGACCCTTACTATTTCTAGTTTACGTAAAAGATTGTTCTTTTTGCTGATGACACTAATCTTTTTTATACCCATTCCAAAATAAAAACAATTTTCTTTACAGTAAATCGTGAGCTGGAAAACCTAAATGACTGGTTTAAATCAAACAAACTATCAGTAAAACTAAGTACATTTTATTTCATCATCAATCTAAATCCGATGACTTGTCTCTACAACTTCCCCAGCTAATAATATATAACAATATAGTAAACAAGAGTTTCATCACTTAAAATTTTAGGAATAATATTTGATGAACATCTCAATTGGAAAAATCATATTACGCTAGTTGAAAACAAAATTTCTAAAACTATAGGCATTATGCATAAAACAAAACACCAAAGTAAAAACTAAGTAAAAAACGTTTAATAGATTTATACTACTCTTTTATCCATAGCTACATAAGCTATTGTTATACTTGGACAAGTACTTGCCGTTCAGCATTAAAAAATATATATTTATATTAAGCAAAAACAAACCAGTAGAATTTTATATGTGCATAAATACGCCCAGCCGTTACTCCGGGAAATAAAAGCTCTTAACGTCTATGAGTTAAACGTGTTCCAAAACTTGTTATTCATGTTTAAATATCAAAATGACATGCTTCCAAAATTCTTTAATGACTATTTCTAAAAATAAATCATAAATACTTAACGAGGTGCTCTATCTGTAATTTTAATTTACCTAAGTCAACTCTTAAAACATCTGATTACTCAATTTCATATAGAGGGCCTCGTCTGTGGAACATAGTTCTTAATGAAAATATGAAAAGTATAACTTCAATAAATTGTTTAAAAAATATAGTTAAACAGTATTTACTTGAATTAACAGACACAAACATACTTTTGTATTTATAAATGAAAAAAAAAAATCTTGTTATATTTCTTATTGTATGTATTTATTTAATTTTTAACTTATGTCAAACTGAAATTTACAGCTATATCGCTATAAATTTCAGTTTATTATGTTCATCATGATTTAAATAGTCTAATAAAATGATAAAGTCAAGTTTGGCAAAAATATCAGTTAGAACCTTGTCAAACCAACGCTACAAATTGTGAACAAACCGTTAATTAAAATGTTTTTTTTTAATTTTAAAGAAAAATAAAATAAATTTTTTAAAAATAAAATATTATCAAATAATGTCTTATTTTGTCCACTTAGAAAATGTTTAGCGTCCATTAGTTTTTATATTTTTAACAAAAAAGAGGCAACAAAGCTACGTATACTTGTTTCAGTTTATCAGGCACTATGATCATTGATCTAAACACAATGGGATCTAACACACAAAATTAAATATACCAGTTTTCCATATATATTTAAGTTTAGCCTTTAATATTTCAATTTCTCTAAGTGAACATGTCTTGAATAAACAAACAACCAAGAAGTTTGGCTTTGAAATTTTGAAAATTTCAGAAATTTTTCTTGTATCATGTTTATATATAATATTGAGTTGTTCTGGTTTTTTGTGAGATCATCTAGTGTGAATTTGATTCGCAATGGCCATGTTTCTGTCCCATTCAAAATGTTATACCTACACAGAATGTTGCAGCATAGAACATACATCATCAAACCATCTGTTTTCAACAGTTTCATCATAGCAATAAAAATATAATTTTTATTATACTTATGCGTTAAACTTGAATAAAAACTTAAATAAACACAATAAAAAATTTTTTTTTGGTATGTTCTTAGAATTAAATATGCAAAATAGGAAAATAAAAATAAATTTATCACAAGACTCCATATCTTCGAATTTGATCAAGTCTGGTATTGGTACCTTGTACCAGCTTTTGTACAGCGTTTAGGTCAAGTCTAATGGCACAATGACGAATCCGACGCTCAAAGTTTGAAATATTATTTGTAGACCATCATTCTTGTACACATCCCGCTTAAGCATTGCCCAAAAATCCTCTATAGCACGAGCTTCTGGTAAGTTTGCTGGATTGTCTTTTTTTTGAACAAATGGTATCTTCTGGGTTTTTAACCATTTTGTTACCGAATTACCATAATGAGAAGTTGCTAAATCGGGCCAAAAGATATACTTGGTGTCTCGATAATATTTATTAACAAAAGGTTGCAAGCGCTTTTGAAAACACTCTTTTAAATAGATCTCTTGGTTCACCACTACGTATTAAGGTTTATTTTGATCGTAACTGTTCATATATCTATAAATTGTAGCTTTTAAGTAGCCCTCCATCTTGAAATGGTTCCAAACAACGTGTTTTCCTTTTTTTTTTTTATAAAAGTTATACACACGACTTTTTAGGGCTTGCTGGTTTGGCATTTTAAATTGTTATCTAAACAAAAAATAACCAGAGAATTTATATGCTAATTGAAAGAGGAAAGATAGAGCTTTCATTTGATGCCAAATACTAATTATTTATCAAGCTTACTAATTAAATATCGCTAATTCAAGTTAGTCTCAAATTTCATGGAACAGGTGTTAAAAAAAACTTATTTTATATATATATGTATATATATATATATATATATATATATATATATATATATATATATATATATATATATATATATATATATATATATATATATATATATATATATATATATATATATATATATATAGTTTTTTTTAATGTTTTTCTGTGAACGTAATGTTGTTTACTTCATCCAACGTATTTTTCTTGTAAAAGTTAATCATGTGACTTTTATTATCATTGGTTTAGTTACAAACAACTTGGACAACTGTACTTTTTACCCGGTAAACATTGGACAACAGTGGTTGTTTCAAAGTTGCCCTTTTTTTAAATGACCATAGCACTTTAAAAACATAGTTTTTTCGTTACAAATTTTTAAATTGAAATAGCTTAATACTAAAATATCTTTAAAATATATAAAACTTAAAATTTTCAAAAAGTAGACATCTGCGGTTTTACCATTGTGTGGTCTTCAATCGCTTTTATTTAAATTATTTAACCTACATAAGTTAGCTTCTGATAACACTAAATAAACAAGCTTCTGATTATACAACATAAACTAGTTTCTGATTATATTTTCAGATTCTGATAAATCAAGTAGTTCTCTTTGTGCATAAAGTTATTTAAGAGATTGTTTTAGCAATTTATTTATATATTATAAATCAAATTATTTACTTTTACTTACGGGGCATAATTTATTAACAATCAAAACAAAAAAATATAAGTCTTATATTATTAGAGTAATAATCTTAAAAATTCAATAATATTCATTTATTATTAAAATTGCAGCATATACTTCTACACTTCAATTTTAGTATTTTATTTATTATATATAATAAAAATCTAAAAATCTACTTAACAGAATAGGTAACAATATCAATTTCGATTAAAGTTATCGTTTCAGGCTCAGATTTGATTGTACGCCATCATTCAAAAAATAAAAGTAATGAAAAGAATGAAATATCTTTTACTTTATTTTTGAAATTTCAGTTTTAGATTAAATTCATTGTTTCTTTGGTAAATATGTTAAAACTTTTTGATCTAAATCCATTTATACCTTTAACAAGACTAGTTGCACATTAAATATATTTGATTATGCTTTTTTTTGAGTCACTAATAATATATCTATTTTTTAACTGACTTGAAAAGCCATCTATCTAAACTTTCAACTCAATAACCTCTTTCGGTAAGTTTGAATCAATTTTACAAGATTTACTAATGATGTCTCTTTTATCATGAGTTCTTATCTTATCTTATCATACTTTAAAACCAAGTCTCAGAAGTAATAGTTACTTGTTGTTAGTTCCAGCGTGCATTTCAAACTTCATTTTTGTGCTATTTCTTTCAGATTCAAAACGCTTATCGTGCTGTTTTTTTGCAAACCTAGGAGTTAAAAAGCTAGACATCAATAAGAACAGATAGTCATACAAGCTTACCACTAAAGTACCTTGAACTATATGCTTCATCATTCCATTATCTTCTTTACATTGTTTCCACTCAGCAATAACTTCTAAAGTTTCTCTATCACACTGCAATGGATTTTTTTTTTTTGAAACCACAATTTTCATGCTAAAACAAGCTAAGCCAACAATTAGTGTTGCCAACGTTGCTGATCCAGAGAATAAAAAAATGTGCTAGTATCATCAGTTCTGGAAGCAAAATACCGCACTATGTGCAACTCTATGGTTAAACCACATTGTAGTTTAACCATAGAATTAAATGTTTAACCAATGTCTTAATGTTGGCAACCCTACCAACAATGCTGAGTTGTCTGGACATTAGGCACCAGCAATTTTCAATTTTTTTTTAGAAAAATTAATTGCTTCAAGCAGGAGTACCTTAATTAGACCAAAAAACCATAATGTGAAAAATTTAATTAAAAAAAAAACTGTAATGTGAAAGTTGCAAGTCTTTCCAATTCTATCTTGTTTAAATTTTTTACATTTAATTTATTAAGAAACACAAATTAAAGTGAGTCATAATTAATGAATTTTTAAAATGAGTGTTGATGTAAAAAGTTTTCCAGCGTATTTTTATGTAAACGTAAATAATCAATTTTTTATTTTTAGACATGTTTGGGCCCTGTAAAATTGGATAGTTTTACATAAAAGCCATATAATTAGATGAACTTATGTAAATAAAAAAACATGGATGCAACTTATTTAGGTTTAGACATTTTTTTGTTGATATTTTTGTGTATAAGTTAGAAAAAAAAAATTAATATTTTAGCTTAAAAACTTAATGCAGTAAAAAAAAAAAAAAAAAAAAAAAAAAACTTCTAGAATTTTGTATAAAAAAACTCAATTTTTGGCTGCAATATAAAAAACCTTATAAAACTAAGGAATTTAAATTTTGGTTTTGGAACAGTTTTTTGGTCCGTGGGACCAAAAAAAGGGCATTTACACTGCAATAAATAACTCAAGAACGATTAAAGATAAAGTTCTGGATTTTTTTTGTACATCATCTAATAAGGAAGTTGAATTGGCTGAATTAAGGAAAAAAAAATATTATTAAAAAGTTTTTGTTTAAATGATAATTCAAAATGGCAGCAAAATTTTGACCCAAAATACAGATTTTGAGCCCAATTAACTAAAGAACCAAAAAAGTTAAAATAATTTTTTTAAATTCAGCTAATAGATTATATATAAAAGAATCAATGTACCAAATTTCAGGTCCATAGCATTTAATTGAGAAAAGTTATTTATCGCACCGTTTCAAAAAACCTTATTTTGAGAAAAACAGAAAAGAAAAAGAAAATCCAACTCGTTTAGTCTAATTTAAGCCAAAAACTCACAAATTGCATTAACAAAGCATTATTTTTGAAAAACAAACTGTTTCAAACCATTATTGGCTTAAGAAATGTTTTTTTAAGACTTCAAAGTTTAAAAACCACTTTAAAAACAAGAAAAGAATAAAAATACATAAAGCAATAAATTAGTCAATTGTAAATTAGTAAAACGCTATATATAATAATGTAGAAAAAATTGTATAATAACGTAGAAAAAAATAATTTAAAAAGACCAGTCTCATATACTATTCCTTTCATTTCTTCATTGGCATCTGGAAATTCTTTACGCTGAGCTCTTTTTTTTTTCTGTTTAAGCTTGACTTTCGGAGTAGACTTAAGATTCATATTAGCGACTCTTACAAAATCTTTATTTGTGCAAAACTCTTGCTTAAATTTTCCATTATACATATTTAGCATAGCAAATACATTTAAAACTCCATTTATTCCCTCATTAAAATTTATGATTGCTGATGAGATACCAATTTCTAATGTGTCTCTAGTAACAAAAATATCCTACGGACATCTTTTCCAAATAATTCCATTTCACGATTCATTGTTGTTTTGTGTTTGCCCATGCAAACACTTACTTAGTAAATCATCATCACTTAAACTACGAAAAATTGGTTTTATTATGTCTCTTACAACAATGGGTAGTCCTGGTTTTTATTTATACAGGGCTGTATCATTTATTTTATCAGACTGGTATTTACACCAACTTTCAGTGGTTCTTGGACACATATGGTGGCGACTATCAAATGTAAGTGCATCTGAGCAATGGTGAAGTACTGCACCAATTGCTTTTTTAACTGGTAAACTGTTCCACCATTACATTGACGTACTGCAATTCCAAAATAATTTTGAAGTTTATTAATTTTTTTTTTGGTAAGACGATTTTTTCCACCAAGTGGTTTCCCACCAGACAATTTTAGTTTATAAGTGACTTTAAATTTACGAAGTCTGCTATCAACTCTTTTTTGTATGTGTCCAACACATTCTAACTTTTGGACAATAAGATTTTTGTATGGATTACATTTAGCAACTTCTAGATAAGATTTTGAGTCACCGCCATCAATATAATAAGCATAACATAAATTTCTGTCTGACTCTGATGATGTAAAACATTCAACAATTCCAGCTGCTTCCATTGCGCCTGATGAGCCCTTATGGTTAATGCTACATTCATGTGTACTAAGAAACTCATCATATTCATCAGTGCCTTTTTTTGTTTCCCATTTATCACATTGATGGCATACTTTAGATTTAATGCGGTAGTCAATGTATTTTCCAGTATCGCTTGAAATTATAGTTACAACACCATTTAAAGAAGAGAATCCTCGCTTTTGCCAGGTGCCATCACATGAAACTGTAATATCTGTCTTGTTCTCACCAAGACCTTGCTTAATCTCAACAGCTGCTTTATTCATAAAGTTTAGAGCAACTTGCTTGTAAGCCACTAATATATTCCTTTGAATATCATGAAATGTATTTATGCATTGGTGGAGGTAAATTCATAAAACCACAAAAGGGTGTTAAAGCAGCATGCCCCTTTCCTATTTCCCTCATAGCAATAATGGATCTCATATTTACATCCGATTGATATTGCCCACGAGATTCATCATCAATTTCTTGGCTAGTGTAAACCCTTTTACTCCATGAGCAGACTGAGGCTGTACATGTAAACTCTAATAAAACAGACAGTCTTTTCTTTCTTGATAAATCTGTTGGAAGTTCAATACTCCTTAATTGACATTTAGGACACATAGCAATTTCATCTATGATACTTTTTAAAACAAAGCTATCCAACATGATGTAACAGTGTGGAAAATTCGATTTGTTATTAGGTAATGAAGTTCGTTTTGTTGATACTGTTGTTGCTTTATGATTTAATAATGTAAGTTTCTTTGATGAAGTTGAAGCATTTAAATTACTTGTTGAAGATATGTTATTAACAAGACTATTTTCCGAGTCAATGTTGGGTTCAGGAGCTTTAAAAAAACTTTTGCCATGAAAACGTCGTTTTTTGAAAATTCTTGACCTCCTGCCTTTCGTCTTTTTCCAGCATCAAGTTTTTTATTTTCCATACTTATTATTTTCTAAATTTGAATAATAATCATAATCATCTAACTAAATACACAAGTAGGACTTCTAGCACGAATCAAATAAATTATAGTAAATTAAGAACTATAATATATAAATACAAAATATATCTGCCAGCAGCAAAAGCATGCTTCTATTAAATCTTTTCGAATATATTTGGAGATATACTTTTGGTTATACTTTAAAACTACATGCGGATGTTCAGGATTACTTTTAAATGCTTACCAATGATTAAAACAAGTTCAGGTAGGCTTCGTTTTTTAAATTTTTTGAAATCGCAAAATTTATGCAATTTTTAGAAAAAAAAATTAGACCACCTATATCTAATGATAAAATCATATAAGTTGTAAATATTCTTTTGAAAAACAAATATCACCATCATTTTCTACGTATATGATATTGGGTAAAACCGTACAATTTGAAATTTTGAAAAATTTCATATTTTAAGGTTGGCTTGAAAGTGGTTTATTTATGTTGATTTTCAAACTTTTTTTCAAATAAGATAGCAACTATTTAACTTTAGATTTTTTTATTTTTGAGTTGACTATTATTTTTTTTTATGAACTATCTACTCCAGCTTGAAGAAACTTAATACCAAAAATTGCTGGTACCTATTGGACAGTGAATGCAAAGTTTACTAAAAATTATTTTGAATAAGGAAGTATGTTTGCACTATAATCTGAAAATTTTTTAGCGTAAGAATTATATTTTGAGGATATATACATATCCACAAATCAGCTAGCGTGTATTGACTAAGAAGAACATCTAATGGCCTTAAACATACAAATTTACTCGTAACAAGCCGTATGCTTTCATTTTCTGCCACAAAATAAGCATTTGTCTTCTAAATGCTCATGTATTTGTTTTGTTTTTGAGTATAAGCTTTTTTATTATTATTGCTTATAGCTAATTTAACTTATATTCCAGGACACGTACGGCTAACGTCATCTTTTTCTAAAAAATACTTTTTACTTGATTTTTTTCATTCAAAGAATTTCCTCTAAATGTATGAGAAGTTGCAATATAGTTTACTAGCTTACAACAATGTTGCAATATAGTTTACTAGCTTATATATTTTAGAACAATTGCTTTTTGCTTTGAGGGTATATTAGATAATATTAAATTTATTTTGTTTAAGCTTTTGATAAAGAATGATATTTGCTGCTACTAATGAAATAATTAGCTGCTTGCAGCAAATTATTTCATTAGTTTTATTTGTATTTGCTTTGTCTACTGAGCTTTTTCCCCATTCTTCAATCTTTCTTTCTATAGCAGCTTTTTGTTTATTATCTTTAAGTAATTTTGTATATTTTCTACTTTTTTTTCTCGGGTTTCTTGACTCTATTTTTGTCCCCCATGCTTAAACAGGATTTAGCGTTCTCCATTTACTTTGTATTTTAGCATTATTTTCAACCATTAATTTTAATTTTTGTTCTAAAATAAGAAACAATGACAATACCAATAAGTTTTACTAAGCTAAATTTAGAAAGGGAAAATGCAGGAGGGGGTCGGCGGAAAAAACCGTACGTACTTTATGTACCCCTAAGTAAGCTAGCGACGTACCTTACGACCCCTAAGTAAGCTAGCGAGGGAAGACTATCTCCTCATTATGAGTTAGTTAGAGTAATAAAGTGTTAGTAATAAAGCATGTTTTTAAATTAACTTCATCTCAACATTATACAAACGCTGAAATCCAGTATCGCAAAGTTTTTTTTACACGAAGAATTGTAAAAAAAAACTTACTGAAAAATTAAAACCCCTGTCATTTATAATAATTATAAAATTATAGATAAATATGTATAAATATTTTAAATTCCACAAGGATAGATTATTTTTAAATGTCGCAGCTGTATTACCATTATTTACTAGTATTTCACGTTTTTCACACATTTTAACAACTTTTTGACTTTGAGGCGTCCAAAATGGTATACAAAAATAGATCAAGTGCATTATAAAATAAATATTCTTTGTCGTTTACGTATGCATGTTAAATGCAAATAATTAAAAAAGTCAATATAATAACGACCTTTCGTTTTAACCTTTTTGCTAAACTATGCATTGTGTCAATTCTAAGTTTAAGTATGCTTATGCTTATTTCAAATGAAAATGTCTTGCAAAAAATCACGCTGATTGGAGCCTGGAAACAAAAATACACTTAAAGTTCGCTCCCACTTTACCCTGAACGTAAGGGCTATCAGTTGATAAAATATAAATTTTAGCATAATATACTATATTTAAATTCATCGACAGGCTTTAAGTTTTATATAACAATTTTTTAACGTTTAAAAGTTATGACCATGAAAAAATTCCAAGATTATTAAATGCACTTCAAATATGATAAGAGAGAGACTAAATAGCAAAATATGATAAGAGAGAGAGACTAAATAGCAAAATCTCAATTTTTTGTTAATGAAATAATCGACTTTTGAAACAAGAATTTTCAGCTTTCATTACATAACGAGCAATTTCGATACCTTATACTCTGCTAATAACAAAAATTTCTCAAAAATAACAAAAATTTGAGAAAATTCTTATTTATTGATATTTATAAATTAAATATAATGTAGAATGCGTACAACGCTTTATTTGATTTGTTTTACTAATTGTGTTAAATTAAAACATAAAAATATAAGAAATAAAATTTTTTCATTTTTTACTTATCTATATTTCTTTGAAATAAAAAAATTCTCGCGCCTATCGCATATAAAAACCTCAACACCATCGAAAAAAGTTGAAAGATTTAACCAATGCCATAATCTTTTGACTATCGTTACAAAATAAATATCATTAAACAAACATATTGTCATGAGGGGTAAGGCGAATCTAAAATCACTTGCAGGCCAAAAGTCATATAGTCAACCATTTGCGCCAGAGAACTAAAAATACATATAAACATCTAAAAAAAAGATGGCAACTACTTAATGTGTAAATTTATTTAAAAATAATAAATAAATAAAAAACATGAGGATCGAAATGTATTGAAGAACCTGCTCTAAGTACTTTATGTTTGGTACTTTTAGTCAAACTTAATATTTTAACTAAAACAAGGATCATAATGGGCACAGTAAACCAAAAAACAAAGTAATTCGTGTTAATTAACCAAGTTGTATAAGGCCTGGATCCTGGTTTTTAGTCAAGCATACAAGATTATGTTTGCATAGTATAAGCAACTTAAAAGTTAAAAAAATGCCCTTATTTTTAAGACATGTAATTTTTATTGACAACAAAGCTGATAAATTTATGTTTACTAATGTTGTAAACAGTAAAAATATTTTAACTTTAATTTACTAAAACTTTGCATCAGACGTAGCTCCATTTATAGACTCCATTATAGGTCAACTTCAACTCCATTATAGATCAACTATACTTTGTGTGACCCTCATTTAAAAATTGGCTCTTGTAAATTATTTATTTTCAGAAACTTTAGTGTTTCTTAAGGTAAATGAAAAGGTTTTTAAAAGTTTCTGAAAGTAAATTGTTTCAAGATGTCATCTTATAAAAATACATTATCATTCATTTAATACTAATTTTTAACACCAAAGCAAAATATTTTTGTTGTGTTAAATTATGTTAAATATTAAATTAATAACTTAATTAATAAAAAATATTAAATTATGTTAAATATTAAATCTTAAATATTTATCCCTAGCGTGTTCATAATTTTTTAACTCCTCAAATATACTTAAATAAACGCAAAAATTTTAAAACTATTATTTTAAGTTTAACAATTATCATCACAAATTTTATATTCAAGTAATTTTTTTACGAGATTTTTTTTTATCTGTAAAAAAAAAAGAAAAGCCTTATGTCAACTTTTTAACGCCCTTTCACATTCTTGCGATTATATGTTTTATTACGTCTTAAAATATTATTTAATTTACATTAATTACATCGTTTATATAAATTCTATAAAGCATAAAGCATTAGAGTTGCAACTCAAAAAAAGACCAACGCGTTTTGTTTTTTTTTTAAAAAAAAAACGTTTTTTTTTGCAAAAAAAACAACAAAGCACTCCTAAAAACATGGGTTTTATGGTTGTTTTTTTTTAGTATTCTTTAGATGTTAATGAACCTTAAAACAGTTCCATCTCATATAAAATTTAAAATATAAATGTTTTTTTTTTGTTTAATATAATGTGTATTACCCAATATATTAGCTATAACTATTTTCACATCAATGTTAAAAAAAAAACACTATAAGAAAAATATAAGAAAAATTGTGTTTTGTAAAGCTACTTTTTAATACTAATGTATTAAATTTTAAACATAGTTAAGTTATGTCCATTAGTTATTTCAATAAAATAGGGGAAAGAAGTTTGACAATTTATATTTGTAGGGGAAGGGAGGGGGGGGGGAAATCAAGAAAAAGTTACGCCACCAATGTTACTTTATAAAATAAATTAAATTATTAAAAAAAAAAGGATGTTTTCTTCAAATTAATTTTTTTAAACGAGGTTAAGGGAGGGAAAGAAGAGTAGTCAAATTTTGACGTAATTTTATAGGAGAGGGGAAAGCGGGCTTTGGAATTTTGACAAATTGATGACTAGGGAGAGGGGAAGCTAAAAATTGCCAAAAAATTGTTGACATAACTAATGGACAGCCATGAGGTAGATCTTGAAGATTCAATTTTGTTAATCTGTAATAGGTATTTTCGATCTTGTTGTAACTAACAGTATTGGACAGTGTCAACACTGTCCAATACTGTTAGTTAAATTTTATCGCTTCCATCAACAAGTACGAAAATTAAAAAATCATTTAGTACACAATGTTTAATCCACAATTAAAAGTAAAATAGATTTTGATTTTAAATACAGGTCCAAATTTAGACAAAAGTAGGGGGTGGTATGGGACAGGGCTCCCCACAAAATTAAGGGTCTCAAAAACCAAAGATAAAAAAATTAACTTGTGTTTTATGATACACCTGGGCGCAGCAGCACCAAAAAATTTACTGCAATTTACATTATGAATAACTTGGCATGCCAACTGCATCAGCAGTCATGCACAACATTTGAACGGGACTTAGGCATTGTTATGACTTACAATCTAAAGGTTGAAAAACAAGTCTTTATGGCTGCATCAGCTGGCAACCGAATGCTTGGCAAACTCAAGAAAGCTTTTTTAGGTCGTAACACTTAGAATTTGCAGTACAAGCCACCGTTTCCAGCTCAAGACACAGCCAAACTCGAATAAGTTCAACACCAAGCCACAAAACATAATGCCAACTTCAAACACTTGCCTTATATTCAGAGACTATCAAGAACTAACTTGACAAAGCTAACCGAACGACAAGAAAGAGGAGACCTTATTGAGCAATACAAAATCATCACCAAAATCTACAAAGTTAAATTCACCGTTCTTCAGCTTCAACCAAACACCAAGTCTTTAAAGTACAGTCTCCGACTGCGTGGATACACAAAACAACTGAAAGCACAACTTGTACGAAACTATGCAGAAAGAAACAACTTCCTCACTAACCATGTTATCAAATTATGGAATGCTTCTAGCCAAGATGCGGTGGACTCAAAGAACCTGAACAATTTTAAATATGATCTTCCTTTGCTCTGGCATCTTAACTTTATCTGAAATCTAAAAACTATATTTTCATTAAGGAGTGGCCTGGTGTGGTTATTTCAAAAAGAAATTCTTGATTTCAAAACTTTTCTTCTTCTGGGATTCAAAGCCCAGGACCCTCCGATCCTTGATTATCAAATAACTGAACAGAGTTACTGAACCGACGTTCTAAACATTCTGTATGTTAAGTAAGGTTGGTTCAGTAACCTGTTGTTTAAAAAATAATGTAATTCATTTTTTAGACAATTATTTAAAATTTTGTATTAGTTGTTGACATTATAATAAATTTCAAAATAACATGTTGTAAGTTTCTTTAATTTAAAAAATCTAAAAGTCAAAAAAACAAAACAAAAACATTTTTTTTTGCAAAAAAAAAACACATTAAAAAAGACGCTTTTTTTTTGCAACTCTATACATAGTTTTTAATATAGCTAAAAAATAAGTCACCAAGGTTTCCAGCTATTAGTGTAAATTCATAGTAATGTAGATTGCGACTGAATTAACTAAACATTAACTTAAGCTAGATTTTTATTTGTTTGGATCAGACTACAAGATTTCCTTAATTTTGTACATGAAAATTTTAGCTGTTTTTATTAATTAGGAAGCTTAAGCAGTAAAAAAACAAACAACAAATAACCTAGAATTTTAAGCTCGACAAAAAAAAAAAACCTTTCAAAGAAGTGTGATTATATAAATATAAAGTAGTTTGTGCTGGTTTAATGTAATCTGATTTTAGTTGTTACATCTAATAAAAGAAAAAATACTTATAAAAATAATCACAAAAAATTAATTAACTAAAAAAAGAGTGACATAAAAGTGTAATAATGTTCAAATTTAGAACAGAAAATTGAAAATAATAAATACAAGTTTTATATTTAAAGTTACTTTGCTTGAAAGCAAAAAAGGACTCTTTTTTTTATTCAACTATTTTCATACATATCTCACATGGCACCTTAAACTAATATCCTCTCAAAAGTTGCTTCAAATGCTCAGTTGATTAAATTAAATGGTTTACCGATTGAATGTTGGTTCATGAACAAATATTTTTGATATGGTTAAGATATGGTGATCTAGGGCACTAAAACAAAGAAATGGTTTCTTTTGTGTTGAACAAGTGCATTATATTATATGCTGTGTGTGTTGGAGCACTGTCTTGCTGAAAGATGTATTTTTTATTCTGCCATACAATTGATTTATCAAAGAAATCAAACATGATTCTAATGTATTTTTGTAAGTGTATTAATTTATACGGTCATAAAATGCTTACAAATATAAATGCTTTTGCGGAAAATATGCCTGCTGAGTATCCACTACCTTGTTGCCTTGCTTGTGAATAGCATTCAGATAACTTTTATCTAATTTTCAAATCCAATTTCTCAAACCAAATTTCAAAATTTGTAATTTTGAAATTTGTAAACAAAATTTCTTTTTTATGCAGATTTTTTCCTTTGTAATTTATAATCTGAAAATTTATTGCTCGAAATCACCTTTTTCAATCTTCTGCCTCATGCAAATGTTCTTTGCAACATTTGTCATATGTGTCAATTCATGCTGACATGATAAGTTTTTTTACTGCAATGTAAGACGTAACACCTTTTTTTGCTATTCTTATAACAAGTTCTCTGCTTACATTTCAATTAAAAAAGAACTGGTTGAATATATATTATAACTTTGTTGCTAAGGATTTGTTTTGTTCTGAACAACCTATTTTGACACTAAGCTTCAACAGTTTAAGTTTTTTCAACTTCTAGAACAAGAGATGTAAGACATGTTGAAGCATCACTCGCCACCCAGGTTTAACTGTTAGCATGCAAAATTCAAACATGCAATGCTTTTTTTTTATTCAAAAAATAATTTGTTATTTGATGCTCTGATTTTCAACACATTTGCACTCAAATTTAAACTTAGCATATTGCAAGTTAATATTTGACAATTTTTAGCAATCAAAATATTGTTTTGTAAATTTGATACCATTTTTTTAGTTAAGCATTACAAATACTCAGTACTCGACCCAATTAAAGCAACAATTAAGTAAAATATTTATCAGGTGTCAAAAAAGGTATAATTAATAAACTTGATTAAACTTTTATGTCATATGTAAAATGAGTTGTCAAAGTGACTATTGTATTAATATAAAAGTCAGATTTCTAAAAAGTTATCTCTTGTATACTTTCTTAACTGTAAATTTGCAAATTGTAAATTTAACCATTATTTATTAGAATACAAATTATCATGCAATATAATAATTACTATTTTGACATTTGTAAGAAGAACAAAAATGATTTTAATAAGTTTGTTAATTAAGCGTGAAAAAGGCTCAATTAATATATGAATATTTAAGTTGACATTTGTAAATTTAACTATTAAGTTCACTTATTAATTTGTTATTACTTTAATTGAAAACTTAAAATAAAATTGTTAACTTTTCCTAGCTCAGGTTTTCCCTAAATAAATTTATTAATTACATAATACCTATAAAGCGTAAGTGGACCAACTTTCCGAGTAACATCAATGATAAAATCTAGTAAAAAATTTAAGAGATTTAAAATATTTTCAAAACTGCTATTTTTCACTAGAAATACAATCATATTACTTTCACAGTAAGGTATTAATAATTCTCACTAAAAATACAATCATATTACCTTCACAGTAAGGTATTAATGTTTCTGCATTACTCCATAGGCGATGAGCTTCTATTATATGTTTGGTGAACTCTAGATATTGCAATGACTTTTCGTGCATGTCTGATGGGATGCTAACCATAGCCAAACCTAAGTTTGTTTTACTGTCATTACTACTTGCACTGCTGGAGCTACCAGCGCTTCCATTGGAGCCAATACTTTGTCCAGGAGAAGGTCCAAAACTTGGCGATGAAGTTAAAGGTGTGCTAGCATTACTATATAAAACATATTAAAAAAAATCACTAAAACTTATAAGCCACAAATAATTAACAGATAACTTCAAACAGTTACAATAACCTGCATACATATAAAATAAAAATTTTTAAAAATTTCTTTATTTCAATAAACATCTAATTAACAAGGGATTAAAAAATAACTGTTCATACTTTATTCATATTAGTAATGACATTTAAAAAAAAGCATTTTGTAATCATATCTGCTTATACATAATTGTTAAAAACATTTAAAAAGCATAATTTCTTACACTATGTAATAAATTTAAAAAAATTACCCCTCAGCTGATTGTGTACTTATTCTTGACGAAGGTTTATATTGCTATAATAAAAGCTTAATAAGATACAAATGAGGTTAACCAAAAAAAAAAAAAAAAAAAAAATTAGAACAACAATAATTAAGTATGATTAGTAACTTATTTATTGCTTACTGTAAAATAATCTGTCATAATTTTCTTCACTTTCCATACTGAATCACTCCTTGTCTTAAAAAGTTTCATGTGTAACATACTTTGAAGACGAAAACTATAAAATATAATTAAGTTAAATATTAAAATAAAACAATATTTTAATAATTAAATTAAATGACAAATTATATATATTAAGTAAACAAATTTAATGCAATTAAAACCAATTTAAATGGTTTGACATTTAAATATGTTGTTTGTAGCAATATTTTCAAAATACTTTTGAATTAGCCACACTAAAACTGATAAAATTTTATTGTTAGCTTGTAGCTTTTTTACTCCTAGATTTAATTTATTTTCAATTTAATAATTGAACCCATACAAAAAAAATTCAAGTCATTGTTGTTTTCATTGTTGCATTAAAAAAAAGGTAAAAATAGGTAATTTTATAAGATAAAATTAAATTTTTTGAAACTTGCTAAAACTCATTTGAAGTTGTGGGTCATCTTAAAACGTATTAAAAGTATTCTAAAATTGGTTAAATTTTGTTATTTTAAAAATTCTTTTATGATATGTAATTGTTTCAAGTATTTGATGATTTTGAAAAAAAAATCCTTATTTGTATTTTTGGAAAATTTTATGGATTTCTAGAAAAACTAGAATTTAATGAAAAATAAAATAAATACAATATCTTAATGCCAAATATGATATTTCTCAAAACAAGACAAAACACATAATCCAACATCACATTTGAAAAAAAGTAACGAGATTTTTTTGATGGTTTGCTCGTTTTATTAAAACATACTAAGCAAATTTATTATCTTTGCATGCCGCAGCTGGTATCTTACTCGGGTAATGGTTAGACTCTGCAAGTTGAAAAAGGTTTCCTTTAAGTGTTGGGTGTCTACTTCTATTCTATATTTTAAAGCAATATGTTTTATCAACTTTAGTTTAAAATAAAGAGCATCAACTTCAACATTTTTTTTGTTGTGAATGATGTTGAATCATGTTTACTAAATGACTTTTTATACCACTTTTTATCATGTCGGGTACAAAGTTCTTATTTGATTTGAACGATTTACACTGCCCATTTATTTTTTTTTTTTTTTTTTTTTTTTAGATTATTCACCTCCTCAAGGCCCGAGGAGGGCCACTACAGTCGAGGAGGATACTAATTTTTTTTTTTTTTTTTAGTCGTTATTCGTGGTGCAACCCTCTCTCAACTCTTTAACTCCGAAACACGAACCTTGCCGAGCAAGGCTGCTCCGCGGAGAAACTAAGTTGAGCGCGGTACTTCCAGGGACGTGGTGGGAGTCGAACTCCGAACCTCTCGTTTACAAAGCGAGCGCTCTTACCACTACACCACTACCGCATATTGATTGTACTCCTGTATAAAAGTTGATATCTTTGCTGAAATGCCACAACTAGCTACAACTCCTTACTGTCTGGTATACATGTGCTCACCATGAATACATTTCTTTTGTCTTTCCAATGTAAAAGAGCAATTCCTTATATGTACATACTCTATTACTCTATCTTCGTGCTTTAATTTTTTTTACTGATGGTTTTACTTTTATATTCATGGCAAATTGTACTAACTATATCAGTAGCTTGAGTATTTTGCAGACTTCTATTAAGGTGTACTAATTATCTAAATAAATCCAATGAAAAACTTTCTATAATAAATCTAACAAGTTATCAAGAAGAGGAAAGATAATTTTAGAAGCATAGTAATCTACATTATGAATGTCTTTTCATAATGTGTCTGCTCCCATTTTAATAATTCCAAATATATCCAGTAGCTGCATTACTTAAAACAAATGATTTGTGTCCAGAGCATGCACTTTTTGTGCAGATAAACTGTTTCCAGCTTAGACGTCCTTAAAAACAGACTCCTGGATACCTGGCTCACTATGAAATATTTGGCAATTTACGGGTTTACTTTTTGTCTAACATATATCATCAATAATTTTAGGTTTTCAAGTCACTTTTCTTTTTTTTACAAGTTGGAACAACAACAGATATAACCTTGGTCAATCCAGTTAAATCAACTTTAGCAACTGAAATGTTTATATTATTGTTATCCTATTCAGAGGAGGTATCTATGCCATCTATCAAATCATCAAAGCTACTATCGCTCAAATCTGAGATTTCATTATCACTTTCATTATCACTTTCAAGCATAAAACTAACAATATCTTCTGTTGAATTCAGTTTAACATCACTAGCATTTTTTTTATAACTTGGAATTTTAAACAGTGTTTACTAAAATTTAGATTGATCAGTTACACTTACAAAAATATATCCATTATAAGTTAAAAATTTCTGTGGAAAAAATGTTCTAGAACTTATGGTTGGTTACAAGGTTTGGTATTGCAAGTGTAACACTGCTTTAAACAAATATTTGTTTATATATATGTCATCACTATTTTTTTATTCCAAAAGTTTTGTCTTGTATATATAAACATCATTGACATTTTAGGGGTTAATCATTATAATACATTTCAAAGAAAAAAAGAGACTATTGCAACTGTTATCAATACATGCTGACACCAAATTATTTGAACCTTTATAGTCTACCTTTAACCAGGCAAAATTAGCAGGTGGTTTAGCTTTACTAGCTAAACCACCTGCTAATTTTGCCTGGTTAATAAATTTCTATAAAAAAAAACTTTTTTTTTTTAAATAAAAAATTACCACTAATTACAATATATTATAACAATACGTGAATTTTAAATTAAAAAAACTTTGTATAGAATAAAAAAATTTTAAAGAAAGTTTTTAGTTGATAAAAACAACCACTGTAAAGAGATGAATCTGCAAATCGAATCTCGAGTTTTAAAGAGATGTAAAATGAATCTTGACTTGTAAAAAGATATGAACTGAATCTCAAGTTACACAGATAAAAATTACAAATATAATAATATTTGTAATATGTAGAATAGAAAACTTCAAGCTCCAATGTAAAATAATATTTTCAAGGTTGGTTCTTGATATTAAATATTATTTTTCAAAATTAAATTTGGCTTCCAAATGTTCAATAATAATATCTATACTATAGTTTGGTATAAAAATGAAAAAATTGTATTTTGAAAATCTCAAAGAGAATTTAAAGTTAAAACTACAAACATTGATACTTTTCCATCCACAGTTCTGCAATACTATTTGTAAATTCCATTATTTGAGTGTAATTAAAAATTCCATGAAAAATAAATTTACTTAATTGTTTTATTTTACTAAAATTTAAAAGTATTTTTAAAGAGATATCAAGCTACATACCATAGAAACAAAAACCTACGATCCGATCTGTTAGAATCATTTGTCTTTCGTCTGCACAATTCAACTACATAACTAAAAGTTATAAAAGATTATCATAATGCACTCATAAAAATTCAAACAGTTTTTATTTTTAATACAAATATATACTTACTCTATTAAGCGAATACAATCACTGCAAATACGCATTAGCTCATCAATTCCTTGTTTTGTCATTAGTTTGCCTGCTACTTCATAACCAATTAGATACCTGATATAATTTAGAACTGCTTCAGTGTAAGTATGTGCACGTTCCATAGGACTTTTCTGAAAAATTATAAAAAAGTAAAATTTTTTTTCAAAGGGTATAAAACTTAGCTAACAAGACAAAAAACTTACAAGATTATCTGCTTTTCTTTTTTTTATAACACCTTTATTAAGGAAACAAAAAACTTACAAGATTATCTGCTTTTCTTTTTTTCATGACACCTTCATTAAGAAAAGGTCGGTAAACTTTATATCTACAATATAAAAAAACACATGAATGACACTACAAGAAAAAACAAGTTACAAGACCAAATAATCTAAAAAATAATCTAAATTTTATTATAAGACTAAACACATTAACACAATTTGTTGAATACATTGTACAAAAAAATTTCTTTCGTTTAAAAATGTTTACTTAATTGCATAAAGTGATGCATTAGCATTATTCTTGTGTTCAAAGTTTGTAAATGAAATAAATTTTTTTGTTCCGCCATTTGTAGATTTTTTATACAAATTAGATACGTTTCTTCATAGTGTGTTAATATTCATGTCATCATAATGTAATCATAGCGATGATAAGTAATTGTTAAGTGTCATCATAGTGTTATTCTTTGAAAGAAATAATTTTTTGTATATGCTTAATATTATCAAAACTTTACCAACAAAGATCACTGGAACTTGTTGATTCTTACGATTGAAAGGTTAGTAAAATTGAAACCATGCATTCAAAAAGCACTCTCTGAGATTGGTCAGATATTGAACAAATAGTTTTTATAAGGATTTATAGTTGATTTTAAAGTATATAGTTAATTTTAAAGTTTTAAAAGATATTTCAAAAAATTTTAAATAATTTTTAATCATCTATTCAAGAGCTATATAATGATAATGATTTAAACTAATAATGTTCACATGCTTTTCTTAAAAAATCTTAAAAAGATGTTAAATTTCAGTTTTTAATGTTTCTGAGCAATAAATGTAAAAATGGCACTCAGAAACCTATATGATAAGCTAACACGATATATGATAAGCTAACATGATATGATGATAAGCAGCACAAAGATTAAGTATCATTAATAAAATATTTTCAAAAACCAAATTCAATTATTTTTAAATGCTATTGCCTCCTCTACAGTCGAGGAGACTACTTTTTTTAATTTTTTTGTGGTTAAAACCCTCTCAAACTCTGAAACACAAACTTTGACAAGCAAAGCCCCTAAGTTGAAAAACAAGTTAAACTCAATGCTAGCAGGGACATGATGGCGATTGAACTCAGAACTTATGAAGCAAGTGTTCTTACTCTACACCACTACCGCATTCAAATAAGTCACAAAACCATTTCTAATATTCATAGTCAACAATAATTAAACTTGCTAAAAATATTATCAAATCAAATTTTAACAAAGAATCAGTACTTGAACTTTGATCAATTCAATGATTTTAATCAAATCACATTTGATTAAAAACATTGAATTGATCAAAGTTCAAGATTATTTTCCTTCATTAACCATTTCTTTTAAAATGGTCTCGAAAGTGTCATTTATTCAGGAGACTTTTGCTATATGCTGAATAAGTCTCTAGAGACTTATTCAGACTATAATGAAAGCAGTGTTTTATCAAATGTGTTGATACTACTTATATCCTAAATAAATTCTAGGTCATCTAGATTTGCTGGAAAAACTATTAGCAATCATTTTATCTTAAGAATTTGAAAGCATATTAAAAGAAAATAAGTTAAATTTTAGTAAGCATGATTACGATGAATTTATAAGTGATCTAAAAATCTAACAAGAAATCTAAAACTGTAACAAAAATCAAATTATTTTTTCTGCCAGGGCCGCCTTAAAGTGATCTTAAAGAGGGGTTGATATATCTGTTTTTTGACGACTAAGGCCTAGAAAAATATTTTTGCTGATTTAAAAATGGTCCTCATTGCCCGACATTTGCCAACTGCCAACCATAGATCCAATTTTGACTCCAGTGTCTAATTTGCAGACTAATAAAAATCGTAGAGGGGTTAGACACCCTCCTATGAATTTTATTAGTCTGCCCCCCCCCCCCCTTGGGACAGCCCTGGGTGGTGCTGTTTATCTTTATAACCAATACATGTTTAAAACTTTGTTCAAAAAAGTTTCAAACATTAAAAAATTTTATAATTTTTGTAAATCAATCATAGAAATTGTTTATAATATTGCTTTAAGGAAAATATTTTGTTTTTTTTGCATCAACAGTTACAGTAAAACAAGACAACTTAGCTGAATAATGTCACGCAAGATTGAGTTTTGGTTGATGGAACAAGATTATTACATGCTGCTTACTAGAGCAGCAACTATGGTAATACTTGTAGAAAAAAGAAAGGACAGAGACTCAAGCTTGGCAAAGCAACAACATTTAAACTAGGTTTTTGGACCTTGTCTAAAAGATAGAGAGAAGAACAAGCCCAAATATGACAACAGTAATTCATACAAGGACAAATAAGAGATTTATAGTGGTAGAGAATATAATCAGGAGTAAGAATATGGCAAGCACAATAAAGAATATAGATAAAGAATATGGTGAGCATGATAAAAATAATAATATGCAGCAATATGCACTAATAAATATAAAGAAGCAGAGTTGTTAACAAGGCCAAAAGTCTATGCAAACATTTTCAATATTAAAGACTTAAATTTTTGACTTACGTTAAGGCCAATTATTAACAAAACTGTATGGAACAATTGCTGTGACAATAAAACCACATGTTGTATAAATAAACCAAGGTTATGTGCAGAATTCAACAAAGTCAATAAGAAAATATTCTTGTAGATATATATGAAAGCCAAAAACAAAAATACATAAAAATAAAGAATGAAAAATTTTAATTTTATGTATTTTTTTTTTTTGAAAGCCAAGGTCAAAACAATCAAGGCCAAGGCTAAAAATTTTTTAAGGCTGAGGCCAAGGCCAAGGCCTTGATTTTTGGCCTTAAGGCAAGGCCGAGGCCAAGGACTAACAACTCTGTAAAGAAGTGGTACAACAATATAGCACTCACTTTGCAAACAAAAGGTATAAAGACGAGGTATAGTCCCTGATAGTGTCACACTCAACTTGCTTTCTGTTGTTAAGAGGTTAAAACAATAATGTAAATTTTTTTTTTCACTATTTGGAGAGCCTTGGAGAGAGAAAGAATTATAAAGGCCAACAGTGGTTATCTAACTATCATGAACTATTATTGCTGATGCTTTATTAGTAGACGCTTTTTTTTTCTCTTTCCATTGGTATTTCATCTTTTAGATCAGGCATTGTGAAAGCAATGTCTGTTCTGTAATAAAAATCAAATACTAACTTATTTTTTTCATTAATATCACTTGATAACTTCTTTTCCTTTTCAATTTTACTAAAAATAAACCCAACATTATTTGCCAAACTTTGTACAACAACTTAACATTTAGTTGGAGATTTTGGCAGTGCTCTTAATAATTTTGATAAAGCTTTTCCAAATGTCTGACTACATTGGTAATGATTACAATTATTTAAACTTGAAGATATAGATTTATTTAATTAATTAGTCTTTAATTTTTTTTTCATATTCGGTTTTTTCTTTATATAAACCATTTTCTGTGCTGTTCATTTTTGCTGGTTTTTTTTTTTCTTTCTCCAAACTTTCAATTTGATTCTTTGAATTTAATATTCTTATCTGTGTAATGTCACACATATATCATTAACTATTAAACTGCATTACGTGTGTAACCAAACTTTTTTAATTTTTTTTAAGCATATTTAAATATACCTATAACTAAAAATATTAAAAAAAAACGCATTCTGTTTTGCTCACAAATAAAACTTTTCATTGTTTTTTGATACATGTGTGATATCACAAAAATGGTATTTAGTAAACTGTAATATATATATTAAAATAGTTTCTGAAAATGCTTTTAGGAAATTAACACAATATTAAATATTTATTTATTATGATAAATGGAAAATAATATACTGACATTAAAAATTAAAAATTTTAACTACAAAACTTAACTACAACTAATTTAAATAAAAACAACGTTGCAATTGCGCTTATCAAAAATTTAGTTAAAGTATCTTTATATTTTACATACTTATATATTGTTTTTTACTAATTTTATTTTTACTACTAGATTTCATTTATCATTTAAAATCTTTACTTTTTAAATACAGTATGAAAATTGATTAAATTGTTTATACAGGATCATTTTCATTTTTAAAGTAGGTATTTCAAAAATATGGTATTGAATTAAAAAATAAATGACTACTATATGTTTTTCTTTTAACCCGCAATGCAATACAGTTGCACTTTTAAAGTACCCGGCTAAAAAATGTGTTAACTAAAGTATTTAACAGTTTTGTATTACATTATATGTGCATTATTCTGTTTTTAGGTAAAGTTCCTGTTAAAGTTATCATTTTCTAAAAAAGGAAATAAATTATCGTTAATCTTCATACTAATTAGCATAGCTATTTAAATATTTTATTAAAAATTACAATATTGTAATGAAAATTGTTATAATACTTTTTCTTGTACTTTTAACCATTACTACATTGTTATAATTCATATAATTATATAAATTGAATCTAAAAATTAAAAGGGAGATTTACCTAAAGCCATTACTATTATCTTCACGTATAGAATTTCAATTATTTGAATATTTTTAGTGAAGAATTTATGGTTTACTTTGTTCATTCTATGGATATATTGATCATTTTCTGTTGAATTTTTTTTTACATGAAAGTGATAGACTTAACATATTTAACATACCTAGTTTCCTCTGATATGTTTTCATGTCCTCTTTTGCTTTGTAAATAATTATAGCTTTAATGAGAGGATTGAAATTTTATTATAGTCTTAAATTTTAAAAACACCAAGAGAAACTTTATGCGTTTATGTAATCAATCAGGTAAATCTGCACATCTAACGCTGTAAAAAAACGATTTTCTTTCTTAAAGTGAAAAGATGTTAAATTCAGACTTTGTTTTTCAAAATAAATAAACCAGATAAGCTAAAAGTATGCGGAAAAAGTGCGCACATTAAATTTTTTGGTTCTAGGCACAACTTATAAGTGAATTATTTTTTCTATGGTTTACTAAAAAAGATTGAAATAAGGAATAAGTATAGAAATGGTTGGTGTCAAATACCAAGACCCGTATTTTACAGGCCAGCTAGTTATTATAATAACAGCTAATTTTACTATTCACTACCTCTTTAACATGATCAGATAAAGCGTTGAGCTGGTATACTTTTTTGCATGGGGTTTAAATCCGTTTGAGTGCTTTTTTTTACCTTTTTTTTTTAATTTTAGTTTTTGTCCTACTTTGTTTGGTTTGTTTTGATGTTTATCATACTGATACAGAACATCCCACATTTTTCTCTTTGAGATCTTTCTTTTCTGCTGGATTTTATATCTGAATTTGTATCTAGATCTTTATATTTTCTGTTTTGTGCTTTTCATTAAAGAGTACATCAAGGGTACATTTTCATTAAAGGGTACATGAGCCTTTCAAACTTTATAAAAAAATACAAAAATCAAAAAGTATCACTAAAACCAATAAAAAATTGATAAGACATTGATATGGAAATTTGTAGAACTATCTAAAAATCTTGTTTTATGAATTGATAATGATTCCATTTTTTCAAATTTCTTTGAACTGAAATCTGAATATAGACTAGAAGAAATTTTTGGTCTTTCAAAAAGTCTTTACAAAATTTAATAATTTGTTTAAACTAAAAAAAAAATTACCCAGAGAGTTTTATAGGATCTTTTCCTGAATCAGCATTTAATATTCCACATTCACTACATCTCTTTACATCAACTTTATTATTGGTGTTTTTAAATCCTAACTCCATTTTACTATCTATAAGAGGACAACCATTCTTTTTCTTTAAACCTTTGTAATCAAAGTATATGTTTTAATAAAACACAAATAATTAAAAATCTCAATATAATTTGACCTGAATAAACATATGAAAAAATATATAATGATAACCATTATAACAATAGTATTAAAATACCAATATTGATGCTGTTAGATGAACAGTCGGATGACGCCTCTTCATCAATATCCAAAGAAATTTCATTTTTGATTGGAGTAATATTTAAATCACTTTAATATAAAGCAAATGTACAAAAATAAAAAAATTTACAAACAACCATTAAAATATCAGAAATTCTAAACTTATGACAAAAATTTTAGATAAGTTTTGTAATAAATTATTGATAACCATGGTTACCTTTGTACTTCTGATTGGATGGTCTAAAAAAGATATTAAACTGATATAAAATACAAGATATAAAACACTAAATTATTTCAAAAAGCAATGAACGGTTAGAAACTTCAACCTTTGCAATTGGATTTCGCTTTAATCTTGATAAATTAATTTTTACTAAAAGATCATCAAATTTCGAACTATGAGGTAGCTTGAAAGCACTCTCACTGCAACTATCGCTGTCATCATCTATTAATTTTCGTTTATAAGATTGAAGCTTTTTAATACAAACTGGATTATCTACTCTAATTAATTCATCTCCTTCAACACTTTCCTTTTGATTGTCTTGAAAACATTTAGCTTTTAACTTGATTTTTTTTAGAGGTATTTTGACAACCAATGAGCTGTTCATATTTCTATCATTGCTTAATTTTAATTCAGGCTTTTCATTAGATACATCTAAGTCATTATAAAAATTATTTTGTTCTTCCATTTTAGAAAAAGATATGTCAGCTAAGTTATTATGTAATTTTAGCAGGTTTGTACTAATGTCTAACTCCTTAACTTCCATTTTTACTTCTGTAGTTAACTCCTGTGTTTTTTGAAAATCGTTTATTGGTTTAAAGGTTAACTCTTGAGTTACATTTTGAGAATCATTTATTGGTTTACAGGTTAACTCCTGTGTTACATTTTGAGAATTGTTTATTGGTTTACAGGTTAATTCCTGTGTTACATTTTGAGAATCGTTTATTGGTTTACAGGTTAACTCCTGTGTTACATTTTGAGAATCATTTATTATTTTAAAGGGTGTTATACAAGATGTTTGAAGATTTTCGACTTTAATATTTTTGTCAAGACAACTAATTTTTTCATATTCATTATGTTCATCGTGTTTAATAACATTTATATTTGTATCAATATTTGTTATACTATTTTCTGTAACAACATACATATTATCAATATGAGGACTAGCACTAGCATATATTTCACTATTAGTATTAAAAGTACAATCTGTTTTTATTATATTGTCAGGTAATTGAGACAAAACTGGAGAGTTAGGTAAAGGAGTTACATGTGGAACCCACATAGAACTTTCGGTATATTGATCAACAATATAAAGTGTTGATTCTAATGAAGTGTTTTGTTTAAAGAGTGGAATAGGTAAAGTTTGTTGAATATCAGTATTATATTCAGGAGGAGTCCTTGTATTATATTCAGGAGTCCTTGTAGATTTTGTTTTACTTTTATCTTTAGTTTCATTGATTTTATTACTTGCAGCATTCCTTACATCATTATTTTTAGTTGTATAAATTGAGTCATTAGAAATAGATTGCATGCAATCTTGATTATAGTTTTTGTTGTTAGTTTTTAAAAATGAAAGGACGTTTGGATTAAGATTATCACTTTTGATATCTGATTCGTCATGGTTTTGATCATAGGGCAAGCTGTTTATTAAGTCTAAATCATCAAAAGAAATTTCACTAATTGGACTTACAGTCTTTTCTATTCCAATGTGAAATGAATCTTCAATATTTTTTAAAGCTGCATCATCTAGAATTGATATCGATCTTTTATTTAGTGAATTTATTTTATCGTCATTATCAATCATACCAAAATCTTCATTAATACCATTTAAATTCTGATAGCTATTCAAAGTTGAACTGGATTCTGGGACTGATGCATTATCTTTTTCAAGTAAGTAATTATTATTAGTAGAATTTCCTTGAAAATTATCTGATGAAATATAGCACTAAAGAAAGAACTTATAATTGAATAATCATAATAAAGTATAAGCAATATCTACAAAAAAAGAAAAGAAAAAGAAAGTGTTAAACCACTAAAATAGAATTACTTGAGTAGCTTGCTCTTCTAGATCACTCTCAGATTCTGATGTGCTAGAACTTTCTGAATTGCTGGAAGAACTTGATGACACCGAGACTTTCCGTAAAGATGACCTTAAAGTTAAAAATAGAAAAATAAAACTTTTCCTATATTTATACTGCTGTGCTAAGCAAAAAACAGCAAAATGTTGCAAAATCGACTAAACAGGTGCCAAAATAGGTTTAGACTCTTTTACTGATCTGTTTTGAAAATAAGCAATAAAATGTTTTGAAAATAAACAAAATAACAGTAACTTCACGTTGCTTACTGCTTATTAGCTACTTATTGGGAGTCACTGTATTTTTGCTCCTAGTTTCACAAAAATTATGTTTATTTTCTTAATTTCAAATGCTCATTTTTAATGTTAAATATTGGATAAACTTTTACTGTTTTGTTTTTTTACTGTGAAAAATGCTTGGTGTAGTTAAGGTGATTTACAAATTATTCAAATTCTCTTATTTGGAATTAGCATGATTTTATCAGCGTATCATGTCCAAACAAGAGCTTAAGATGTTGTAATTTTTTTTTGCTTCAGGTTTTTTTAATATTTAAATTTTTCTTTTTTTATATAATTTTTAAAACCTTTTTACTATCCCTAATAGTGAATCTAAAGAACACCATTTTGGAGTCATTAGATCACTTTTGCTCATCGACGTTAACATTAATTTCGTTAAATACTTTAAAAGTGCCTTAACCCATTATAGGTCCTAGTTCTAATTGGTTTTGACATATTAACTATATATAGTTGTCAAAATACAATATTTCTATAATTTTTTACAAAAATTACTAGTATTCCGACCAAGAAAGAGCTTATAATTATAAAAAATTGCCATATTATTAAACTATGATGTCCATTTCACCTAAAAAGCGTATTTAGTTAAAATCATTTTCAAATTTGAACAAACAATCATGATTTTTTTTTAAAAAGAATCTTTTGTCTGGGTTTTTTCACTGCAAACATTTATACTTTATGATATTGTAAAGTTTATCATTTTAATTTTTTTCATTTTTTCATAATTCACAGACCAGATAATTTAATGGAAATATCTCATAGTCAATAAAATATTATGCAGACACTATAATTAATTGCCTTAACTACACCGAGTGGTACAAAACCACATTGTTAACCCCCAGGTACCGATACCTCAATTTTGACCAAAATTGGAGATACTGCACTTTTGCTTAGCGCAGCAGTATAAGTGTTAGTATACTAATATTTATAAATGTTTGTTTATATATATATATATATATATATATATATATATATATATATATATATATATATATATATATATATATATATACATATATATATATATATATATATATATATATATATATATATATATATATATATATATATATATATATATATATATATATACATATATATATATAAAAGTTATATTTATAAGTGTTAATGTACTTATATTTATAAGTATTTATAAATTATATTTATAAGTGTTGATATACTTATATTTATAAATATTTATAAGTGTTATATAAAAACTTTACTTATAACTATAGCTTTGTTCTTTTTTTTAGATTCTTTTTTTTTATTTACACATTTATTTATTTTATCAATATAGGAAATAATACTATTATTAGCATTATTCTTTATATTCTGTTACATTCTCTTTATTTAATTGTAAAAACATTTTATTTTAATTGGGAGAATAAAAATACATCCATTAAAATATGATATTTCCTAATAATAAAATTATTCAACAAGTTGCACTGTTGGCATTGAACTTTTTTTGTAGAAACTTTGTACTCAAAAAGCCAATAAACTCTTCTAAAAGGTTTCCTAATCCTTAATACTTTAAATTTAGTTTTTTTGTATTAAATGTAACTATTATTTTTTTTGGAATAAATGTAATTAATATAATTTCATAGACACCAAAAAAAAATTTTAATAAATAATAAAGTTAAATTAAAATTTACTAATCAAAAAATATTCACTTACTTTGTTTTATCTTGCAGTTTCTAAAAAAAAGCATCAAAAATTTATAAAATTTCTGTTTAATGTTCAAAATCTTTTTTAAAATTGTTCATCTTTTTATATATGTTAAAAACTTTTTACTTTGATATTGTTTTTTAATGATTGAGACACCAATAAATATTAAACCTCACCCTGTTTTGTTAATAATTTAAAAAAAAAAACGGAATTTTATATTGTTATAACTCTGCATTAAGAAAACCTTATACGAAAATTAAACATTATCGCTGTCAATACTGCAGTGACTTCTACAATGGAGGATGCTTTTTACTTTTAACAGATCACAAAGTTAGCCTTACATTTGGTAAGTTTTAACAGATCACAAAGTTAGCCTTACATTTGGTAAGTTTTAACAGATCACAAAATTAGCCTTACATTTAATAGATCACAAAGTTAGCCTTACATTTGGTAAGTTTTAACAGATCACAAAGTTAGCTTTACATTTGGTAAGTACTTATTAGTCAACAACAGAAGATACATAAACTTGAATAAATATTCAAGTTTATAATAATAAATATATTTATTATAGTTAAGGATTTTAATCTTTTTGAATGTCAAAAATGCATGGCAAAATGCCAGCACTTTTGACATTCTTAAGTCATTGAACTAATTACTTTTTTGACCAGTTTGATGAAAAAAATTGACTACGAAAGTAAACCTGAACACTAAAACTATTGTTACCGCTGTTAATCATCCTCATCATGGTGAGGACAGCAAAAAAAAAGAGATTAAAATGACATCAAATATATTCAAAGTATTCAAACCTCTAACTAAGGTTTGACCAATGACAGCTAAATTTTAAGAACCTGTGGCCCAAATTAAATGTCTCATAGAACACTTGTAAGTGATAATGATGATCTTCAACCAAACGTTAAAATTATAAGATTTGAAAAAAAAAGTCTAGGTAACTCAAGGTCAAAGTGTTATCTTGTACTTTTTGAAACTTGAAAAAGAAATAAAAAAATAGTTTTGATCAGCATTTTCCATTTATTTTCATCTTTGAAAATAAGATTTTCTTCTTTCCAAAGATGAACTTGATTAAGTTACTAACATTTGTGTTGCCATAAAATCACTCAAACTTGCAATTGAAGCACTTTCTAAATAAAAGGCTGATTCATTCTTTTATAAATTGTAACTTAATTGCCCAGATAAAAAGTTGGATAAAATAAAAATACCAGTTAGTCAGTTTATAAAACAGCAATTTGAAAAAAGAATCATTGAAAGAAGAACACTGATTTAACACATCTAATGAAATATTAGATGTTTTAAATCAAAAAGTTCAAAAAATCAAAAGATTAAGTTTGGAAATAAAATAAAAAAATCTTGGAAATAATCAAAATAATTAAGAACAATTATTACTGTATATTTGCAATGATAAAAATAATTTATTAGTGTTATTATAGTTATTTTGATCTCAAACACCATTTGAAGGATATTTAACTGACATTCCTTAAATCATTAATTGTTTGCTGTTTTTCAGTTACTTCAAAACTGTAATAAACTAATTGTAACAATTTTAGTTATATTTGAAAATGTAGTTTATATGCAACAGCAAAAATAACATACCTTATTTTTGATTTCATCACAAGATTTGAATTCTTTTAATTCAGATGTCATGTTGTTTGAGTCATTTAATCCATCATACTGTACATATTCATTGGAAACATCTTTTGATAAGTCGTTTGCAGAAGAACTTACACTAAAACAAAATAAATTTTATAAAAAACTTTTATTGCATTTGAAAAAGATATAAGGAAATGAAGATAAAAAAAAATGTCGCATTTCTTTAAAAATGGAATAACTAACAATAAAATTATTGAAAGGTAAACATAAAATGCCAGCAAAAAATATAAATGGTAAATTGCAAGTAAATTAAGTTTCTTTTTTTTGTGTGGTAATTTCTCAATCAGATTTGTCATAGAAAAATTTGTTTTTTATAACAATATTTGAAATGCCAATAGACAGTTTCTTTTACCCATTTTAAAAGGTTGAATCTCAACACAGTTTTGTAAATAAAAACTTTTAAAATACATTTTATTTTTTGCATTGATTTGCTGTCACTAACCATTTTTGGTTAGTTGATTTTATACATATATATATACATATATGTATATATCAACTAACCATTTTTAGTTAGTTGATATATACATATATATATATATATATATATATATATATATATATATATATATATATATATATATATATAAATATTTATATATATATATATATATAACTACAAAATTGATAATAAACAATATAATGGAAAAAGGTATGCCAAGCAAAAAAAACAATAATTGAATTTTTGAAATTTGAAAAAAGATTTATTTCTTTTAAATAAATATATAAATGATAAAAAAGCACTAGTGCTTTTTTATCATTCATATATATATATATATACATATATATAGACAGCCTTAGGAATTAGGGTCGGCATGGCAATGCTGACATAACTGCCATCCTAAAAGTGTTTAAGATCAAAAAATTACCGACCTCGTTTCTACGTTTTCTGGTAAGACCTTAGTATCAAATTTTTTTACCAATCTGATGCCAACCTCTAAAAGATTGTTTCTTATATCCTCATTTTTCCTAATTCCGAGGGTTGTATATATATATATATATATATACACAATATATATTGTTACTCTTTTTTTTTTTTATTAATTTATACGACATTTTCAGAAAAAAGAAGAAAAAAACAAAGAATGAAAGAAAAGATTGCTGCCTCATGCCAAACCCTCAATCAATGTAGTGGCACTCTCTTGTGGTAGCAGGCTATAAGATAGTCTATGTATGTACTTTTACTCATAAAATAGTGAAAACCAAAAAATAATGAAAATCAGGAAAAAAATTGAAATTAGTGAAACTCAAAAAACCGTGAAACCAAGACAGCAATGCCACCAAAAAATTAGCAAGATTTAGAAAATATCGAGACCAAGAAAATAATGAAACCAATCAATCTCAAAGTACAAAAATTATTTTACCATAATTAATTGGATGCACCATAATGTATAACACAAAGTTATTTTGTTTTCTTGTTTACCTTAGATCAACTGTAGCAAGACAATTGGACGCCACATTCACCTAATTGATATTAAAAATAAAAATAATCTGACATTTAATAAACAATCCTAATCAATAGATATAAATCATATAAACCCCATAATTTTTTGTTAATTTTATTAAACTTCCTGTTTTTTGAGCTCAAATTTTACTACATCTTTAATGTTGTTTTTTAATTTATTTCTGTGCTTTTCCCAAACTATATAATATTTCAAATGTATACATTAGTTTGCTAAAACACATCATGATCGTAGTATGAAGAAAAAAAAACTATTGGGATATATGATACTTAAACTTTAAACCACTGTGACTCTAAACTCCATTGTACTCTACCTTCCCCTACATAGTTATAATATACACTATATATATATATGGCTCAATTTAACGGTCAGACATCGCTGTCCCTGGGACCAATTTTAGACCTGTTAGAGGAGGGCAACAAACCATTTTTAACTTTTTCATTAAAAATGAACAAGAGTTGGTTGCCCCCATAAATCAGATCTTAAAAACAGTCCGGGGGTGGGATGTCCAACCTTTAAATTGAGCCCTGTACATTAAAAAATTTCATACCTTAGATGGAAAAGAAAAAAAATCATTTTCAGAGCGAGGTGTTTGAATCTCTGTAAGTAAAGGCGGCAAACCCTGTGTCATCTCCTGTAAATAAAGTCTTTAAAATAAAATAAAAAAATATTTCGCAGAATTTTTAATTGCAAACTTATTATCTTAATAATAAAAAAAACTTATATTTTTTATAAAACTTTTTTTTTATAAATATTCAAAATTTAAAACTAAAACTAAGATAATGGTAATAAATATTATAAATTGTTAAAAAAATTAATTTCAGCACTTATACCTAAGTACCATTTCAATTGTTTAGTGAGATATTATATATCAACACAACATATGAATCGGTGAATGTTAAAATGGAGGAAGTCCAACAATGTAAACTTTTGGGAAACTAAAAAACTGTATTTTCTCCCATAATAAATTTTTGTTAATGGTTTAATAATTTTTTTTTTGAAGGTGAAAAACATTATCCTCTTCAGAATAAAAACTATTAAACCATTAACAAAAATTTGCTATGGGGGAAAATGCAGTTTTTCTTTAATTTCTCAAAGTTTACATTGTTGAACTTCTGCCCTTTTAACATTCACTGATTCATATAACCTTGGCAATACAGAAGGCAGTGAAATTTATACATGTTAATTAAAACCTTAAAAGTCACTAAAAATATTTGGCTTTTGTAACATTTTTGTAACCTAGATTTTGTAAATAACCATTTAGTTATAAATGATTATACCATTTCACAAGAATATAAATTTTATAAATACATTTTTTTATGTATATTCTTATTATATTCTTGTAACTATTGTGAAGTTGTTAAAACTTCTAAAGAACTAAAAAAAAAAAAAATCACTTGAAATAAAACAACATTTCTTAGGTTTTATTGACCTTGCTAATTCATATAAACATGTATATATTTGATAGCGAAATCAAAATTGAAAACATTTCAACACAGACAGCTACATAATGCTATGCACCATGTCAGTTATTATTTGTTATTTAACAACGCACAAATAGTTAAAAAAAGAAAAGATAAGAAAACTTTATCTTTAAATAAAGATATGAAGATGTAAAAAAAAAAAAAACACTCAAAAAAAGTTTGTGCGCTTCAGCATATATAAAAATCTACTTTTTATGTATGCTGAAGCACATATATAAAAATTGATTACCTAAACTGAAACATTTTATATTTAAACCCAGAAAACAGTTATCTCCCAGAAGATAGTGGAATACATAAATAATAAAAATAAATCAACTGTTTGTTACACAACACTATAAGACAAAGTCATTGATAAATATAAAAAAAGTAAAAGATAAATTTGCACAGTTGCATTTAAAAAAACTCAATTGCACTCTCACAATTGGTTGTGTAATTTGACAAGTAAAGCTGCATCTTAAAAACCCAATAAATATTTTGTCTTAAAGATGTGAAAATGAACTCAGCCAGATTTTACCAATTTTGGTTTAGCTATTATGAGTTTAGCCAGACTAACTTTTATTGTAACAAAACCTTAAGATTGAGACATATAAAAGAAAGTTTTCAATAAAGAAGTTTGTATTTTATCAAAAGTGAATTATTTCAACAATCCCATCACAGCTTTAAAAGTAGCACATATACAAAGAAAAAAGATAATTGCTAGCAGTTTTACTAGAATATTTTGATAAAATATGCATGAACATGTCAACTGTGATGCAGCTTCTTAATTCAATTTCCAGAATTTTACATGGTATTGGCATTCTGTTACATATGAACTTTGTTATATTCAAGTGCAAAATATTTTTAACTCAACTTTTACAGTTCAAACAGTATTCCAAATTCAGTCCTAATGCAATATATCAAAGTCATGTAAGAATCTTTTATTTATTTTTTAACTTTTCTCAATACTTTGCTAAAAGAAATAAACTAGATCATATCATACATTATTCAAACATGGTTCGAGCATGGTTTCCAGCCTCCCAAGTACATTATTATGCACATTCCCTGCAAACCTTGAATTGGTGCAATGAATTAGTGTTGTTGTAGGCCTTGCTAAACTATTAAATAATCAATATTCAATGATATCGAAATGAACTATTTATTTTGATTTGCAATAATGCATTTTTTTAGAAAAAGTGAAAAAAGTCATACAATTTGTTGTAATTATTTAAGATTTATAGCAATATGTTAAAAATACAGTTGCATGTTTATTTTTCTAATTTCATTTCTTAAGCTCATTTCAATATTTTATAACTACCATCTCATTTCTCATTTTATAACTACATCTCATTTTATAACTACAATCTCATTTCAATATTTTATAACTACCATCTTGGATTAGAGATATAGCATTGAATTTTTTTGCTTGATTTTTTTTTAGATAATATTATCTGAAGCTCAAAAACCCAACAAATCTCATGTTTGTATCATTATAAAAATTCTTTAGATTATATTCTCTACTAATAACACACTTGCGTGATTTAAATGAGTTCTGATAATGCCGTTTTCTTGTTTAAATGACACTAAATAAGAGTTAGCCAATGATGTTTTGATGAATATAAAAATAAAGAAATAAAATGAAAAAAAAACAAAAAAGTGATTACCTTCAAAATACTTTCTATTTCATTTGGTGTTTTACCCTAAAATAAATTAAAAATAAACTTTACTAAATCCATGTCTAAAATAAAAAATTCTCATTTAAATATTTTAGCTAAAAAATTTATAACTTTCACACCTGTGAGTGTTTATTATTTGTTAAATGGTTACTTGTTGAGTTACTATTTGGGATCTTTAACTTTAAAGATTGATCATTTTCAGGCCCATTACTCGTTTTTGTAGGTTCCAAAAAAGTGTGATCATTTTTATCAATTTTGATATTTTCTAGAGTTTTTTTTAATGGAACTGATGAATGGGAAGAAATTCCATTTTTTCCTTTTATCATTAAATTTGTATACCCATTGTTTGTGTTATCAAAGTCAATATCCTTTACTTCAGGAGTTCCTGGCACAGTGTTATCAAGTCCATAGTACTGAGCAGTTTCCTTTGCTTCAATTAAATTCATAAAAGTTGCATAGTCGCCCAACACATGCTAAAATAATTTTGTATATTAAAACAGTTAAATATATTTCATTAAAACTAATTAAATATTATTAATTTTTATTAAATAAGAAATATTTTATATATAAGTGCATTTCATGTGCCTACATAAAACGCACTTATATATACATGAAAAAGCAACTTTGCATAAGGTTTAGTTGCTTACGTTGAGCTAAAAACCTTTTTGTTTGGTAATATTTAAATAACTTAATAGATATTTTAATGAAGTAATTACAGTTTTAAAAACTGCACACTATTGTTACAAAAGTTTGAATAAAAAAATATATAAACAATTCTCATTACTTTCAAATAATAAACTCAGATGAAATAAAAAAATAAAGTATAAATTTTTATTAAAGCTACTTTTTTATTTGAAATATTCATCAACAGAATAAAAATTTGTTAATTGCTTTAAAACGACGTAAATGAACGATATTTAAAAAAATATATAAAAAATTTAAGCAAAATAATCTAGCAAAAATAGCAAAAGCAATCATGTGAATATTTAGTTAGACTATGCTAATTTTATAAATTATATTTGTTCAGGTATTGAAAATATAGCAACAACTGGCAATTAAAAAAATACTTTAAAAAACTTTTTTATCTAACTTAGCTTCACTTAATTTAAATGTTGTTTTGTTTCAATATAATGATTGATTTTATCATTTGACAGTTAGTCTCAAACTTAATGAATGATAAAATAAATAAAGGATGAACCAAAAAATAAAAAATAAAAATATATATTTTTAATTTAAAAGCATCTCAATAATTCAAACCTAATTAATTTAATTTAAAAGCGTTTCAATTAATACTTTAAAGTTAATAATTTTTCTTATATCATTATGATAGTGGAACGATTAGGTTGATTTATTGTTATATTTAAAAAGCACGACTGTTAGTTCGGCATTGGATGAGGGTCCAAATTTTTATAATAGATAATTATTGTTTTGTTTTATTTCCTTAGTAGACATCAGAAAATATCAAATTTTCAAGCTTTAAATAACTTTGAAACTTCTTTTCTATGAAGTGAAACAATTTCAAATTAAAATAAAGACATTAATTATACGCTTCTTTTTTTTTTTTTTATTTCTATAAATTTATTTTATCATTTATTTAAGTTTTTTATTTTTTTAGTTTAGTTTTTATTTCTTGCTTCAGTTGATGGTTTCAGTTCATTTTTAATTTTAGCTTGAGTTTACATTTATTTATTCAGAACACTTTTATAAAAAATTTTAACATAAAATTGCTGATAAAAAAAATTGCACACTTTTTTATTCTTTTACCATTTAAAGTTTTAAGTTTATCACCTGTTGACTTTTTAAAAATTTAAAATAACCGTTACTTTTAAAACTGTAAATTAATATTTAAAAAACAAAATCAAATATTAGCATATTTTATTCATTCATTTATAGTCATAACATGATTGTGTCAAATGTTGAGAAAAATAAACAAATTATTTTATATTTCAAAAAACCGAAGCAAATAAACTTGATTACATTATTACATAATATTTTATTCATCACAAGGTCTACATATGTACATTCAGACACACACAGACACAAACCGAAGGTAAAAGAAAGGTAAACTGAACAGTTGCTTCTTGCTTAGATGTTTTTAATTTATTTTCATAAAATTTCTTGCTTTAGATCTAGTTGAATTCAAGGAGTTGTAATTTACAAAGTTTTGTCATAAGTCATGCACTGTAGGCAAATACAATAATAATAATAGATTCAATCTTGAAATCGTTCCATATTTTGAAATTTTCTGTCCTGTAAATTATTATAATTATTATGTGCTGTGTTACAGGTTGGTACAGAGGAGAGAAGCGAGCGATCAAGTTTGCTATGCTGCAAGTTTTGACAAGAGCCAACAGAATACTCCAGCAACTGCTACTTCTGCATGGTAAACCAAAAATATAGTTGCACAGGGAAAAATGCCCCTCAGATCATTTATCCGGACATACACCTTCCATCGCCTGCATACAGTACCACACCAGTACCACACAGCCCGATCTGCCTGTTCCAACTCCTCCTAGGAGGCATTGGCCATCTTTAAGAGACAGCAGCAAGTAAGATAGCAAGATAGATACTGGAGATATGGACTACGATTCCGCAGATGAAGTTGGGGAAAGAAAGCCATACTTCCCTAACCAGAAAGACGTGAACAAATTAATTAGGGACCTCAGGCTTTTGAAATAGAATGCTGAGCTTCTGATACCCAGGCTCAGTAGCACTTGGTTGATCATGGCGTACAAGTCACGGAAGTGACAAGTCAAAGGAAGAAGTATCAAAGATTCTCCAACTTCTTCAGTCAACATTATGAGCTGTGCGTCTGCAGTGATCTTGCTGTTCTATTCCAAGCTATAGGTATTGCATGTAATCCTATTGAATGTTGTCTATTCATAGACAGTTCATCCCGGAGCCTTAAAGTTGTGTTGCTCAACAATAGAAATAACTACTCGTCTCTCCCGATGCCCCACTCTGTGCATCTCCAAGAGAACTAAATCAGTGTAAGTATAACAACTATGGATGGGAGTTCATTGGTGACTTCAAAATGATATCATTCCTCGTGGGTCTTCAAGGAGATTTCACAAAATTTGCTTGTTTCCATGTCTTTGAGACAGCCATGACATCAAGGCACATTATCGCACAAAAGACTGGCCACAACGGACCAATTTTCTGTTAGAAAGAGCAGTTTAAATTGGGAGCCGCTGATAGAACCTCATAAAAAGTTTATGCCACCACTGCACATCAAATTAGGCCTCATTAAGTAATTTGTCACTGCTCTTGACGAAGAGTCAACAGCATTTCAATAACTCTAAGGACTTTTTCCATAGCTGTCTGAGTCTAAGGTCAGGGCTCATATATTTGTCAGACCACAGATCAAAAAGATCATAGAATGTGAGGATTTTGCAAAGCTGTTGAACAGGACAGAGAGAGAATGGCTTGGAGCAGTTTCGTTGCAGTTGTTCAGGACTTACTAGGTAATCACAAAGTTGAAAACTATATGGAGTTGGTGCAGACTCTCATAAAGAATTATGCCAAAATGAGATGCAGAATGTCTCTGAAAGTCCATATCCTTGATTCGCATCTTGAAAAATTAAAGGAAAACATGGGCACATACTCCGAGGAGCAAGATGAGTGCTTTCATCAAGAAGCGACTACTTCGAGAGAGTGATTTATAGTACAATCGTAAATCTAGAAAATCTAAACATTAGCAAACAAAAATTGTGTTAAATAGTGTAATATTTTAATCAAGTAATGATAGTTTGTCAAAAAACATAAAAAAAGAAATTCAATTTATATAGTTGTGGAAAAAGAGTAGAACTTTTGTGACTTTGACATCAGAAATTTATATTCAAGAGTGCCTTCAAAGCGACTTTTGCCACTCATTTGATTGCACACTAAAATTAGTTTGTTTTGGCCTGACTTAACTTCATACCATTACGGTAAAAAAACTTTAGAGTGCTATAATTTGAGAAAGGTTAATTTTGTACAAAAAAAGCTCAATCCACCAAATTGCCTACAATTCCTGTCCATTGAAAAATATTGTGGTATTGGTAAAGAATATTTGCATAAAACAGGCGAGACTATTAATCCACCAAATTGCCCACAATTCCGGCCCGTCGAAATTTATTGTGATATTGATAAAGGATATTTCCATAAAACAGGCAAGACTATTAATTCAGTACAAGAATTGCTGAAGGCATGGTCAACTATAAGCAAGAAAATGACAATGACAGTTGTGCAGAAACTATTGGGCACTAATAATGTACAATTAGTTTTTAGAAATAAAGAAAAATTTTAAAACTAAAAGTATTTTTATACTCTTTAATTTGTTACCTTCAAATAAAAATTAAAGAAATTTGTAAAAAAACAGTTATTTCAAATATTTTTGAAAAGATTTAACTTTCTCATATTTTTCAATCTTATGCTTTATATATATATTATTAAGGGGTAAACAGATCCTATCTGTTGACCATCTTCGCACCCCTTCTTCATCTACTAGGCTGGCGCAAATGTATTTTTAATACATTGTTCCCAGATTAGGATGTTGAATGCTTTAATATATTGTTTCTAGTTTAGGATGTTGAATCTTCTTGACTCAATGCATGGGTTTTGCTTGTATCTCTGCTTTTATGACCAACTCATTCTACTATCTCCTAACGAGGGTACAGCTCTAAAACTCAGTTTTATGGTTCTGAGGCCAGCTGGTAGTCAGGTTTCCCAAACTCTGTGGTAGCTTTCAGAGAGGCTGATTCCATCAACAGCTGAAAAATATCAAAGTATTAACAGTGCCATGTTGCGCATGAATGGTGTCCCTGTTTGTACTTTTGGTGTGCATTGCGGAGGCCACATTTGGAGCCCTTTGTTACAGCTTAGGGTTTATTAGTAGTAATGAGGCAATTGCTTGAGCTATTAAACAGTGTTCTGAGTACTATCAATGCTTTGAGTCAAGTTCTTCAATATAATTTTAAAATGAATAAAGTACTAAAAACTATAAAACAAAAAACCATCATCATCACCAAGTTCTCTAAACCTATCATTCACTAATATTCATGGTCTTCGAAGTAACTTTTCTTCTGTTGAGCCTTATTACTTGCAAAGTTCACCAGACCTACTTGCTCTTTGTGAGACTAAATTGAGTTCAGCTGTCTCATCTTGCGATCTTAGTGTTGATGGTTATCTTCCTTTAATTCGTAAAGATTCCAATAGTCACATGCTTGGCCTGGGTATTTACATTTGTAAGAATTCACCCATTTGTCGTGAAACTAGGTTTGAATCCACAGACTATTCTTTCATGTGCTTTGGTTTAACACCACTTCACTCTATTGCCTTTCTATTTGTTCTATATTGCTCTCCTTCATCTCAAGACTGCACTCTTTTTGATGTTATTTCTCTTTATCCATCAGCTAATATAGTTGCTGTTGGTGACTTTAATGTTCACCATTCTAAATAGGTTGGCTCTAGTGTCAGTGACTCTGCAGGCTTTAAAGCCTACAACTTTTGCCTTTCACAATCCCTAACTCAAATAGTCAACTTTCCAACTCGCGTTCCTGACAACCCGAATCAGTTGCCTTCTCTACTCGACTTATGTCTTGTTTCTGATCCTAGTCAGTGCTCAGTTTCTCCACATTCACCCTTAGGTGCTTCTGATCACAGTTTGATCTCTCTAAAACTCATATCTCATTCTTCTTCATCACCTAAATTCCCCTATTATGGAACCTTTTACAACTACAGTAAAGCTGATTGGGATTCTTTCCCTGATTTTCTTCGTGATGGCCCTTGGGTAGAAACCCTTTGCCTGTCGACAAATGTGCATCTTACATAACATCGTGGATTCAGGCTGGCATGGAATCTTTTGTTCCCTCTTGACGATTCCAGGCCAAGCCTTACTCTCCTACATGGTTTTCCTCACAATGTGCTGCTGTGATTGCCTATCGAAAACATTACTTCCATATTTATCAGCATAACAATTCTCCAGAAAACAGACGTCTGTTTATTACTGCTAGAAATCATTGTAAAATGGTTTTGTCTGACCCCAAGGCCCTCTATTCTCAGGTCATGAAATCTCGTATCTCATCTCAAAAATTAGGCTCTCGTGACTTCTGGAGAATCTTTAATAATATCAATAATAAGGGCAAATCTATAATTCCACCTCTCTTGTATGGTTCAGACTTTGTCACCTCACCTAAAGACAAAGCTGAGATGTTTGCTAAAAACTTTTCATCAATATCATCTCTTGATTCCACTAGTTGCTTTCTACCTGATATTGCCAACAAACAGGTTGATCCATTGCTTGACATTGATATCACTCCAGCATCTGTATCTAAAGTGATTTCCTGCCTCTACTCTTCTACAGCTTGTGGCCCGGACAACATACCTGTTATTGTCTTGCAGTAGTGTTCTCCATGGCTGTTGTCTATACTCTCAAAACTATTCAACAAGTGCTTATCAGAGTCTTGCTTTCCAGCCTGCCGGAAAGCGGAATCTGTTATCCCTATCTTAAAAAATTCTGGAGAGCGATCTGATTTGCCTAACTACCGTCCTATTAGTCTTCTTCCTATCATAAGCAAGGTTTTTGAATCTGAATTGTTTGCTAAAATCTTTTCATCATTATCATCTCTTGATTCCACTAGTTGCATTCTACCTGATATAGCCGTCAAATAGGTTAACCCATTGCTTGACATTTGTATCACTCCAACTCTGTATCTAAAGTGATTTCCTGCTTAAACTCTTCTACATCTTGTGGCCCGGACAACATACCTGTTATAGTCTTGCCAAAGTGTTCTCTGGAGCTGCTATCTATACTCTCAAAACTATTTAACAAGCGCTTATAAGTCTTGTTTTCCAGCCTGCTGGAAAGCGGCATCCATTATCCATATCTTCAAAAATTCTGGAGAGCGATCTGATTTGTCTAACTATCGTCCCATTAGTCTTCTTCTTATCATAAGCAAGGTTTTTGAATCTTTAATTAACAAACACTTAATTTCTTATCTTGAATCTAATAACTTACTTTCTGACCATCAATATTGATTTCGATCTTCTTGTTCTACAGCTGATTTGCTAACAGTAATAACTGATAGGTTTTATTGTGCATTAGATAAAGGTGGAGAGGTTAAGGCCACCGCTCTTGACATTTCAAAAGCTTTTGATAAAGTTTGGCATGCTGGTCTTCTCCATAAGCTTTCTTCTTATGGTGTATCTGGTACTATCTTTAAGATTATTGAATCCTTCCTTTCCAATCGTAGCATAAAAGTTGTCCTCGATGGACAGCACTCTTCTTCTTATTCTGTAACTTCAGGGGTTCCTCCAGGTTCTATCCTTGGCCCTATACTCTTTTTAATTTACATCAATGATCTTCCAGATATTCTTACATCTAAGGTGGCATTATTTGCTGATGATACTACCATTTATTTTTGTCGTGATAAGAAACCAACACTCTCTGATTGCTTGGAGGGGGCATTTGAGCTTGAAAAGGATCTCACTTCTGCTACAGCATGGCGCTCACAGTGGCTGGTGAACTTCAATACAGATAAAACTCAATTTTTTTCAGCCAATCATTATCGCAATAATTATATTTATAAACGGTGGTGTACTCGATGATTCATCTACTCTTCATCTTCTAGGATTAACTCTTACTTCCAATCTTTCTTGGAAACCATATATCAAATCAGTTGCAAAATTAGCATCTGCTAAGGTTGCATCTCTTTATCGAGCTTATCACTTTCTTACTTCGGATTCCATTCTCTATCTCTATAAATCTCAAATCCGGCCTTGTATGGAATACTGTTGCTATATCTGGGGCGGATCTTCTAATGATGCCCTTTTTCTTTTAGACAAGGTGTAAACATAGTTGGATCTGCTCTTGCAGATCCAACTATGTTTACACATCGTCGTAATGTTGCTTCTCTTTCTCTTTTCTACAAATACTATAATGAGCACTACTCTAAAGAGCTAGCGTCTCTTGTGCTATCTACTAAAATTCATTCTCGTGTTACTCGTCATTCAATTAAGTCTCATCCTTTTTCTGTGACTGTTCCTAAGTGCTCTAAAAACGCTTATTTGTCTAGTTTTTTACCTCGAACATCAGCTCTTTGGAATTCGCTTCCTTCATCTTGTTTTCCTGATTCATATAATTTGCAATCCTTTAAGTTGTCCGTCAATCGTTATCTTGCTCTACAATCTTCATCTTTTCTCTTTCAGTAACTTCCAACTTTAATTAGTGCCTTGTTGGAAGTAAAGATGTTTTAAAAAAACAATATATATATATATATATATATATATATATATATATACATATATATATATATATATATATATATATATATATATATATATATATATATATATATATATATATATGTCTATAGTTTGTTGTCTTTGGGAAGAGCGGAAGGAAAAAAGTGATTCTTACGCCAACACATACGTCACTTTTAATTACTTTTGACTTTCGTCCAACATTTGCGTGTTGTCAGAAAGTAAAAACCATTAATTTAATTACAAATTAATCGTTTTTTAAAAAAGCTGCAAAAACGCAAATTTAATTGACCAGAATGTTTTTTAAAACATTCTGAATGTTTTTAACAATATAAACAATGTTTTTATTTTTATTCTTTTTAATAAAATGTTTTTATTTTTGTTTTTTTTAATAAAATGTTTTTATTTTAATTTTTTTTACTGTAAATCATTTACGGAGTGCTGCTACATCAACTATCTTATCGCCTAACTTGCTAGATTGTGCTGCTACATCGACTGACAAATAGCCTGACTCGCAAGGGAGTGCTGCTATATTGACTGACAAATAGCCTGACACGCAACGGAGTGCTGCTACATCTACTATCTTTTAGCCTGACTTGCAAGGGAGTGCTGCTACATCGACTGAGGGTTTGGTTGGGGCAGGCAGTCTATCAATTAATAAAAATAAAAAATCCGGTCTTGTATTTTAACTTTTACTTTTTGTCAACAAAATATGGAAGAAAACTTTCAGACAACATATAAGTGTTTATATATATATATATATATATATATATATATATATAATGCAGTAGTGGTTTAGTGGTAGAGGGCTTGCTTCATAAGCAAGTGGTTCCGAGTTTGATCCCCACCACATCCCTGGTAGTACTGCACTCCACTTGTTTCTCCGCGCAGCGACTTAGTTCGCTAAGGTTTTGTGTTTCGGAGTTAAAGAGTTGAAAGATGGTTACAACCGCAATTAAGTAGCCTCCTTGTCTTTAGTGGAGGAGGCTATTTAATTTCCTTCTCAGCCTTGAGGAGATAAATTACCAAAAATATATGTGTGTGTGTGTATATATGTATATATATATATATATATATATATATATATATATATATATATATATATATATTTATATATATATATATATTTAACACGCTATCAAAAAGTATAAAAAATTGTTCATTACATACTTTTTCTGCAGGTTGCAGGTTTTAAAAAAGCAATCAACTTTAATATAGTTCTGCAAGGTTTTGATCTTTTTGTGACAAAAAAAGTCATTTTAAAGTTGCAGTAGTAAAATAGATAAATTTAAGATTTTTTTATTATTTGATAATTATTTGATATAATTGAAAAACCTTTAATAAACTGGTTAAAATCTCAAGCTTCTTTGCACATTTTTTAACCCGGATCTATTTTAAAGACCTAAATACATGCTTTAAAGTGAGAAATCAGTAAAACTTGTAAAATCAAGTCTTAAATTTTTCAAACCACATCAATTTTTTTAAATGTTAATTCACCAAGGCCACTACAGTTGAGAAGGTTACTATTTTTGTGATTGCAACCCTCTCTCAACTCTATAACTTCAAAACACAAACCTTGATGAACAAAGCTGCTGCGCGGAGAACAACATTTTTTAGTTATACTTTGTTTGTTTTTTTCCTTTTTTTTATTATTAGGACATAAAGATATTGCAGTTTCCAGTCAATTAACTTCAAAACAGTTGTAAGAGAATGCTAAATATTCTTTTGTTAAAATAAATAGTTTTTATTAGAAAGAATCTCTAATAAAGAATCAGAAATTTTTATAAAAATTTTAAATAAATACGAAACTATAAAAAATTGTACAGCGCTTTGCAATTATTTTTTTCTATACAAACACAGTTTTGTTTAAGTGATTTAAAAATAAACATTTTTTCGGAAAAGCTTTAAATCAAACTTAAATCTTAACAACAACAATAATAATTGAATTAATAATAATTAGTATTAATATTTACCTTAGTAGTCGTGGACAGAAATATTTACCTTAATAGTCGTGGACAGAAATGATTCATCTTGTGGCTAAAAAACATGTATAAAACAAAATATCAAAATCATAGAAAACAAAAAGCTTCCTATATACAAATAACAAAAAAAAAAAATTTTATTGCAAAAACTATTATAAAAAGTTAATTATAGTTGATCTAAGTTGAATAAATATAAGTAAAAAAACAATGAAACAAAACTTAAAATAAAAACTACTTACACGCCTTGGTTCAATATTGAACATCCCATCAAACCTCTTGAATTAAAAAAACAATTATTAAACATTTTTTACAGTCAAATTATAGATAACATGACCAGACAATGAAATGCTAGTAAACAACATGTTACTACTTTTCAAAAATATATATTTTAAACATGTGTTAGTCTTAGAACTTGTTTTAATATTACCAGTTATTAAGGTTTTAAAACATATTATTTAAATATTAAAATAAAAAAAGATAAAGACTAGAAAAAGAAGAAAAAACCTTAAAGGCTTGAGATGCAGCTTGTGCAGTAGCCTTTTTGTGTCTCTCTTTCATTGCTTGTTCTTTAAGTAACTTGATTTCAGATATGCTAAAAAAAGTTTTACTTCAATCAACCTCTGAAAACTTAAAAGAATGAAATAATTAACTTATATAATATTGATTTGCAACAGATATTACAGAATAGCAGAACTTATGGGTGTTTACTAAGTATGTATGGGTTTAGTAAGTATGTATGGGTGGTTACTAAGTAACTAAACTTTAACCATTTTGAAACCTTGGGCAGTTTATTAAAATGAGCCATTTTAAAAATGGAAAAAAAAAAGGAAAACAAAAAATTCATATCTTAATTTCATTTTTTTAAATTAATTTTAAAGTTTCTTTTTTAATTATAAAAATGTTAAAGTAATAACTTGCCTGTTTCTGACAAAGAGATATGTGCATTTTTCAACAAAGTTATAACATGTGTATTAGGGTGCATTAAAAAACCTCTTCCTTCAAAAAAAAAAAGATTTATTCCTACTCTTAAAATTTTTTAATGGTTCTCACAAGCAACTCTGTTAAATTTTCTTAAAATGTAATTTAAAATATAATTGGGTTTAGAGTAGTGATGAAAATTTCCCAGAAATCTTTGACTAGGGAAATTTGAAAAAAAAAAATTTATGTTATTTCAAAGTTATTTTATGAGTATTAAGTAAAATTTTATTTACTTTTATTTACATAATTATTATGTAATTTTATTATGGCCAACTTTATGGTAAAATATTGCAAAGTAGATTATAAAATTTTTAGATAACCATCTGTGTAAAATACTTTTTTATTTTGTTGAGTTTATTTAATTGTAACTACAGTAGCAAATATGATAATTTGCTTTCAAAATTTTCAAAAAATTGTTTTACCATGTTATTTGCTTAGCATATTGACATTCAGCACTGTAGCAAGCTAAAATGACACTGGAGGCTAGACATAACTTGTGTCCCCACCCCTAAAAAGGGGAGGGTCAAAACCTCTACTGTTTTCAGTAAATAGTGCCAAGTGAATTACTTGTGTGTGCATGTGTGTTTCATAACAATCATACTAAGCAAAGTATTTTATTACTTTTTTACTGAATATTCATTTATTCAGATATGATCATTTATTTAGATATGGTAAAAAGTGTTATAAAAAATTATAGGCAGATCATTTATTGGGCTTTTCTTACAGATATGGTAAAAAATGTTATAAAAAATTATAGGCAGTGGAAGGCAAGATGTCAGCTGCTATAAAAACATTATGAACATATGCAGGCCTAGTTATAAAACGTAAACTGATGTGCCATTTACATATGTGCTAAGCCATTTAACGTAAGCAGTAATTTATGTAAGCAATTTTGAATCATTTTTTTATATTTAAACAAGTCTAGAGAAATCATTAAAGCAGTAAGAAATTAAGTAAATAATGTTATAAAAACCACATATGAAGTTTGAATGACGATTACATAAAAAGTTTGTATGACAATTACATTTGATATTCGCGCTATTTACGAATGTAATAACTTAAAAAAATTTTATTTTTACTAACCAAATTTTTCCATCAAAAAGTAAATTTTTTCAGTAAAAGAAAAAAAAAAATGTTATAAGCGCTTAAAAAAAGAAATCATAAAATAAATTTTATTACCTAGCGCAAACTATAACAAAAATAATTACCCAATTTAAAAGAATAAATAAAAAACAAAATAAAAAATTATAAGCTAAAAAATAGTACACGTTAATTTTTATTTTATATTAGCGCCACTTTTGATATTTTAAATTTTGTTTGTCTGTTTATTTTGATGTAATAATTGATTTTATCAAAAAAATGAAAAAATATTATTACAAACTTTAAACGACATCTTACAAAGAGTTTATTTTTTCATAATCAAAAAGAAAATTTCTTTTATGGATGTAACTCTATTATTACCTTTTTTTTGCTTGAACTTACGCTTGAAGCAATATAGCTCTTGCAATATCTTTTTTTATATTTATAAGTTTTATTTTGCGAAAAGTGATAGTTTAGAAAAATAATATTTTATAATAGTTACATCAGCTTTACATAAATAACAGATTATGCAATATCAAAAAAGTAAAAACAGAAATTTCCTTATAATTAAGAAAGAATTTTGATTAAAAAAGTTAATGAAATTTAAAAAAACTAGTTGTTTTTTTCCGTCAGTTTTTCTTTCTCCTTTTCTATTTTTTATAAAAAATTAAACTCCTTGTTAATATGTTATAACTTATAATCTGCATCAAAAATATTTATAAAGCATACATTTAGCTTTTTTGTTTCAAGGCAAGTGAAAGCACAACGGTATATATCTTTTAATAAATGATACTTGGAAACTTAAATTTTTGTTTGTCACACAAAAAAAGCACTGGTAAAGTAATTAACTTGAGTTTTTTTCTTTGCGACAATTAATTTTTTTTCTTTATTAATAACTTTTTAAAAGTAAAAACCTGTTTATTTGCAAAACTGCACATTTTTTAATTTATTTATACAAATGTTGAGAGAAGAAAGAAATTAATTTATGTTAAATGATAATAAAAGATTTAATAGTAAATTTAATTACTTATAATTAAAAAAATAAAAATTAAAACAAAATTTTTTTCAACATTGACATTCTACAATATATACATTAAAAAAATAATTTGTTTTTCTTAATTAATAAAATAAACTTGTTTTGCAGTAATTTATTTTGTTGTGGTAGTTTATAAAAGTTAATAAAGATAATTTTTACAAGATTTTTTAAAAATAATTAAAACTTTATTAAATAAATTTTTTGCCAAATTTTTTATCACCAGAGGTTTTGATTGTCAGAAAAATTATTAATGTAAATAAGAAAAAGGACAGAATCTTAAGGTACCCCAGAAGTTACTGTATATTGATCGTCAGAGAGTTATTAGACACTAAATGAGATTTTAGAAAATTGTTGATTACAAACTCAAAGACCTTGCAAATAACAGAAAGAAGATTAATTGGATGATAGTTAGAGGGGTCAGAATGTTCTTTAGAGTTTGTAAAAATTGGAATCACACATGCCATTTCTCAGCAGGCAGAAAAACAAGACTCAGTCAAGCACTTATTAAATAGATTAGAGAGAATTGTAGGGGGTTCTGACAGGAATGTTGTCTGGACCACAAGCTGTGGAAGAGTTTAATTGAGATATGACTTAAGCAATCGAAGCCAAAGTGATTTGAATGTCTAACAATGGGTTAACCTGTTTAGCTGAAAATGGAATGTTCAACTTTTGTTAATGACACTGTTGAAGATTTTCCAAAAGTCTCTTCTGAGATAAGATACAAGATTTAACAAGTTGATAATAACGAAACTTAGCTTGAGACTTTTTTACATTGATTTCTTGCATTAATAAAAAGTTTGTTCTCAAGAGAGTTTACATGCAATGGTTTCATAAGAGATGTTCTCTAAAGATTGTTGGTTTTGAGAGTAGAAAGTGTACTTTTGGAGTGTATAGAGAAGAAATTAAAAAAAAAGATTGAAATAAAAAGTGGAGAAAAGATAGTGTATTTTTGTAAATTTTGTTATCTTGGAGATACAATTGGATCAGCTGCTGGAGCAGAAGAAGCATCTAGGCAAGAGTAAGGTCTGCTTGGGCCAAGTTCCAAGAATTATCTCCACTTTTAACAGCAAGAGGTGCTTCATTAATGATTAAAAGAAAGTTTTACAGCACATACGTTCAGAGTGTTATGATGCATGGCAATGAAACATGGACAATGAAGGTTGATGATGTCTAGTTTTTGGAAAGAACAGAAAAGATAATGATTCGATGGATATCCGTTGTTTAAAAGACAATAAAAGCAGTGATGATTTACGATTAGGCGTAAAATTAAAATAAATAAAATTTTAGATAATAAAATATTAGGCGTTGTGAGTATATCTGATTGGGTACGTCAAGGAAGATTTAGGTGGTTTGGGGATGTAAAGCATAAAGATGCAGATGACTGGTTATCAGCATGTAGAGAGTTGGAAGTTTCAGAAGAAAAAGCTAAAGGTAGAAGCAGAAAAACTTAGAAAGAATGTGTTTCAGATGATTTGAAAAAGCTACATTTAAGGAATGATGTTCAAGACTGTGTATGTTAGAGAAATGACATTATGAGAAAAGTCCAACCCGTGCAAGCACGGAAACAAAGATGATGATGATAATTACTAACTTAGCCAAAGCTGCAATAAGTTTTAAGATTAATGATGCTGCTACAGCTGCAATAGCAACAGCTACTTTAATTGACAATGGAGTCGTTAAGAATAACAAATCTCAGATAATAACAGAATAAAAAGTGTTTTGTTAAAAAGCAAATGGCTATTTCAATTGAAACTAAGCATTGGCCATAGGTTTCACAGCTAAAATTAATTTGTGTGGATGGCAAGAATGACAAAATTTTGTTAGTCTATTTGATGAGTAATGGGTATTGTATAGAACAACTCAAGATAAACATCACATCAATTTTACTTGTTAAAGAAGTAGTTGTTTTTCCCTATTTCTGGAAAAAATATGACACATGTTTAAGTAGAGAACGGTACAGAAAACAGTATGGCTTCAACAACACTAAATGTTTTTACTGAATATGATACTATTGAATGGTTAGAAGTGATTGGTCTAGATAATACAAGTTCCATTACTGGTGTTAACAATGGTTTAGTTATCCGATAAGAAAAATTTTTTAAACGTAGCATTCATATAGTGGTTTGCTTACTTCACCATGAGTGAGTTACCTCTTTTATATCGGAAATAGAAAAATTAATGATCCTAAAAACTATGAAGGTCCTACTGGTAAACAAATATTTGAAATTTTCATGTATGAATAACCATTAGTAATTCAAAAATCTCCAGGGTTACTCCTTCAGGCTGCTTTTTTCAAAAAAAAACTCTTGATGCTATGCTGCAAGACGATGAGAAAGTTTTAAGAGCCTGTGCTCTTGATCAAATTTTTCAAATTATGCTATTCAAGAAAATCAATCAGGATTTCAAACAAAAAATCAAAGATATATCCTTGTACTTCAAAGTTGAAGTTTGGAGTTTGTTGATGTTAATGTTGCTTGATGTTGATGTGGCTTTATTAAATTTTGAGCATCCTACTTCATTTTTTATTACCTTATGTAAGTTACAACAAACTATTCAAACTGCTAGAAAAAATTCTCTCACTGATCTGCCAAACAACTCACAATCGGTGGAACTTTCCTCTGAAGCCTTAAAAAATGTTTATGGAACGGTGAAGAGGCATAATTACATGCTGGTTAAAAACCAGAACAGAATAGAAACCAACAGAAACACGACCATTGCATATTTTCTCCAAAGTAATTTTATCACCTTTAATGTTACAAAAAATATAGAAAATGACAAACATTTCTTTAAAATACAGTTTGTTGTTTCTTCCAATATGAGAAAAATAAAAAGTTTTTGTATTGCCAGTAATAAATGTTAAAAATTAGATAAACCATACACAGGGCACAAAGGCGTGAGATAAAAATTCTAGCTTCTATTAAACTAACCGAATTTAAAACAAAATCAGAACTCTCTGTGAACACTTTCCAATAAAAAAAAATATTGAAAAAAAAAAAAGGGGTAATAATTTTTTAGGAAAACAGACAAATAGTTGAAAACTTTGAAGTGACTTCCCAAAATTACCTTCAGTCCAAATCAGCTAATTTTTTTAGAACCGTGATTATATATATGTATCCCATAATCCCAAAATGAGCCAATGTATTCAGAAAAAAAAAGTATGTTTAGACAATGGCTTAGTAGCCATCAATACTAAGATTTGAAGAAAAACCAGCTGAATTCAAATTAGTCTCAGAAGCAAGCAAGTCAGGTGAATTTTGCAATAGGTAAAAATTATAAAATAGAAAGTTACTTTGAAGACCACAAATATTTGTGAAAGATATTTTTTTAAATGGTGATGATCATTTTTTATGTTAAATATTTTTAAGTACTTAAGGCATGACATCCTAAGCACTGAGCTATGCAGTTGTCTCAGTCCTGCTAGTTAACCCAAAGTTGTAACTTAGGGTTCCTTATGTGGCCTTGACAATGCCCACTAAAAGCACCAACAGGGACACAGTCCATGTATTAATACATATTGTATACATCTAAAACTTGTCTTATGCATACAGGGATTTTTTACAGCTGTTATTGGAATCAGCTTCTCTGAGAACTACCAAAGAGTTTGGGAAACATTACTACCAACCTTAGGACTTAAATTTAGCAAGAAAATGGAGTTATAAAACAAAAGTTTATTTTGCAATTTATTATAAGTACAGATTTGTTATATGGTTTCTAGGATTAGGATTGAAGGTTACTCTAATTGTATCTAAAACTGTTTAAGATTTAAGCAGTTAAAATACACAAAATCTAAATTATCAAAATATGTAAAAAGTTTTGTTTTATAATGCCTTAACTTTAATGAACAGTTATTTGCATTATTTTATTTTACAACAAATATTTTTGTTCATTAAGTCAAATACCATGTAAATATTTGACTTAGTATTTCAAAGCTGTGAGTTTACCATCACAAAATATAGTAACAAAATAAGTTCCTTATTTTGTTACTATATTTTGTGATGGCAAATCAAGGCAAGGTTGTAAATATATAACTCTTGATCTTGACAATGCTTTTTAAAATATACCTTTTTTACATTCGATACTAGTTGATCAGCATTTGGATATATGCTTTGTATTAGCTTACATACTGTGTTTCATGAGCAAGATAGGTTAAGTTTACTATTTTAAGATAAAATATTTTTTTGCTCAAGCTATTTTTACCATATGTGGTGCAGCATCAGCAAAATAGTGTCTTTGTAAAAAATTCTCATCAAAAAGCTTAGCAATAGTGTTATAATTAGCTTTCTCAAGCACAGCAAAGTTCAATAAAAATTTTTGTTTAGTGATTTGTTGCATTTAATGTAATATTTCAATAATAACAACTGGAATGTATCACCAAGAAGTGGTTCCATTATTTGACATCCACAAACAACCATCACTTTTTAATTATTCTTTTATTAATGGTTTCGATAAAAGATTAGTAGTGATGTACCAGTTAATCAGCATTGGTATTAGAATCAACTTAATTTGCCATTTTTGCACAATCAGTATCGACATCTGCCTTTTTTTACTAACCAATGGAAACTGGAACTTTTTTACTAACCAATGGAAACTGGAACTTTTTTTACTAACCAATGGAAACTGGAACTTTTTTTTTACTAACCAATGGAATTTTACTAACCAATGGAATTTTTTACTAACCAATGGAATTTTAATACTTTTATTCTGCATTGTGATAATAAATAAATAAACAAACTAAACTTAATGCATTAATTATAATTTTTTTGAGAAATTGTTTATATTGATTTTGTTTACAGGCAAACTTGTTTTTTCTTAAGATAATGTTTATAAGCTTTAATTTAACAGCTCAATGTACTTATACTTTTATTATCATGTTTTTAGAATAATTTTATTTTATTTTGTTTTATTTTGTCATGCCCTCAATCTCTGTTGAAAGTGAACGATTTTTAAGTTGTGAATGACAAATTTATTCTCCACAACAAAATAGGTTGGCTCTGGAAACAGAAGAAATGCGTGAGTTTTTACATTACAATATTTATACACAATTTTGAATACTAAACATTGTTACAACTGTTATTGGGGCTTTTTTTAGAAGTTTTTAGAGTTATTATTTTCTTGGTATCGATTTTGAAGTCTCTTATTTTATTTTGAGAAAATATATTTCATGTTATAAAGTTTTTATTTATTCGTTCTTATAAAGAGTTTAAAATTCTAAGAAAACTGCTTATATTAATAGCATTTTATTTTTAAAATTGAAATAAAAATTGTTTCTCTAAAATTGCATTTATTTTTTGAAAGTTTTCTTTTTATAGTTAAAAAAAAAAAAATGTATATTATTTTAACTGAGCTTTACTAATATCTTTTAAAATAAAGGTTTGGCTCTAATTTGGGTCCAAGTATTTGTTTACCAGTACTGATTCCATGAAAAAGTTTATATGATTTAAAATTGTATGGTTCTATATTTTAAAAATTTTAATAATTACTTATTCTAATGGTATCGGCATTGCTATTGCCTTTTCCTACCCATCGGCATCAGTCTAGGCATGGGCCACAAATGTGCAATTGGTACATCACTAAAGATTATTCAGGGGTAATTCCGCATCAAATCACCCAAAATTTAGGAAATTTTAAACCATGGGTCTTTAAATTTTTTAAAAACTTTTTTGGCTGTTAAATATTTTAAAGGAAAGTTAAGACATAAAATTTCAGCTAAAAATGTTGAGCGGTTGACAAGATACTGCAATTTTAATATTGACCTGGTTCCCAAAATTACCCGATTTTCATAACAATTTTTCTTAAAAATATAAGAAACAAAAATGACAAAAATATGAAAATGAATATATATAATGTTTTTTTGATGCTGAATTCAATAAATGTACCTAAAATGCTGAAATGTTAAAGGAACATGCTTAAGAGTTAATAAAACAACTAGTTTCTATAAGTCAACTTTTGGAGCCCAATATCTCAAAACACTCCCATTAAATATTTTTTTTTTGCTGTTAATATTTTCAGTTGCTTATAATCTTACTAGGCACAAAAAATCTAACAGGAAAAACAACTGAAACATATGGAACTTTAATTTCAAATATATATCAAATTTTCAATAAATTATTTAAAATATTAAATTTAGTTTATAGACTCCTTAGAAGAAAAAAACAAAACAATTTTGTTATATTTAAGGAAGTCTTAATTATATGATAACTTGTTTATTTGATTTTAACAACTGAAAAAAACATCCTGTTTTGTTTTTATATAAAAACTGACTAAGTGTGATATTGAAGTGCATTTGTTTTTGAAATTTTGACAACTATAGTTTGTAAAAGTTTATAAAAACTAGTTTATAAAAATTTCAGTTATAGAACAACATTTATTGGTAAAATTTTATTTAAATTTAAACAAATTAATAATTTGATATACATAGATTGTATATATATAAATATATAAATTAAAAATATTTATCAGTGCAAAAAATTATACAACAGAAAAATTCTGAAAAGGTTTGAATTATTTCTATATTAAAAACTTTTTTTTTTACTGAAAATTAAGTAGGAAAGAAGAATTCTCTTTTTTTTAGGAAACACATTCATACTAAGTAATTTATCTTAAGATGTGTTCTATTGGCTTAATGACATCAGAGGCATGCAAAGGCCAACAAGATGTGATTGAAACTTAAAGCAATAAAGAAAAAATAACTATATCATTATGCTGTAACATTAAATTATCAAACTAAACAATATTATGTGAAAGACATACTACAAAATATTTGAAAATGTATCCTATATGGCAGAAAGCATAGATGTAGTAAGTAGATGTAGAATTTTAATATTTTAATATATATACTTTTTTAATTTGTATTTTCCAAAACATAAACAATGTTTTAAACAATTGTGCAGATAAGCTTTATACAATTCAATTTTACTATTTTTAAAATTACTTTTAGAAAATCTTAGAGTAGTTACGATAAATGAGTCACAAGTCATGATGAGAAGTAGTTTGAATATTGGTCCTGGGAATAAACTTTGCAAACCTTGTAAGCAAAAGATTGTCAGAAAAGAAGATCTTAAAAAAGAGAAGCAAAGTCAGGGTTAACAAGATGAGGATTTTCTAATATTATCATTCAAATCAAAAAGACAGGAGATCAATAAAGAACTCAAAAATTTTAATATATCTCTAAAATCTCATTTAAAGTCATCAAAATATATACTCTCAGAAGGAAAGCGAAAAGTTGTGCACATCAACGAAATGGTAAGTAATGTTACTAGAAAAACTGAAAGTCAAGTCTATGTTCCCTCAAAACTGTGTTATAAAATATAACATGAAAAAGAAGGCTGAAAACTTTGATGAAATTTTGAGCTTGATAAAAGAAAAAATTCTATGTACTGACAAAAGGACTATTGTTCAACTTCAAACACTGGCACCCCCAAGTTGGTCCATATTAGAAGTACAAAATAACTTTGGAGTTACAGAAAACCAAGCAAAGATGGCTAGACAAATTTTTAATAAAAAATAATTAAAAATAAGCTATCTTTCCATTGTATAAAGGTCAAGTCTTACACAAAGAAATAGAAGATTCTGTTAAATTGTTTCATGACTCAAGTGATTTATGTAGAACTATGCCTGGAAAAAAAAAGATTATGTTAGCATTCAAAAGAACATCCATAAACAAAAAAAACTGCTTTTGTGTAATTTAAAGGAACAATATGTATTATACAAATAAAACAATCCAGAATTAAAAATAAGTTACTCAAAATTTGCTTCACTTAGACCAGACTGGTGCATTTTGCCAGGTACAAGTGGTACACCTTCTGTTGTGTTTGTTCTTATCACCAAAATGCCATATTGCTAGTAGATGCCTTAAATATTGGACTAAAGTATAAAGACTTACTTTTGAAAACTGTTTGCTCAGTAGAAAACAAAGAATGAATTCTTGCACAGTGTAATAATTGTCCTGGTAAAAAAACCCTTACCAAATATTTGTATGAGATTTTTGGAGAATACGAAGATGATTTTGAGACACTACAAGCAATGGCAAACTACTGATTGTGCAACACTATTGAGTTTAATAGCAGATGTTCCAACATTTGTTAAACTATTAGTACCTTGCTTTGAAAAGCTAGAAGCTCATTTTTTTATTACTTTCAATCACAGTACCAATTAAAACAAATTATGGATCAATCAAACATTATCATTAATGGCAACTTTGCTGAAAATTATGCTTTTGTAGTCCAAGATGAAGTAAAAAACTATTATTGGAACACCCAACAATGTTCTTTATGTCCATTAGTGATATACTATAAAGATGATAACAGTGTACTGAAACATACTTCTTACTGTTTTATATCAGACGACATGATACATGATGTAACTTATGTATACAAAATATTCCAACTAATCATACCAATATTAAAAACAAAATTTTTCAATCTGTCTAAATTATATTTATTCACTGATGGTTGCGCAGGACAGTACAAAAATTGCAAAAGCTTTTACAATCTATGCTAACTAGAGAGCGAATTTGCCTTTAAAGTTGAATGGAACTTTTTTCCACATCCCATGGAAAGTCACCATGCAATGAGATTAATGGTACTGTAAAAATGTTAACAATGCAAGAAAGTTTAAAACGACCATACTGAAACCAAATCAAATTTCACAACAGAAACCAAATCAAATCTCACAACAGAAGCTATGTATGAATTTTGTATTGAGAAAATCAAGGTTGTTAATTTCATTTACATAAAGGGATTGGATTTACAATTACATCGTGAAAAGCAAAAAGAAAGGTATATTGGTGTAACAACTCTACCAGGTACTTGTAGCTTTCATCAATTTATACATCTTGGAGATATTGGGCTCCAAAGTTGGTTTATAGAAACTAGTTGTTTTATTAACTTTTAGGCATGTTCCTCTAACATTTCAGCATTTTAGATACATTTATTAAATTCAGCATCAAAAAAACACTATATATATTCATTTTCATATTTTTGTCATTTTTGTTTCTTATTTTTTTAAGAAAAATGTTTTTTCAGAATGTCATGAAAACCGGGTTATTTTGGGAAACCAGGTCAATAATAAAATTGCAGTATCGTGTCAACCGCTCAACATTTTTAGCTGAAATTTTGCATGCAATATTTTTTTATAATTAGGAATAATGTGTCAAAACAAAACACAAAAAGAAGACACATGGTTCAATGGAGTGGGTGATTTGATCTCCAAAAGAGAAGTTGAAAGTGTAATGACAAAGGAAGCGGAGAAATCAATCGCTGATAAGCTTACAAGATGCACAAAACTTGATTACATGAAAGCAGTGGCTATACTTTAGATGCTAAGAAGCAACAATTCATCAACAAAATTTAAGAATGACTACCCTCTGGATTGAAAATTTTTTTAAATTTTTAAGCAAAACAGCGAGGTAGCATTAGGAAATGCAGAATCATTCAAAAAGAAAGGGAAGATTCAAATTGAAATATGGTGCCTTTACCAGTCAGCAAATTATCAAAGAATTTCAAAAAGAAAATGAGGCCAAAAAAAGACAGAAGAGGTAAATAACAAAATAAATATTTGTGCAGATTGAACAAATATTTTTGAAAAATGCAAAAGTATGCATCAAAGGACTAGACCGAGCTGTCAAGCCCGAGCTGTCGAGACCGAGCTGTCAAGCCCAAGTGAAATAATGAAAAAATTAGGAAGAGAGGACAGATAAAAAAATTAAAAAAATATATTGAACAGATGCTCAGAACAAAACAAAGACACTATAGTAAAGCCTGTAGTAAAAAACAATAATGATAACTTAGAGCATGTAATAGAAATGTAATAAAAACAGTACACACGAGTCACCATAAATTTACAGTAAATACAAAAATTTAACAATATACAAAACAAATATACATATGTAGAGATATATAAATATTTAAAATGAATAAATACAAAATGATAGGAGGTATAAGATAAAGAAAAAACATTATTGCTTTTGTGTAATCATAATTTATGTAGTGGTGGTAATAAACTTCTCCTCAGAATTGTGTTTATTATTACCAGCGTTTTGAAGAGGCTTAGCACCAATACCTAGTTTATCCCGTCAGATAAACATCATCGCCATTTATGCTTTACCCCGATTTTCAAAAAAATTCAAAAGTATGCATTAAAGGACTAGACTGAGCTGTCAAGCCCAAGTGAAATAAGAAAAAAATTAGGAAGGATGAAAAAATTTAAAATATATATTGAATAGATGAAAAAAATTAATTTAAATCTTTTAAAATAATTTTTAAATTCTTTATGTGAAATGCTTATCAATAAAGTTACAAATTGCTTGTAATGCTCAAATTAAAATTAAATTAAATTGCTATTTTTTTTTGTTTCTATTTTAACGAACAAAAAAGTTTAAAATCTCTTTTTTAACTTGACTTAATAATTAGAGCATGAAATTATAAAAAATTACTATTTTAAAAAGACTACATTTTTTTTTTGCAACTTTTTTTTGCAACTTTTTTGAAAAAATGTTTATACGATTTCAAACTAATATATAAAACACTTTTTAATGTATTTGATAAAATTTATTCATTTAATAACAAAACAATCAGTAGTAATTTGTTACTTAATTTAAATGCTTTTGCGTAACTCTTATTAAAGTCTTATTAAACATTTTTTATTAACATTTTATTAAACATTTAAAATGATAAGTTTTAATAACATATTTCAAACGCAATTTAAAACGTAACAAAAAGTTTCATTTTGAGTTAAGGTTTTTATTTTTATTTTAGCACTTATATATTTTCTCTTTCGTAAGGAATTATTTTTTCTTTATTACTAATATATTTTTTTCCCCCCTAGTTTAAGTTGAGCTTAGCGTTTCTATTTCCAGCCCATTTCTGAAATGTTTAAATCATCAAAAGATATAAGCAATCGTGGTCAAGTTGTAAAAAAAAAAATCATTTGCATAGTCAGCAATAGCGCTCGATCGCATGCCATTCCTGTACAAGCCTGATATATGTAAAAATGTTTGTTTTTAGGTTGTCATTTTTTATATATATATGATTTTTTTCCTGCCCTACGTAATTTTTGATGTTGTAGTGGTTTCATTTACTGTTTTTGCTGTTATAGCTATATTTTATTTAAAACCTGTTTTTTTGATTGGTTAACAACATTTAATCTAGGTATCTATGGTAGCGTTAAACTTTGTATGGTTTTGTCGTTTTTATAATTTTATAGCTTATCAGCTTAAATTTATTTATCCAATAAGTACCAATTTTAGCAACTTATTGTATTTTTAATTAAGTTTTATCTAACAGCAATTATCACATTAGTAGTGTAGTTAAGTATTTTGTGGTTTTCTATTAGAACAATTTATATTATTATATTTGTATTTACTGTAGATTTATGGTTACTTATGTCTTGTTTTGTTTTTATTACATTTCTATTACATACGCAGTGTCAAATTATCATTATTATTTTTTACTACATGCTTTACTATAGTGTCTTTGTTTTGTTCTGAACATCTGTTCAATACATATTTTTAATTCTTTAATTCATTCTCTTCTTCCTAACTTTTTCCTTAATTCACTTGGGCTTGACAGCTCGGTCTAGTCCTTTGGATGCATATTTTTGCATTTTTTTAAATAAAGGTTTATTGACATCAAATACTAATTTGACAAAATAAGTCAGCAAAAAGTATTAGGAAGTATATATTGATTAATACATACCTAATCAATAAATATAATAAAAATTATAAATTTCTATTAGGTAATTTTGCAAATGTATAATTTTATTAACTAATGCAGGGCTCAAATAAAGCATATCACATTCGTGATTGCTTTTCATACTTTCGCGATTAGTTTTTTCTTTAAAAAAATTTTTTGCAATTTTTTTTTTTTAAATTAGCATTTTTAGGCATTCTTTTAAAAGTCAAAAGTAATGTTTCTGTCTAAGTTTTTTATTCGAGGTTATAAAGTACGTCACGCTAAATTTATCTTTTGAATAGAAGTATAATCTTTATTTCTTGCGCGGAGATTTTACTCAACATAGAACGCTTTTGAATTTAAATTACCTTAAGTCTCTGTGTGGAAGCCAATAATATTTTAAAGTTATATTTAGTTTGATTTAGTGAGTGGATAAAGTACATCACAGTAAATTTACCTTTAAACTAAATCAAAACAACCAGTTAATTACTACAGTAACTTACAGTTACTTAACTATTAAATTTACTTAATATACTTGTGCAAGCGAGGAAGACAATTTTATTTAAACCGTAAACGTTTTAAATATTTAATTAAATTTTGATTTTTGAAAATAGTTTTAAAAGTAGAAACATTATATTGCAAACATTAAACCAGTGATTGCAAAAGTTAAATTAAAAATATAAAAAATTAAAATTAATAAACTATTTTATTTATGCTCAAAGAAATTTTTAACTAAGAAAATAATTTAAGCATATTCTTAAACTTAATCAATCAATCAATCAATAATTTATTTCTGAATTAAGATTTTACATTCAAGGATGTTTACATATAGTAAATTTACTAATATAAAGTAAACACCTGCTAATGTTAATAATATCTAATTCAAATAAATATAATGCTAATTTTCATAATATATAATAAAAATAATAAACTTTATAACATGAAAATAATGGTGTTAATACTACTACTACTACTACTACTACTACTACTACTACTACTACTACTACTACTACTACTACTACTACTACTACTACTACTACTACTACTACTACTACTACTACTACTACTAATAATAATAATAATAATAATAAAAAATGATAACGACAATAATAATAATTATAGTAATAATAATAATAATAGCAATAATAAAAATAATAATAGTAATAATAATAACAATATTAATATTAGTAGTAATAGTTAAAAGTAGTTAATAATAGTAATGTAAATATTTATAAAAATAACAATAAGCAATAGTAATGACAACAAAATATATAATAGAAATTAAAAAAAAACAAAAAAGAAACAATAAAAAACAATACTAAAGACAACAAAAATTGATTATAGAAATTATAAACATTAACTATATTTTTTTAATAAAAAGTAGAATAAACTAGTTTTAAAGGTTGAGAATGAATTGAGAGCTTTTAGTTCATAAGGAAGGTTGTTCCAAGTTTTAATGCTTTGATATTTTATAGATTTATGCCCATATTTATGAGACCAGTGTTTAGAGACAGACAGGTTTAAATTACTATTGGAATGAAGGTGATAACAAGTGTTAGCACTTTTGGAAAAGAAATCGATGAAAGTTAAAGGTAGGTTATTGTGTTGGTGGTTCCAGGAAATATAAAGGAAATATAATTCGATTTATTAAACCAAATTTTTTTCTTTCACTTTTTATCAAAAAATTGAATAAAAACATTCACTAACAATTTGAATGAAAAACTTAATTATACTTAAGTTTTTAATAGTACGCTCGATCAAGAAACAATAAATTATAACAAATGTGGTATCTAAAGTTTTTTTTGCTTTGATCTTACTCGTTTAGTGTAATATAGACTTGTATTTTTGCGCAAATATGAAGTTTAAAGTTTTATAACAATAACTTTTTAATTAGAACAATTCTATTTATTTGCTTCATTTTATTTTAAACTCATTTTATGTTATTAAAGTTACAAAGTGTATAAAACAGCAATAAAACAGTGTCACGAAATTGTTTTACATTAACACAAGCTCGTTATACTTTTAAAACTTTGCAGTTTTTTTTGTCATTGTTTTATAGCCTTTTTTACAATAACAATTTAAAAGTCTTTAAAAATAATGTTTTTTATCGTCGGAATGAATGTAAATAGTATTCTATGGATAATAAATAAAATTAACGCAAATATTACAATATTTAAACTTGTGGTTTAAATATTGTAATATTAGTGCTTTTACTCTTTTTTACTTTTACTTTTTTAAGTATCATGTTTAGTAAAAACAATTATTAAAAGTAATATCTTTATAGTATTAAATATGTTATTTGCTCATTACACTATAGCTGCAACTTAAACTTTATATTATTACTTAAGTTGTTAATTATAAAAGTAACTTACGTTATTTTAAACTCTGCCAAACGAGATAATTATAAAATAATATTTAAATATGAAAGATAATATGCCTAAAAAATAACAATTACAAACTAATGTACAAAAGATACAATTTTATACTAATGCAACCCCCCCCCTCCATTACTGCAAAGCGGTGCCCGGGTCAATGGGGGGGGGGGGATAAGGGGGAGGTAACAAAAAAATCTTTTTTTTCACAATTAGATTTTTTTGCGTTAATTTGAGCCCTGTAATGTATCATAGCACAAATTTTCTCATTATTAGTGACAGATCCTTATGTCAAAGACCTAACAGTGTAAAAAATGATGTAAAATCATATTAAAGATTTTTATAGAAACAGTTTGGAAGCATTATTGTAGTTGGAGATGTAATGTCTAGTAACTTGTTTAAGTAATTGTTATCATTTTTTTTGTTTACACAAAAATCTATATTTTTGAAGTTTTAACTTGTGGTGTAATAATCAAAAGCACTCAAATTATAGGTAAAAAAACTAGTACTAAGAAGCAGCTTTAACTGTTATTTAAAAAAATATTTAAAACAAATTAAAATGATTTTTGAGCTACAAAATGTAATTATTATTAGAAATCTTGAATCTGTCTACCTCTGTAGCCTAAAATGTGTCTACCTCTGTAGCCTAAAATGTGATTACCTCTGTAGCCAACTAGACTTGGTGTCCTATGCATCTTCAGTATTATTTATGTATATTTGAAAAATTATCATACAACAAAATAAGTTAGAATGTTTACAACAACTTGTTTAGGACTGCATTAAGCAACCTTAGAGATCAAAAAAATGGGTTATAATTTGTTTATTTTTTACAAATTTATTCAAGGTAAATTTGTAAAAGGTAAAAAACAATTCTCACTAATTTTCCTTGGATCAAACACTTTATTAGACTCAGAGAAAAAAGAAACTAAAGTAGCAACTTTTAATTTATGGGTCATCAATAGTCACAGATTAGCTCTGTCAATCAAATCTGATGTGACATTTATAACAGTGTTCTCCTACATGTTTGTATATATACTTCTTACATAAAGCAGTATATTCACATGCAAAACAAATAAATGATATATTTATATAAAATCTGACTCATCTATACTCGATATATTTATAAAAAATCTAACTACCATCCTATTAGTCTTCTTACTATCATAAGCAAGGTTTTTGAGTCTTTAATTAACAAACACTTAATCTCTCATCTTAAATCTAATAACATGCTTTCTGATCATTGATATGAATTTTGATCTTTTCGTTCTACAGCTGATTTGTTAACAGTAATAACTGATAAGTTTTATTGTGGATTAAATAGATGTGAAGTGGTTAGCGCTGATGAGACAAGAGTAAATGGTAGTATCACTGATGATACTACCATTTACTCTTGTCTTGATAAGAAGCCAACACTCTCTGATTGTTTGGAGGGGGCATTTGAGCTTGAAAAGGATCTCACATCTGGTACAGCATGGGGCTCACAGTGGCTGGTGAACTTTAACTCAAATAAACCTAATTTTTTTCAGTCAATTGTTATATCCATAGTTTAGATCTTCCTATATTTATGAACGGTAATGTACTCGATGAGTCATCTACCCTTCATCTTTTAGGATTAACTCTTACTCCCAATCTTTCATGGAAACCATATATCAAATTGATTGCAAAATTAGCATCTACTAAGGTTGCCTCGCTTTATTATGCTTGCTACTTTCTTACTTAGGATTCCATTCTTTATCTCTATAAATCTCAAATTCATCCTTGTATGGAAACTGTTGCCATATCGGGGGCAGATCTTTGAATGATGCCTTTTCTCTTTAAGACAAGGTACAAAAACGCATTGTAAACATAGTTAGACCTGCTTATGCAACCAACCTCTAACCATTATCACATAGTCATAATGTTGCTTCTCTTTATCTTTTCTATAAATACTATAATGGGCACTGCTCTAAAGAGCTAGCATCTCTTGTGCCATCTTCTAAAATCCATTCTTGTGTTATTCGCCAATCAATTGTCTCATTTTGTTAGAGACTGTTCCTAAAAATTCTTATTTGTGTAGTTTTTTTCTTCGAACATCAGTTCTTTGGAATTTGCTTCTTTCAACTTGTTTTCCTGATTCATATAATTTGCAATCTTTAAAGTCCTAATCAATTATCTTGCACTATAAACTTAATCTTTTTTCTTCCAGTAACTCTAATAGCTGTTGCTTGCAGACTTTTTGGAAGTAAAGATGTTAAAAAACAAATAAAATAGAATAAAGAAGTAGTTATTAACTCTAACAGTATTTTCCTTTAATTATGTATTGATTCATAAAGTAGAATGCAAATCTTCAGAACAATTGCATTTTACTTAAATAATTATAGAATCATCAAATTAGATTTGTGCATTGTGGTATGTCTTTATAAAGTATGTTTAATTAAAAATCAGTCTAACCATCTTTACAAAACAAATATTCTTTATAAATCAGTCAAAATGACTTTATAAAACTAATATTGTTTACAAATCTGGGAGTGCTACATATTCCATAACTCTTGTTTACAAACTTACACAAAAACGAGTCGGACACTATTGATTTGCAGTTTATTTTAATTTTCTAAATTCATCATTTACAGAACTTTAGTGGCTATTTTAGTTGTTTTTTTTATGTTTATTTTGTGAATTTATTATTTACAGTAAAATAGATGAAATTACATAAATTATTTATTATAAAGTCTTATATTTATATTATATAGTTATATTATACTATATTAGTTTCAATAACAGCTTTTTTAGTTCAAAGGAAAAAAAATGAATTACAATTTTTTTTTAAATTTTTAACAAACTCACCTGCTTTAATAAAAATTAATGTTTACAAACAAACCTGTTTCAATAAAATTTACTGTTTACAAATGCTTGAAAGGATACTGAGGAGTAAAATACTAATTTTAAGCATTAAAAAATATATACTTTTGTAGATTTATTTTTATTAATAATTTTTTTTTTATTTAAATGAAGAGGTTTGATAATCTTTTTTTATATTTTTCTTTTCTTTTTTATGCCAACTTTCTTAAACTAAGTTTTTTAAAGCTGTTACAACTCATCTTAATAGATATACAAACTAAAATATCTGTTATCAAAATATTTTAACAAATTTTAGAAGATTATAACATTAATAAATTTAACTCTTTAAAATCATAAATATAATTTACCCTTAACTAGATATATTTAATGATTGCAATTTCTTTGAATATAAGCTGAAATGATATTTTATTCATTTTAAACACTTATAAGCAATTTATTATCATATAAACAACAACATGAACTAGACAAACTTGGAACTTACATTCATGACTTAATTTTTTGTTTGTGCATGATGTAACCTTGTATCTTGTAACCTTCTTATTTACCAATATATTAAATGATGTAAAACACAACAAAAAGTTGTATTTTAAGAGAGATTTAGACTAATATTCTAATATTCTCTGTTTACTAATTATCTATAGAGATAATTGAAAAAAAATGAATTAGAAACTAATAATTGTATTGCTTTTAAATTATTCATAAAATATCTTAAAAATCCTTGTGAACTTAAATACAAAAAATAATTTAAACTATTAAGATGAGCTGTCAATACTTTTAAATTACCAACCACCAGTTTTCACCTGTTTTAACAAGCTTATCAAGTTTTATAATTTAATATAGAAATACTGTATATAAAAGAAATACTAAAAACTATAGACTTAATAAATATTGTTACTATAAAATGTATTTTATTGGAACTCTTTTTTTACTGTATTCACTACAGTCAATGAGGTTGGTTAAAGTACTTTTTTAAAAAAAAATTGTTTTTACAATCCTCTCTTAACCCCGTAACTTTAAAACACAAATCTGATAAACAATACCATCAATTTTTAGATTAATTTTGAACAATAATTTCCCTAACAATTACTGGTTATAAAGTAATTTGAACTTTAAAAATAATAATCAAGCCAGGTAAAAAGAACAATCTTAACTTTAAAACCTTTTTAGTTTATTACACATATTCAGTCCTTTTTCGGATAGCAATATATTATCTATTATTAAGTTATTCTTAGTAAACTGTCTTAGTGAAACCCAAAAAAAAATTGAAACATGTTTTACAAGGTACATATTTAAAATGTACTAGGTCATTTAAAATTTGTGCTTTATAAAATTAGTATCTGACTCCTCTCCCTTTATAACCTTGCTGCTGTTTTCTCTAGATATAAATAGCTAAATAAGAGTTTCAGGCCTCTTTATAAACACTCTTATGTATAGTGTTAACAGATGAATAAAACAAACAAAAATATATTTCTTTATGTATGAAAATTTCAGCATATATGCTAATTTTTATAACTATAGGTATTAAACTCTACAATCATAATAAATACTTTCTTATACAAATATATTCATATATTACAAAGATTTACTGTTGTAACCGAAACAAAACTCCTTTTTTCAAGACTGCTACTTTAGGGAGTAATATAAAGAATAGATAACTAAATTATCAACACTCCATTAAAATGAATACCTTTTGTTTGACATTCTATTTGTGCTGCTGCTCCAAAGAGGATCAGATAAATGCTCTCTAATCATAATAATTATGTTTCGTATCGTAATATATATGTATCCGATAATTAGTAATGTTGAAAACGAAAAATGTGCATGAAATAGATACCACTTATTTTATTAATACATAAAAAGGTAATTGTAGTCTGCATAAGACCCATGAATTAAAAATTTAAATTAAAGTGCTGACTCTAAAATTAATTATGACGATAAATTTTAGCTACATCTCTGCGAACGATAAAATTCTTGTTCCGAGACACAAAAAAAAAACATTCGAAGAAACATTTTACGCACCAAGTCGGCTTCCGAAAAACTAAGATTCATAACTTAACTTTAAATCAAATTTGCACATAAATCGACATCAGTAAAAGCAAATCTCCAAAAACATTTAATAAAATAAAACAAAAATTAGTTTTTTATGAAGTAGTAGTCATTAGGAAGCGATACGTTATTTTAATTTAAAACATATTGTTATTGGTTTTTTAACGTTTTGAAAATACTAAAAACAATAACAGTTTCATTCATTAGAATTACAGTATAAAAGTCAAGTACGGGTAAGAGGTTTTTGGTTGTTATTATTCGATCGTATATTTTATGCTAATAAAAAGACAACGGCACAGGTAAGTTTTTGGCTAGACGAGGGCAGGTGGGAATTCAAGACATTTTAATGTTAAGCCAAAACTGTCAAGTATGGTGCAAACAGTAAAAATTCACGTCTTAACATGGATGTCAACTATGGATACTCTGCCAAAATATTGCGATAATAAAATCCCCCACCTTTGACATAAAAAAAATAAATACCTCCGTATTAATATCAACTATCCAAATATATTATATAACCTCACAACATACTAATAATATACATTCTTATTATTTATTTATTTTTAATATTTATTTGCCTTCAATAAAAAATTACAATTACAGAATAGCTTTATTACAAATATAATCGGCTGGACTTCCAGAAGATCATACAATCTTATCATGAAGTCCTTTACAATATCAAGTATAATAATGATAATAATAATAATAGTAATAATAATAATAATAGTAGTAATAATAACAATAATAATAATAATAACAAAGAAGTTTAAGTCTATTTTAAAGACAAATCAAAATTAGGCAAAACTGTTTTATTCCATAAATAAGGATCGCGATAAAAAATAAATAGTTGTTCAAAGTTTGGCAAAAAGGTTCTTGGAGATTTTTTCCATTACAAAGAATGTATTTATTTATGGGTTTTACATTACAAAAGTTTATAAATACATCAGGAGATAAATGATTTTTACATTTAAATATGAAACACAAAATATTATAAACATTTAGTTCGTATACATTTAAGGCTTTCATTTTACGGTTTTGAATATGAAAAACGATTTACAAAATTAATTAAGCGAGCTGCTTGTTTCTAATGCTGATAAAGAGATTTAAGTTTAGTTTTGTGCGCGCTTCCTCATACAATATTTGCATAATTTAAATGGCAGTAGATAAACGAATAATATAGTTGTTTTAATTGTTGTTTATTTAACGTATGTCGAACTTTATATACAATTCCAATACTTTTAGCAACTTTCATGGAGATATTATTGATTTGTTGTTTCCAGGATAACTTTTCGTTTACAAGAACTTCAAAAATTTCCTTTTTAGTATTTTATTATCAATAAAGAGGTCGGGCATCGTATTTGGCAACCATTTTTTCTTGGGTAAAAAAGTGTTCATTTTGTTTTATCAATATTGAGGGACAGTTTCTTTTTCTTATACCAATATGAGATTTTATTTAATTCTTATGTCTTATTATGAAAAAGTGTATTTATGTTTTTAAGCACTATAATTTTTGCTGATTTGTCTCATCAGCAAAAATTATAGTGCCTAAGTTAGAGGCTTTGTTAAGATCATTTATAAAAATTTAAAATAATAGGGGCCCAACGATTATGCACAATTAATCTAACGTGGACGTAATTTTGGTATTTGTAATTTGGATCGATTTTAACATCTATAATTTGATTTTTCAATGCCTCAACTTTTTAAAAATTTGAATAATCATTGATCGCAGCCATCAACAATTCATTAGTTGTCAAAAATACGTCGATAAAGATGTTTATTCTAAGAGATAGCACAAAATGTAATTTTACGAGAGGTAGTAATGCATTTTTTAATCAAAAACTTTTATTTTAAAAAAATTATCCTAGGATAAAACTAGGATAAAAAATTAGTTGTCAAAAATACGTCGATAAAGATGTTTATTCTAAGAGATAGCACAAAATGTAATTTTACGAGAGGTAGTAATGCATTTTTTAATCAAAAACTTTTATTTTAAAAAAATTATCCTAGGATAAAACTACTTTTCTTAAAAAAAAGGAAATGTAAAAACATTTTTATTTTAGTTGATTTCTTGAGGTTCCTCGAGAATTCTTTATTATTGGGTATTTTCTTAACGCTGCGTCTAGCGCAACGGTACCGTAGCTTTAATTTTTTTCTTAAAGTCACGGTTGTGATTTCTGATTGGTTAATTTTTTTTTTCTTTTATTTAAAGAATGCATGCCCAAACCAAAACCCTTAATCAATGTATGTGCGCTCCACTGCACCTATCCATAAACCGGTCGATGTATGTGTGCTCCACTTTGCCTACCCTTAAATCAGTGGATGTATGTACACTAGGGATATGACTTTTTTGCAACCTACTAGGCCTGTATCGTAATTCAATGAACTTTTATGTAAAAAGAACGAATAGATGTTTCATTTTGACATATTTTGAAAAAAGGTCACCCCAAAACCAAAAAATCGAATTTTCAATAGGTACACTTTTGTACAGTAAATGAATATTAAAGGCTGAAGATGTTGTAAGAGTCATACTCCTGTTGTTATTTTATTTATTTATGCAACATGTACTGTGATATAACAAAAAACATTATGTGATATATAATTATACAAGTATTACAAAATTAACAGTATCAAAGCGTCTAGTACAACAATATACATAACTGTCTGTGTCTATAGGCCTACTGTGTTTAGTACATGGGTCACATGATGCTCACGTCTCATAAAGAGTCTAGCGCTTATTACTTAGAATGAATCGAAGTTGCAGTTTGTCTTTCTTTCTGCAGGAAGCATACAGGTCTTGCATCACCTTGATTGCACGTTCAGCTATCTGATTACTTCGTGGTATGTCGATGACGGATGGCTCTTTCTTCCAGTGATTTTTGAATGACTGCAATGCCTTTTTGTAAGGCTTCAATACATCAGATAAATTCTTGAAGTCATTGTCATTGTACTTTTGACTACTAAACCAATGTTCTGCCCACTCATATGAAATGAACCTGCAAACCTTCTCCAAATTCTTTCTTGCTTCAGGCATAAGAATGAACGCCAGAATGGCGAGAATGGCTCTTGAGTTCCATCTGGCATTGCTCATATTAGGAATGTTCTGAAAGTGAATCAGAGGGAAGTTTCTTTGTTCTTCATAGAACCTAAACACTCTTGTTAAATGGTACAAAAACTTCATATCGTCTCTCCACCCTGATTTATCAAGAATTTCTACAGTTCCATTCACAAACTTATCCTTCAGTTCATCATACTTATTCAACAGTTCAGACACAAATGGGTATTCAATGTTTGGAGATTTGGTATCACCCCCAAGTTCTTCGTCCATCACCAGACGGAGAATCCTGTCTAGTACGTGATGCTGACAACCGATAAATTGTGGTATTGTGACACCCTTTAATTTAAACATACGTTGCAACTTCACAACAACTCCATTTCTCTTCCCAGTATTGACGTTTGTTGTATCAGTAATGATCATCTTAATTGAATTCCACAAATTGTATTCATCGATAAGTTTGGCAATTTTTTCAGCAACAGTTTCAGCTTTGCCATCTTTTAAACGCAGTGCATCAAGTTTCACGTCAGTTCTTTCATTCTGAAGTACAACTACCTGATATTCCTTATCATCTATTCGTTTGCCGTCAAAGTGTAAGGACCACTGTTCCATTTTAAGTTGTTGTATCATTTCTTTTTTTAATTTACCTGCCTCTTTGAATATGGACTTGTAAATTGCTGATTGACTTGGAGTTGGAATATCAATACCTTGTTGTGATAATACATTGCATATTTTAGCAGCTTTCTTTGTGGAAACTCCACTTGATGTAACCATACTTACAGCAAATTTACTTTTGTAGTGCTTTCTAGTTTTTTTATGAGTGTCCTCATCATCGTCTTTATCACCGTTGTCGTCTTCATCATCTTCACTCTTACTTTTGCAGTTTTCAGATTCAGTACCACTGTCTGTGGTAGACAGGACTTGTGATGTGGAAGGTATTGCTGTTCCAGACTGGACTTTCCTTCTCTTGGAAGGGTGAATGGTTTCTTTACTTGCCACTTGTCCTGTTGAGTACCCCACCTGTCCTTTACTTTCTTTTTGTAGGTGGTATAGACGTTTATCTTCCGAGGATAACCACTGGCCATTCACTTTCGTGATGTCAAATAATGCATTGAGAACATCATATTTTCCACGCTTGACACATTCATCATAGACCTTCAGCACCTTCATAAGCTTTGCTCTTATCACTTGATCAGACACACGTGGAAAATTCAGTTTATTGTCCCACAATTTTGTAATTTCCTTAGAAATTTGGTCTATTCGTTCTTTTCTTCCTTTAACATATGCTCCGAGAAACTGGTATCTTCCTACGATCTGCAATTGAAGTGGTATTCTGGATTTTTCATCGAGTGAATGTTCTTCTACAGCCACGCTTCCTCTTCTTCTGTGTGACTCTTGAAATCTCACCAAATTTTTAGTCCAAGTCTTCTTGTTCTTTGTTACTGTGGTATGACTTTTCTTGTGAGACATCATATAATATTGTTACGACTTTACGGATAGCTGAGCGTAAATATCCGTTTAATAAAGTCGTTTAATTAATAAAATACTTTAACTGTATAGTAATCCAATTATAGTTCGATAATCCAGTCAATGTTGATAACAGTTCGATAATCCAGTCCGTATCCTAACGATAATGCTACAACTACTTATACTTCGTACACTTACAGCGTCTTTAGTTCGCTACAGTAGTTCCTTATTAGCTCAGTTACACGCAGAGTACTTCATAGAACTATTCACATTATCAACACTGAGCTCTGACAGCAGCTCGCTTATATAATTATTTAGAGCTTCCAGAATGTTCTACTAAGTTCTATAATCTTCTACAGTCTGTTACAGTCGTCTATATCACCGTGGTAACACAATGACGTCATCACATAACAATTCCAAGTATTTGCCGGCACACGGCCGTTTCGTTGCCATGGTAACGTGTGGCGTTATATTTATAAATTCATAACAAAATAATGAAATAAATAGAATTAAGCTGAGAATTAAGCTTAAGATTAAAACATCGGTCAAAAATGAATGTATAAAAATGGTAAATCAAATTTTTTTTTTGGGGTGACCTTTTTTTGTTGCAGAAAGCTATTTGGGCCTTTTTTCATGATTTTAGGTAAAAGTTCATCGATTTATGATACAGGAAACATTTTATTTGAAAAAAAATTAAAAAGTCATATCCCTAATGTACACTCACTCCGCCTATCCCAAATCAGTGGATGTATGTACACTCACTGCGCCTATCCCTATATCAGTCGATGTATGTAAATAATAAAAACCAATGTAACTTTCAATATATAACAATAATAATAACTTTCAATAAAAAATAGTTAAAAAACATTTAAAAGCATTTTTCTTAGTGAAGGACTCGATCCCCGATCATCATGGAAGATGAACCAATGAGACACCACAATGCTAAACAAACAAGATAGAATTGCAATTCTTTAAAAATTTGTACAAATAAAACTTTTAAAACCAGTTAATAATATTTGCAGCCGTGGCTTAAAATAAACCAATCTATTAACTTTACTACCGTGACTTTAAGATAAAAAATTAAAGCAACTGTTGCGCTAGCCACAACGTTTTCTCAAATCAAGGACGTAAAATAAGATCTTATTTAAAAAGTTTTATTATACGTCCTTGCTTAAACTAATAAAAAAAGCGTTAAAGTTTCTCATTTAAAAGAAATAAAGTAAAACGCTGATTTTGAAAACTTTTTTAATTATAGTTATGGTTTTAGTAAATATATTATTTTTTGGTATAAATAAAACATTTTTTACAAAAGTGTTTATCGACATTCAAGTCCTCACAATTCTTATTATGTTGAACTTGTTATGCAGAAACCACTGTAGTATTGTTTAAATCTGCTGAATGAAATAGGATTGTGTACAATAAATGGTATGCATACTTAACAGAGTTTTTGCTCTAATAGACTTGTGTGCTCTTATATATGCTCTAATAAGCTTGCATGTGACATATGAAATTAGTGCAAATTTTTTTTGAAAAATAAATTTTTACGACAGAATTTATAATCATCCTGTATTTACCTTCTTTAAACACAGTTTACTTGCATTCTGGCAATATATATAATATAGAAAGTAAAGTTTCAAAAACTTTGTTGAACATCCAGTTTTTCAGTTGACAAGAAGTATAGGGGAGAGTGGGGCACCATAAAACATGGGACACCATGAAGCATTGTAATTGTGAAGACATCTTATAAGGTGTGACAACCACTTTCATATTGTGAAACAGTTACTACTAGAGCTATGTTTGACATCATTAGGCCTGCGAATGGTCAAAATTTGTGTTTTTTTGATGACAAAGTAATTTATTAGTTTCTAAAGCTCATAAGTTTTAAGGTATCTTATTCAATGTGTCTTTCGGTGAGTAACATTATTTTGTAAACTACAATCCATAAGCTCTTTACTTAATTAAACAAAATTATTGAAAAAGCAAGTTGGTACTAAAAATGAAGAAATTGTTTTTTATTAGCAAGTATGGGATAACTTGATACAGCATTTGTGGGGGGCCCTAAAAATTTAGAATAATCCTCCATTGTGTCATAAATAACTCTAAAAATCATTTATTTTAACATTTACAGTCAAATTTAAAAAGATTTATGTAAATATAATAGAAGTAAATCCAATTTCAATACAAAGCTATTATTTATTGACGCTTAAGAATGGCACTTAAAGCGATATATTATCTGGTCTTCTGAAATGTGATTTGGACCACTGGATACATTATTTGGGTTAAAACTAATAATTTTTTGTTTTTTTAAGTAAAAATCTGCTTTTCTTTTATGTTTTATACTTTTTTATTTACTTTTTTAATGATGCACCCATGGGGTACCTTGATACACTAAGAGTGTATCAAGGTACCCCATGGGTGGGGTACCTTTAAACAAATTTCTAATTTTACTTTAAATAGTCTCACAAGTTAAACATGTTATACTTTTACTTAAAAAAACAAACAAATTATTAATTATAGTGGTGTAGTGGTAGAGCGCTCGCCTCATAAGCGAGAGGTTCCGAGTTTGATCTCCACCACGTCCCTGGTAGTGCCGCGCTCAATTTGTTTCAACTTGTTTGTCGAGGTTCGTGTTTCGGAGTTATATAGTTGAGAGCGGGTTGTAACCACAAAAGTAGCCTCCTCGACTGTAGTGGCTTTCTCGACCTCGAGGAAGGTGAATAATTAAAAAAAAGAAATTAATATAATAGTTGTTAGGTGAGAACTTAAAACTTCTTTTCCTCACTTTGATCATATTTAAAAGCAACAATTTACGAAACTTTTATAAATATAAAAGTTATAACAAATTGTGATAAACTTGACATACAACGTTCTTATCAAATTTTTTTACATATGGATCTATACTAGGACTTTTTTTATTCGCATTAATGTTCTGTATAAATCTTTTGGCAGTTAATAATAGTATTCCAAACAGCACACATACGTTGATAAAACGTTAGAATAATGTTGCGCGTTGCATCGGCCCAACATCGATCGCCAACGTTGTTTTTATATCATTTTTGTTACAAAAGCAACTTCGCCAACAACCAAAAAACAACGTTGGCCCAATCGTTGTATTTTAAGTCGGCAGTGCGTAATATTTTACGTTGATTCAGCGTTATATTTTACGTTTGCACAACGTTATATTTAATTTTGATCGGAATTAAATTTATTTATTTCATATTTTAGTATTCAGTATGTTTCATATTTATACATATATATTTCATCCATTTCAATGAATCAACATTGCTGAGGACGTTTGTTATTACATATCATAACTAATGAGATCGGATCTGATTAAAAACCACTATTCATGTTTGCTTTGCTTGTGGCTTGATATTTCTTTATATAAGAAAGATACAAATATATAAGAAAAATATATTTCCACAGTTAACTGAGATAATTGTATGAAAAATAATTCTTATGAATTATACAAATATATGTTTGTATATCTGCCTTTTCTCAATGCAAACACAACGTTGATCCACTGTATATAATCCAACTTTATTCCAATGTATATGGATTAACATTGATCCAATGTATATAATCCAACGTTAATCCATACACATTGGATTAACGTTTGGTTAAAAATATTGGATCAACATTAATCCATATATATTGAATCAATGTGGGGTTATACACATTTGGTGAACGTTGATCCATATACATTGGATCAACGTTGGGTTTAGATCGGATAAACAACAAACTTTGGCGATGTTTTTACATACATTAGACCAATGTAATTTTACTAACTATTTTTAATCACGTTGTTATTTAGGTTTTTATTAATACATATACGATGAAACTAACTAAGGATCAACGTTGTATTTGCATCGGAGAAAACAGCCGACGTTTGCGATGTATTGCGATGTTTACATTGGCCCAACGCAAGTATGCTAGCTGGAATATAGGTTGTATCAAACCCATGTAAAATGTTTTATAGGCCCTATATAGTCAGTGTAGCCTGGATCAAAAAAAGATTGTTTAAATATTTCAAGGGTTATGAAGGCTAATTTGTGGCTACTAGAGAAAATTGTTACTGTTTTTATCTTTTTGTATAATCGGTGGGAAGTGATCGTGCCATTGTACTAATCTATTATTATTTTTTTAATTTTGGGAACTATATGTTATTTTTGGTACTTTGGCGGGAGGTGTTCAAATAGGTTAAAAAATTCAAACCTGGTTTATAATGCCTTTTAAAGCTTATATTAATATTTATTACTTGCATCCTGCGTTTTGTTGCAATTTGTTCCCATGCTCCAATCATCATAGTTTTTTTGTTCTCATGCTCCAATCCAGAGGCGTAGCAAGGGGAGGGCAGGTAAGGCAGTCGCCCCGGACGCCACTCTGGATCCAGATGCAGAGCCAACAGTGACTAACAGTCAAACGACTACAAGATCCACGATGAACTTTAAAGATGCAGCATCTGATATGAAAATTATCTCAAAAATTTCGTGATCATTTGTGTCAAAATACAATTGAGTATATCAAAAGCAGATGTATGGAATGGGGAATTAAAGCTGAGAGGAGAGTCAGGCAACGGCGAATAATGCCAGGTGAACGTGCTGGAGATATTGGCCTTTCTGCTGAAGATGAAGTTAGCAGAGTTTTGAAAATGATATTGGACCGTTTCCAACAAGAACTAGCAACTCGCTTTGACAATTAAATGATCTCAATGAAAAATTTGGATTCCTGCTTGATGTTAGAGTATTAATAAAGAGGGATGGTTATGAAAATCAAGAAAGTTTGCAGCAACATTGTTTGGATCTGGGAAACTTTTACAGTACAGATATCAGTGAAGCAGAATTATTCACAAAATCCCAGACTGTCAGATGCAGCTTAAATCTCGTGGGGGTCCAATATCAACAACTCCGCTGGATTTACTTTCATTTATTTTGTCATACGGAAATGATGTTTTTCCAAACTTACGCATTATATTACAAATCTTGCTCACAATTGCAGTGTCAATAGTCAGTTGAGAACGTTCCTTCAGCAAGTTGAAGGTTATTCTTTCATATCTCTGAGCTTCAATGGGGCAACAACGTTTTGTTAATTTAGCAATCCTTAGTGTCAAAAGAGAAACTCTAGAATCAATAGACTTTGACGACATTATAGATAAAATTGCTTCAGTTAAAGCTAGAAAGATCAAATTATAATTTATAAATAGTTCTTGATTATTGGATCTGATTGACCATCTGCCGTCTGCCATCTGCATGAACCATAATGGATACGTAATTGGAAACATGAGTTAAATTGAGTTTGCATTATGATTAGTATTTGCATTTTTTTAAATTAAAATTGTCATATACTTGGAATCATTAAGTTTTTTTTTTGTTCACATGTCTGCTTCAGGGGGGCGCCAATTTTCAGCATTGCCCTGGGCGCCAAAAACCCTAGCTACGCCACTGCTCCAATCATCAAAATTTATTTACACTTTATCTTTATTTTACATAAAAATGATTTTATAAATGTTTAGAGTGTTCTCCATTTCATCTCAAACACTAAAAAACTGTGTCTATGCCTAAGAACTAGGGACTAGACCTATTAAAGCGCGGATTGAAAAAATTTATTCTTTCTAGCGAGAACGGATTTGTTCAATAATAATTTGTATTAGAGCTTTGTGACAAACTTTCACTTTAAATAACCTTATTGAAATATTTTATTAAAAAATATATAAATGGAAAGTAAAATATTACTTTTCTCCAGCTTGCTTTCAGATTTTGCTTTCCCAAAATTCTGCTTAATGAGTTTGACTGCTCTTTCTGAGTAATCATCTACAACTTTCATTGGTTTAATGAACGTTTGAAACTTTAAATAACTAGGAAAGCTCTTCCAATTTTCTTGGGAATTTTCAACCAAACACACTGATCCTCTGTAAATTCTAAAATATTAAAGATGATACATGATTCTACTGTGATGAGTGTGTGTAATGGAGGCGGGTTCTTCAAATGCCTAAAATAAAATTCTTCTAAGGGCAATCATTACTCATCATTACTCTTCCTACCAATATACATGAGAACCTTAGCCATCTTCTCTATCTTTTCAACATGATCAATATCCTAGAAATCTCAAATATTATTAATAGGATTAATTTTAGTTTAGACTTCAACTAATAAACTTCTTAATAAGTCCAAGAGTGTTATGGAGTCGATAACTGCAAAGTCCTATTTACTCAATATAGACGAGTCTAACTTAAAATATTTTTTTATTTTATTCACACTACAGTCAAGAAGGTCTACTCTTTCATTTTTTTTTTGTAATTTTTTTAAGGCGACACAAACTGGCTCAATATAATAAAATAGAAGTTAGAAGTGGGAAAAAAAAAGAATTTAAAGGTAAAATCCATAAAAGCAAGTCCGTAATTGACATGGGCTAGCTTGTATCGAGCGATATATATATCGCTCCATAAGATCACACAGGTCAGTCACACAGAGATCACTCAAGAAAATTCAAATAATTCAACCCTTCATATGAAAAGTAATTACCCAGCTAATATTGTATAGCGGAATTTGAGTGGACCTCTCTTGGCATTTCAAGCGGTTCACTGTAGTTTTGCTAATTGGTTACTTAGTGGACCAAAGTGCTATAATAAAGTATAATTGTATACAATAGCTTTATTATTGATTTTTTTTAAGCAAATTTTTTTTTTAATATAATAAAACAATAAATCGTTTTTTTAAAAAAATGCCAAGACAGACATTGAGGTAGCGATGTAGCTATCTACATTACTGACATATGCAACTCTTATGAAGTTAATCAGTCCTATACAAATCTCGAAAAATTTTAGGTATCTGTATTAGTTAATTTTACCTTCTTGAATATAAAGTGGAATATAATGACGGTATTAATACTTTCAACCTAAACGACATACTGAGTATAACTTCTAGAAAATTTTACCCGTGCCCCAATTAAAATATTGTGATATGAGTTGCTCATTAACAAATATAATCGCAGCACTCATGCTATATTTGATATTAGCCGTTTTCGTGGCAACTGCAAAAAGATCCTTTGGCACAATATTGTTAAACCGTTAAAATTATACGCGTTTAATTTCAGCGCATTTCCCTCAGAGTTGTTAGCCCTTGGCCTTGGTCTTGCTTTAAGGCCAAATATTAGGACCTTGGTCTTGAAACTCTTGGCCTTGGCCTTGATTGTTTTGATCTTGGCCTTCAAACAAAAAACATAAAATTAATGATTTAAAAATTTTCATTCTTAATTTTTATGTATTTTTGTTTTCAACTTTCATATATAGCTACAAGTATATTTTCTTATTGACTTCGTTGAATATTGCGCACAGCCTTGGTCTATTTTTACAACATGTGGTTTTATTGTCACAGCACTTGCTACATACAGTTTTGTTAGTAATTGGCCTTAAAGTAAGACAAAAATTTTTGTCTTTGGTCTTAAAAATGTTTGCATAGGCCTTAGTCTTGAAAATTTTATTCTTTGCCTTGACCTAAAAACTACTGGCTTTTGTCTTGTAACTTTTGACCTCGTTAACAACTCTGATGTCCTCACGGTTTTCTATAAGTTTTTGCTTTTTTTTTAAATCATTATTATTTTAAAGAAATTATTATTATAATTTCTGTTTTATTTATTTGTATAGTTTGTAACAAAGAACAAACAAGAAGAAAAAAATCTCCGACAAAATGCATTCTATTAATAGTATTACATTGCCTGATGGCAGTTTAATACTATCAATATCTGACATTTTACGCGACTTAGTTTATATTTGGTCCACCTTCATAAAACTTTCATTTATTAATTGTTAATTTTACATTACACTTATGACATTTTATATTTTAAAATTACATCAATAATAATATTTATATTTTTTTTGCTTATACTGGCTGACGGCAGTTTATACATTTTAGCACCAACATTCGCACCATGTTCGTTTATATATAATGGCAGCCACTTTAGCGGAGGTAGTTTGTCCTTATTCTCTGTTTTTATTTATATTTTGATTATACAGCTAAATAGCCTATAATAGTTAAATTATGTTATTTATGATTACTATTTTTTAATATATAAATATTTTTTGTCTGTTTTATTCATTCAAAAAAATATTTGGCATATTAAATATAAAAATGAGCATATTACATTTTTCTCATTTTAAGATTGTTTCACGGGGCAGAATTGTATAAACAAATGCGATGCGATTAATGTTGATTCAACTCCATTTAAGCAGCTTTAAAATTGCCAAGTTAGAGTATAAGTTTAGATATATAGTGTTTTTTCTCTTTATGTTTAAATCGTTTGAAAAATCATGTTATTATATGGCTAATTTAAAGTTGTCAGCAAAATTCTCAACATGCTAAGCTGTTATTAACATGCTTTGTATATATGTTACCATGTTGTTAAAATGCTTTATATATATACATATATATATATATATATATATATATATATATATATATATATATATATATATATATATATATATATATATATATATATATATATCAGGGTTTCCATTCCTCCTTAAAAACCTTAAATATCCTTAAAAAATAAAAACCTCCATAAATGTCCTTAAATAACTTTAAAAAAAGTAAAAATTTGACTGCTCTCTTTGATTTCTCTGCTATTTTTAAATCATCTAGGAAATTTTATTAAAGTGAATGGATTATACTTATTAATAAAGAAGAAGATATATAGTTCTTTGTTAGTTTGCAAACCTATATTTTTTTAAATATATATATATATATATATATATATATATATATATATATATATATATATATATATATATATATATATTTATATCTATGTATATATATATAAAGTAATATTAATTTATAATAATTTCTCTGTTTTTATTTAAAATTTATTGAAAAAAATAAGATTCTGTTTTTAATGTAATCATTTGCTCCTTAATTCTCCTTACTTTTTCTTTCAAAAATTTGTGAAAATATTTCCTTAAAATCCTTATTTTTAGCCTCAGTTTTAATAATTGGAGCCCTGTACACACACACACACACACACACACACACACACACACACACACACACACACACACACACACACACACACACACACACACACACACACACACACATCACACATCACACACACACACACACACACACACACACACACACATAAATGTATTTCTGTATAAACGCACACACAATTGTATATATTATAATTACTATATAAAAATAAATGCAAATTAGTTGTGCACAAAGCACCATTGATATGTAGATTTGTCATTTGTAGAGTCTTAAGTATATAGATTGAATGTTTAGGGTTATGTAGGCATTATCCATTTATAAAGGACATTTATAGCAGCTTGCAAAATTTTGTATTTTTTATCTAAATCCACTGTAGGGTGGAAAAAAATATTTATATGAAAAATATAAGCAATAAAGTAAAATCAAAGTCTATAGGTTGTTCAGTGAAGCTAACAAATTAGTTTTTAGGCGAAATAAAAGAATAAGTGTTTTGCACCAATCAGATTTCAATTAAACTACTTTGTGGTCCGCGAAACTTTACTATGCGAACCTAGGATAACAACGCTTCAAAATTTGTTTATTCACAACAATACCTTGTGTGCTTGGTGCAACCTATATTCAGAATGTGCACATCAGATTTCCTGGAAATTTTCAGAAAGAGTAGTTTAATAACTGATATAAAAAACAATTTAATTTAAAAAAAACCTATGATTACTTTATGTAATGTGGTAACAGAAAAACATCAGGGATATTTTTGAAATATCCCTGATGTTTTTCTGTTGTTGGGTCTCAAGAAAAGCGAAATTTATAAAATTTCGCTCTTCTTGAGACCCAACATGGCATACATTTAAAAAACTTTTTTTTTCTTCTGTTTAGGGTCTCGTTGCAAGTTTCAGACTTGAGCTGGCCCTCCTAAATCTCGTTCAATTTTGAAAAAATTTAACAGAGTGTCTTGTTTTATTATATATATATATATATATATATATATATATATATATATATATATATATATATATATATATGTATATGTATATACTAGGGTGCATCCAACGCCCCATACATCCAAAAGTTGATCTGTCCCTATTCTTAAAACTTTTTATTGGCTCTCACAAGGCACTCTGTTAAAAAATTGAATGAGATTTAGAGGGGCCACCTCAAGAGAGAGAGAGAGAGAGAGAAAGAGAGTTTTGCTAAAAATAAGTTTTTTTATGCAACTCTTTTATTTGGTTTTTTATTTTGTGTGCGTTTTTTTCGTGTTTTTCTGCTTTTTCTTGCAATTTTTAAGTGTTTTTTGTTTAAATTTTTAGAGGATTTTGTTTGACTAATATAAGCTATAGCTAATGCATATTTAATATAACTTTTTTAATATTACTCTCATGAAATATTTATTTATAATATCTTATGAATCTCTTTTTTTGATCTATCTCACACATTTACTTTATACATATAACAGTTTCTCAAGGCATTTTAGACACATGTCAATTAACCAATCACAAAAAGTATGAGTGGAAAAATGTCACATTTATTCTTCCAAAATAAAACAAATCGCACAAAGATTTGTGCACCATAGTAAGTTCACTAATATTTGCACAGCTAGATTATTGCAACTCTTTTTACTTTGGAATTGAAAAGACACTATTAAAAAAACTTCTGTCTGTTCAAAATTGTGCTGCAAGACTGGTATTTAAAACTAGAATAGAAAATCATGTAAACGACCAGGAATTTAACAAATCGCATCAGCTGAAAATTAGAGAAAGAATATATTTCAAGGTCCTTTTAATAATGCACAAATCTATTATTCTGGAAGCACCAACGTCATTATGTAATTTAATTCACTACTCAATATCAGAAAGAACACTAATATTAAAGGAAACAAAATGCAGCAATTGTTTTGGTAATCGACCATTATCCAAATATGGTCTTAAACTTTGGAAAATATTTCCAAATATCATCTGTGACAAAAAAAAAAATGCAATTATTTATAAGAAAAAACTAAAATCTTATTTAATGGCGAATGGTGAACTATTCTACCAGAAAACTCTTGAAAGTTAAATTAAAATCTCTTGAATATTAATGTTAAATATTTTATTAATATAATAATTTGTTGCACAGCTGAGCAAGTGTTATTATGCAAACTTTATCCACTATTATAGCAAAACACAGCTGTGGGTAAACAATTTTTTCATTAAATGATTTCCTTACTTAAAAATATTCAAGTTTTGTAAATATGCAAATTTTCAGAAAAATTTGATTTTTTGACTTGGGTGTAATAATTAGATTTTAATTTTATCATTTTCTGTAAGTAGAATACATTTATTTTGAACCTGTATAATGTATGGCTTTCTTTGATCACAATGTTGACCAATCTGCTCCAAATAAGTAAAAGCAGACATGGACGAAATCATAGATAAAGTTTGATAGGATCATGCAGAAAATCAAAAATTAATTTATTAATTTTTGATTTTCTTATTGAGTTTTTTTTTTTTATTGTGTGTGTGTGTGTGTGTGTGTGTGTGTGTGTGTGTGTGTGTGTGTGTGTGTGTGTGTGTGTGTGTGTGTGTGTGTGTGTGTGTCTATATATATGTGTATATATATATATATATATATATATATATATATATATATATATATATATATATATATATATATATATATATATATATATATATATATGTATATATATATTGTAGTGTGCTAAATGTTCTTAAAGAACAAAGCAATAAATTATTAAAAACACTTTTATAAATTTCTTCTACAGTCTGTTTTCCTTCGCCTGGTTCATTAGAAAGCTTCCCAATGAACCTGGTGAAGTTAAAACAGACTGTATGTCAGTTTGATGACTAATTACTTAAAACCAAAGAAACAAATAGTGATTTCAAGATCTTTTAAAAAAAAACTCACCCTTAAATCAAAATATCTAATTGTGTGTTATAAATTAACAATATACATTGTTTAATAATTAGATGTCTAGTTATTTGTGACAAGTTACTATAGTCTACCTCTGGTACTGGTTTCTATCAGCGTTGAAATAATTGTCTTCTCACAAACTTATCGTTATTTGATGTAAGTACATTTTGCCATGCATATCCTAAACTGTCAGTCAATGTAAGTATGTTCAACTGTGTTTCCAACAATCAACCATGCATGTTTGTTATTCATCTCTAATGGTCAGTTAATGAATGTATAATTTTGAATATAGTTATGAACAAAATAATATAATTTTAATTTTCTAAATCATATACATTAGTAATATTAAAAAAATTAAACAATTTGTAATGAAATATTAAAAATGCAATGTTAAAAAGTAGGCTGTAGTTTAAATAAAAAAGATTTTTAAAATAACTTGAAAAAACTTTTAAAAGTGTTGTAAATTAAGTTAATTATGTTGGAAATGAAACTATATGAGAAAGCAAAGTGGGATTAACTCGGCAGCATATTATATAACAACCAAACAACAATACTTAGCATTATGGACTTAATCAATGGTGGACAATACCAACAAGCATTTTTCTAGTGTCTTGCAAGATATTGGATGTTATGGCAGAGGGAAAGTGACATGCGCAACTTAGTTACTTGGTCCGACTGCTGCGTCTCTCAAAATCAGTATAATATCAAATAGTGTTACATTTATAAAGGGAGATTGCTAGCCTTAACTTGAACACTGCAAAATCCTTACTTCCTAGTCATGTAACCAGAAGGTGGATCATGCGCATAGCTAACTTGAAAAGCTCAATAAGATGAAAAAACCTAACAGAAAAATGCTAGGACTACCCTATCAACTTCTAGAGTTTTGAATGTTGAACCAAAGATTTAAACTTGCACAATAAAAGTCTGTATTTTCTTTTGTGTTCAAGACCAGTGGTTCTTCACCTATAAAAATGACAGTATGCAATGAAAAGCTTTTAAGCTTTTAAGCCATAATGGTTATTAAATATAATATAAAGGTTGAATCTTGTTAGATAATATGGTAATTACCGTTTATTATACTATTGTTTCAGTTAAATTTAAAAGTAGTTTACTTCAATCACAAAATTTTAAAGTAGCTAAAATGTTTCTAGCATTATCTAAATGTATCTGTACCGTTATCTAAATGTATATAAATGTATCTACCGTTATAACAGCAGTTAGAATCTTGTCATTATGAAGATATGACTATTTCACCATGACAAGGTTTTAACTGCATTTTGGGGGTATTTATTTTTTAATGAAAAATAAAACACTTTTTAATTACAAATAGTGATACCAAAGGTAAATGCTTATGTTACCGTGAGTAAAAAATATTTCTAATTGATACTAATAAATTTTTATTGTAGGAACATAACAATTTTTGACATTGATTTACTCAAAACTACTCACGGATCAGTTAGAATCTTGTCAAATCAACACGACGATATAAATATATATACACACATATATATGAGAGAGAGAAATTAAATAGATAATAAAGTGCTTAATATTGTTAAATCAATAAAGAATAGTTTAAAGTAATCCTGTAGGATTACCTGAGAGTTTTACTTCTACAAAGATATATATTTTTTCTATTTCTATTTCTTTTTTTTTTAACAGGAAATAACAAAGCACTCTGTTCACACACTTGTATTTCGTTCTATTAAGCGAACACATGATTTATTCTTAGCGGATCATGCTTTGGCTGTTCCACAAGACAAAGAGGCGTAAGTTGTTGTTTTTTTCAAAATGTAGTATTTATGGTATTGTTATATATTATTAATATTATATTCAGTTTAATAAAATCTAAAAAACTAAAAACTGTTTGTATAAGCTATCATAATAAAAATACGATGTCCAGATCTAAAAAATATTTTGACAGGCAAGACAGGTCAAAAGATACTGTGTTGTAATTAATGTAATTGCCTCAACTTTTTAATTTCATAATGAGAAAATAGCATTATGGAAATCCGTCCAAATCACATATATACAAACCACTTGATGTGCTGGAATCACTCAACACAAATCAAATTCACCACAACAAAATTCATGATTCTATAATCATGAATTTTGTTGTGGTGAGTTTGATTTGTATTGAGTGATTCCAGCACATCAAGTGTTTTGTGCAGCTCAAGATTGCAAGTTCTTGCCTTCAAAGAAAGAACTTTGTGGCCAATTCATTAATGGAGTTATGTGAAATAATATATTTTTTTTCTCAACATCTTCACTTCCAACATGGCTGGAAGCAACCACTATTAGAGTTAAAAGTTACTAGTAGAGAAAAGATAAACTTTAAAGTACAAGATAATGATTGACAGATGACTTAAAAGATTGCAAATTATATGAATCAGGAAAGCAAGATGATGGAAGCCAATTCCAAAGAACTGATGTTTGAGGGAAAAAACTAGACAAATAAGAGTTTTTGGAGCACTTAGGAACAGTCACAGAAAAAGCATGAGACTTTATTGAATGACAAGTAGCACAAGAATGAATTTTAGTAGATGGCACGAGAATTGCTAGCTCTTTTCTACAAATACTATAACGTTATTGGAAGAAAAGAGAAAAAGAAGCAACATTACGACAATGTGATAATGTTTGGAGGTTGGCTGCAAGAGCAGGTCGAGCTATGTTTACAATTTGTTTTTACTTCTTGTCTAAAAGAGAAAGGGCATTATTTTTGCACCTTGTCTAAAAGAGAAAGGGCATCATTAGAAAATCCGCCCCAGATATGGCAATAGTATTTCAGGCCAGATTTTAGATTTATAAAGATAAAGAATATAATCCAGAGTAAGAAAGTGTCTAGCATGATAAAGAGATGCAACCTTAGCAGCTGCTAATTTTGCAATGTATTTGATTTATTATATATATATGATTTTAGGCGGTAGTGGTGTAGTGGTAGAGCGCTCGCTTCATAAGGGAGAGGTTCCGAGTTTGATTCCCACCTTGTCCCTGATAATACCGCGCTCAACTCGTTTCTCCTTGCAACGGCCTTGTTTGCCAAGGTTCGTGTTTTAGAGTTATAGAGTTGAGAGAGGATTATAACCACAAGTAGCCTCCTCATCTGTAGTGGCCTTCGGCCAGGTGAATTACAAAAAAAAAATGGTTTCCAAAAAAGATTGAAACTAAAAGTTAATCTTAGAAGTTAATAGGTAGATGACTTATCGAGTACACTACCATTCATAAATATATTGGAAAATCTAAATTATTGCAATAACAATTAGCTAAAAAAATTTGGGTCTTATCTGAATTAAAGTTCACCAGTCACTGTGACCCTAATGCTGTAGCAGAAGTGAGATCCTTTTCAAGCTCAAATGCCTCCTCCAAGCGGTCAGAGTGTGTTGGCTTCTTATCAAGACAAGATTAAATGGTAATATCATAAGTGAACAATGCCACCTTAGTGTGAGAATTTCTGGAAGATCGTTTATATAAATTAAAAAGAGTATAGAGCCAAGGATTGAACCTTGAGGAACCCTTGAAGTTATTGGATATGAAGAAGAGTGCTGTCCATCAAGGACAATTTTTATACTGCAATTGGAAAGGAAGGGTTCAATAATCTTAAAAATCTTACCTGATACACGGTAAAAAGAGAGCCTATGGAGAAGACCAGCATGCTAAACTTTATCAAAAGCTTTAGAAATGTCTAAAATGATAGCCTTAACCTCTCCATATCTATCTAATGCACAATAAAAACTATCAGTTATTACTGTTAGCGAATCAGCTGTAGAATGAGAAGATCGAAACCCATATTGATGATCAGAAAGTAAGTTATTAGATTCAAGATGAGAGGTTAAATTTTTGTTAATTAAAGAATCCAAAACCTTGCTTATGATAGGAAGAAGACTAATGGGACGGTAGTTGAACGAGTCAGATTGCTCTCCAGAATTTTTGAAAATAGGGATAATAGATGCTGCTTTCCAGCAGGCTGGAAAACAATACCCTGACTGGAAAACAATACTCTGATAAGCACTTGTCTAATAGCTTTGAAAGTATAGACAACAGCTTCGGAAAACACTTCTGCAAGGCTATAACAGGCATGTTGTCCAGACCACAAGTTGTAGAAGAGTCTAAGCAGGAAATCACTTTTCCTGCTTAGAGCTGGAGTGATACGAATGTCAAGCAATGGATCAACCTGTTTATCGACTATATCAGGTACAACCCTTGGAACTAGGGTTGACACAAAATTGCTGACCTCGTTTCTATGTTTTATGGTAACCCCTTTAGGTATAAAATTTTTTGCCAACCTTATGACGACCTCTAACAGTTTGAGGTCGGCAATTTATTGCCGACCTCATTCTGAGGGTTGTCAGGTATGATGTAATTAGTAGAATCAAGAGATTGAATTGATGAAAAGTTTGAGTTTGAACTATGCAAGAAAGGTGGGCTAATAGATTTGCCCCTATTATAGACACTGTTAAAGGTTTTCCAGATGTCATGAGATCCTAATTTTTGTGATGAAATACAAGATTTCATGACCTGAGAATAGCGGGCCTTAGCGTTTGACAAAACCTTTTTACAATGGTTTCTTGCAATAGTAAACAGATGTCTGTTTTCTGAAGAATTGTTTTGCTGATAGATATGGAAGTAACGGTTTTGATTGGAAATTGCAGCAGCACAATGTGAGGTAAACCCAGGCTTGTGGAGCCGCCCAATTTTTTTCATGGCTCCGCTCCGGCTCTGGCTCCCAGCAATAACTCGGCTCCAGCTCCTTATAATGTTAATAGTAGAATAAGATTTAAAAGTATACCTTGCCGTCTATTCATAAATTTTTTAATGAATGAAAAATAAACTATTACATTTTTTTGAAGAATCAGTCCCTTTTATATACCCTTTCATTTCGTACTTGCAAATTTATGCAATTGCCTGGTCATTTCTACAAAATTTTTTCAACAAACATTTTTAGCATTAAACTCCAAATTCCAAATGTTTTCTCTTTTTTTTTTTTTCAATACACACTCAAAAGTCAAATGTACTCTTTATTCATTCGAAGAAAAACCATGCTATCAATCAAATCCGATTCCATATGACTTCTTTTGTCCGGAGTCAGAAATTTTAGGCCAGAAAACACCCGCTCCACGCTGACTTGCGTCATAGGAAGAGCAGAAGCAATCTGGCATGCTTTCTGGATCAACTCAGGAAACAGCTTTATTTCGTCCAAAACAGTTTTGCACTTTGAATTTCCATCATCCTTTTTCTTCATGATCTGTTGAGCATGCTTTGGCAAACTTTGAATAGCCTCTCGGAATTCTTTTTCCTCCAATCATTTATGACTAACAATGTCTTGGCTGCACTGCTTGCTTTTTTGCTTCCGAGCACATTCCATTCGAATTCGCATCCTTTTTCTGGTACTCATTTCCTCGGATTCCTCTTCATTTTCCAAACCGCTTCCAGTACTCTTGCTAGAGTCATTTCCATGACAACCAATTCCACTCCCTTCGATTGTGAACTTCTTTTGCTCATTGAGCTTTTTCTGGATCTTCCACAGAGTGTCTTCAGCAATCAACTGAAATATTGTAAAGCATTTTTAATGTTTTTAAATTTCAAACAAATTATAATCTATTCTTAGATATAGATAATAATTTGTTTAGATATTCTTAGATAATAAATTATAATCATACTCTTACACTAAGGAAAGTAGAATGTCAAAAAGTAAAGTTAAATGAAACAGTATTTTGAATTTCATCAAAAGTACGTAACTTCAAATTCCAATTTTCGTTTAAAAAAATAATAGATTGAAAACTGAGATAAAAACCTGTTGCTCTTATCCAAGAAGGCATTGATATTGTACATCTACAAAGACAGCAGCACAAAAAAAGAGATTATCGAACAAAAGTGATTCCCAATGCACCATTGAATCCCTGATATTCTTCCCAAAATCAGACGTCTTGAATTCACCAGAAACTAGCTCCTCCTTCAGAATTTCCCAAATGTAAATAAAGTTCCCAGGCCTGAGATCCTGACTCTGGAATTGTTGAGTTGCGACTGCCGGTTTCTCGAGCAAGTTCCTCTATTTGCTTCCACTCGTAATTTAGAAGCGTAAAGTCACAGGTTTTATATTCCGCTACCAGTGCATTCAATCACACATCTCAAGAAGGCGGTTGAGCATGTTGAATGTACTGGACCATCTGGTTGCATTGTCGATTATTGCAACATGTAAATTTGAGTAATTTTTTTTTAAATTTGAATGTTTTCAACATTCGAAAATGCACAATTGACAAATGTTAAATTTCAAGTTCAGATTCTTAGTAATATTCATTTAAACATTTTCGTTTATTGCGATTTGCGATTATATTGTATGTACCTTTTTAGTTTTGTGTTGTTTGCAAAATTCATTTGCTTTCGACGTTCAACAAGCTTTTGCTACATCTCGAGCTTTGCCAACCAGAGACTTAATGCCTCGTTTTTCCAAGCGATCTTTAACAGCCAGCTGCAAGGTGTGAGCACCACAACGTTGCAGATTAACGGTGTTCATGTTTTTTGATATTTCATTGAAGTAAGGCCTCTGCTGTTCAAACACGTCGTCGTCAGTGATATTAGCATCCGGCAGATTGCCTTCAATTTCAACCTCAAGTTCTTCTTCTATTTCGACGCCAGCAAGTTCTTCAGCAGACTTGTCAGTGACATCACCTTCTTCATCTGTCTTTCCAAAGTCTTCAACCATTTTTACCATGTTCGATCCGTTATCAGTCGTAATTCAGAGGACATTTTCTTTCCTGATGCCATATGATTCCAGCACGCCTTCAAGAGATTCTTGAATTTCTTTTGCCTTGTGTCTGGCATGATTGTCAACTGCTGCCAAAGTTTTGAGAATGATTTCGCTATCCATGAAGAACTGCACATTGACGCCAAGAAAGCTTCAATTATGTCTTGAAGCTCCATCGACTTTCAGAAAAACCAGCTTTCCTTGTAGATTGGTTTTTAACTCAGCCCGCTTTTGTTGAGCCAAAGCCATGATTTTACTTCGAGCAGAATCCCGGTTGACTTTCAAGGTCAAAATTTTTTGCCAACTCGCCAGTCAAAATCTTGATTCCTTCACTGCTGAATAGGATAAAGGGAACGCCGTTTTAAAGAATTATCATGTTCATGCCTTTCTTAAAGTCCTCTTTCGAAATTGTGATGGTAACTTTGTTGAGAAAGCGATCGATGGATGCTTGTACTTTTCTTGTCTCACTAGTCGAACTCTGATTTCCTCCAAAAATGGATGAGGTGTGTTTCTTTTCCTTTTTGGCCTTCTCTTTCGTCAGTTTCTGCTCTCTTGCCTCAACAATTTTTGTCAAAAGTGTCGAATGTTTATTGACAAAATGGCGTTTCATGTTGGCGGTGGGTTTTTTTTTCTGTTTCTCTTTTCCCTCGTACTGCATTTTGCAAGTTTCACCGCAAAGTTTGCTGACTTCCTCCCCTACACTAATATCAACTTGACAAAAAAACACGTCGTCCTCTTCGCGATAAGCAAACCATTTCAGTTCATCATACAACCTCTTGTCTTCTACGTTATCACTCATGGTTGCAATTTACAAATAACAGAAATCGTGGAAGATCTGTCTACCGGCTCTGGCTCCGGCTCTGCAAGCCTAGTTAAACCATAGAAAAGAATGAGGCTTGACCTGAAACCGTCGGGAGGGAATAAAAGATTCCATGCCAGCCTGAATCCACTAAGTTATGAAAGAAGCACATTTATCAGCAGGAAGATGGAGAATTTTTACCCAAGGGCCATCACAAAGAAAATCACAGAAAAAATCACAGTCAGCTTTAAGGTAGTTGTAAGAGGTATGATAATAATGGGTATTCTGATGATGAAGAAGAATGAGAAAATAGTTTTAGAGAGATCAAGCTGTATCAGAAGCATCTAAAGGTGAATTTGAAGAAACTGAGTACTGACTAGGATTAAAAACAAGACATAAGTCGAGCAGAGAAGATAAATGATTTGGGTTGTCTGGAAAACGAGTTGGAAAATTGGTTATTTGAGTTAGAGATTGAGAAAAGCAAAAGTTATGGGCTTTAATGTTTGCAGAGTCACTGACACTAGAGCCAAGCCATTCAGTGTGATGAGCATTAAAGTCACCAACAACAACGATATTGGCTGATTGATAAAAAGAGAGGGCTTGGTCAGTTTGATCAGAAATAACATTTAAAAGAGTGCAGCTTGAGATGAAGGAGAGAATATAGAGTAAAGAGAAAGGCAATAGTGTGAAGTGGTGCTAAATAAAAGCACATAAAAGAATAGTGGATTCAAACCCAGTTTCCTGATAAATGAGGGAGTTCTTATGAAAGTAAATGCCCAGGCCAAGTATGTAACTATTGGAGTCTCTACAAATTAAAATAAGATAACCATCAACACTAAGATTACATAGTGAGACAGCTGAACTCACATTATTCTCACAAAGAGCAAGTAGGTCTGGCGAACAGGTACACCATCCATGCACAACATGGCACTGTTAATACTCTGATATATTTTTAGCTGTTGGTGGAAAAGCTAAAAAATGCTTGCTCAAATATGCTGCAAAAGACTGCTACTAATGTCAACAAAACCAGAAAAACCTAAATGGGACGAGTTCGCATTAGGTATTTGTATAAGAACTCATCCCAAAACAATACTACCTACTATAGACTTGATAATAAACCAAAAAATTACTGCTGTTTAACTACAAAGTGATTTGTTGCTACAAATGGGCAGAATAATTCAGTGTAAAATTAGTGTTAAATATGCTACCTAACAAATTGGTGCTTGGTGTATGCATTTTAAATGTGCATTAAATAATAAACCGAAACAATATGATTAAGTGTTAAATCATAATACTTATTATAAATAAAGATTATTAACTTCTGTGAACAACAACAATTTACTTATAAGTAACATTCTTTTCAATTTTACTTTTTAGAAGTAAAGTAAAGAAATACTTTAAAAATGAATGGCAGACTTTTTTCTGTAACAAAAAAATCACAAAATATATTTATATTCTAAATTAAACTTTACAAATCAACAAATACAAATAAAGAGCATAGGTTTAAACATTTCAGGTCAAATGCATTGCATTAAATAAATGACATATTTACAAACAGGTGGTGAACTCTTTAGCTGTGGTAAAACCAACTTATCTAGAAGAAAAACTCTGATACTCAACTTGTTCCTCATTGTCAACATTGTTGTTTTAGAGCTATATGGTTGGAAAATGGTTGTAACAACAACTATTAAAAAAAAACTGTAGTAACTCTTTAAAATGGACTATAAATTGGCACTTGAAAATTGAAATTCTGTATTTCCTTGATTAAGTTGTCAGTTAGAAAAAAGTGTATAGAATGTCAAACTAAATGCATCTTTAACTTTAGGGTGTGATGCAAGTTTGCTAGCCAAGGAGTTGTAATAATGCAAGGTGGGCATGGCTTTGATCAAAGTCTGGTGCAATTCATATTAATGTAGGTAAACTTGATGCATGTATGGAAAGCTTGAATATGGCATTAAAATGGAACCCAAGTAATGCCTCTATTAAATCTGATTCTTAACATGTGTTTAATTGGTTAAAATCTGAATTGACTTGTGATAAACCTATAAAAATGTGTTGGATAATGCGAAATGTAAATTCGACAAAGGCTTCAGATATTCAGAAAATTGCTAACTACTTAAAATATTGCTTATGAATTTAAAAGAATGCCAACAATGGAAAAAAAGCAAAACAAAATAGATAAGTTGCAACACAAAAATGTAATACTGTTTTAAGTGTGAAATGGAATTGTTGAAAGAATTCATTGGAAAGTAAAAAAAACACAAGAGCAAAATGTTGTATACCCATGTCTGCATTCTAAATCAACATTTTAAAAGGTGTTCCATCAAAACATGGCACATTAATTTGCCAACATTAAAAATGTTTTTAAATTCCTGAATTGACTAAGTTGAATCAACACAAATGTCTTTGACTGAGTTTAAAGGATAAAAAATTGGCGATAAAGTGCAGTTGAAACCCAAGCATATGACCCCGTGTATCTGACAGTTGTTGAAAAAAGGTATAATGGCAGCAGTGTTAGAAAAAAATTTTAGACAGTATTTTTATGCAATATTGGGACTTTAGGTGTGTCAAACAAAAAAAGGTCATTGTATTCTGACACTTAAAAAACTGCAAATAACTATCGCAGTGCTGTCGACAATTCTATATTAATGAATGGCAACCCTCTCACTTTACATAAAATATAGTGTTTCAATATAATCTGCAAGTTCAAATCATCAATTTCTATTCTATTCTGTGCACAAATCCATAAAATACCTAATTTAAGGTTCATGAAAGTCTAGTTAAACCATTAGGGTGCATTGAAAAACAGAATTTTTTTAAAATTGCCTTGTAATAGCTCTAAATATATGCTATATAATAAAATATCACTGAATTAACAAAAAATTTCAAAATTAAAATATTTTTAGAGTTGCCTCTAGTCCCTTGAATATTTTAGGGCCCCTAATATTCTGGGGAAAAAAAATTCTTCAGAAGTAGATCAACCTGGTACTCAAAAGAAGTGAAATTTTATAAAAAGTTCGAAAATAAAAATTGTTTTATAAAAAAACTTTAAAAAAAAAAATATCATCGAAAAATCTGTAAAAATGCACTTTTTTTTTATTTTTAGTTGAAAAACCATAGTTATTATGCAATGTAATTCAAAATAATAATTTTTACATAAAATAAATATTATTTTCAAACATTTTATAAAACTTTGCTTCTTTTGAGTACTAGGTTGATCTACTTTTGAAGAATTTTTTTGAGGCAACTCTAAAAATATTTTAATTTCAAAATTTTTTGTTAATTCAGTGATATTTTATTATATAGCATATATTTAGAGCTATTACAAGGCAATTTTAAAAAAATTCTGTTTTTCAATGGACCCTATTAAACCGTCCTGTATTTGTCTACATCATAATAATTTCTGGCAAAGACGGGTTCTCGATAAACCTGCCTCTAAAAAAAGAAAAAGTTTATTGTTTTGGTTCCTGTTTAAGTCTAGGCTCATCTGAACAAGTAGAATTATATAATAATGGTATATTATTATTTTCAGTGTTAGATTTTAAATACAGACTTAACTCTTTATCCTCTTGCTCAAGATGAAAGATAAGCAAAACAAAAATTTATTCTTTGAATCTGAAAAATCTAGATCAATGTAATTTTTAACAAAAATATCAGCTGAAAAAATATTTCCAACAGAGTAGTATTTTCTATGACTAGACTAGTATGAGTAGTATCTCCTATAACTTAAAAATCTCTTTACAATCCTTTGACATGAAAATGCACATGAAGTTATCTTTATGCCAAGATTTTACTATATTTTCATATTTTTTGTAATTCATTGTCAAAATAGAATTCAGAAAACAAATTTCTTTTATCTTTTTTAATAAAATAATTAAGTTGCTGATACTCAGGCTTGAATTGGTGAAGCACTGAATTTTACACACACACACACACACACACACACACACACACACACACACACACACACACACACACACACACACACACACACACACACACTTAAACTATTAGAGGTCGGCAAAAAAAATTTGACACATAGGTTTTACCATTAATCATTGAAACAATATCGGCTTATTTTTGCTGACCTCAAACAATTTTAGGTCAGCATTGCCGAATGCTGACCCTAATTCCAAAAGCTATATATGTGTGTGTGTGTATACATTTATTAGTGGTGTACACTTGCGGTCGCCCGATGGCAAATGCCATTCAAATCTTTCGAAGGGCTACTGGAAATAATGTTTTGATGCAATTGAATTGCCTGGCTGGGCGACTAATAAAACTGGTTCATTTTTTAACTTATTACTTAAATTTATGTTACCGTTATTCAAATTTATTTTTTTGCCGCAGTTTACATTTCTACAGTTAGTAACATTGTTGCAACTAAAGGTAAATTTGTTCTTTTGTTTTTCGAAAGACTATTACTTTTTATCAACGAAGTATTAATTTTTATCAATGAAACAGCTTTTGATAATTACTTTTTAATCTAACATAACAATAAAGCAATATTTTTAAAGTCTTATTGTTGAAGTTTATTTTCCTTCTTTTCTATTAACTTACGTCATTCTGTTTAAATTAGAACGCCAGTTTTCGTTCTTTATAAAAAATGAATAAAAGTTTTGAAGTCATAACTGCTGTTAATTAGCAAACATTTTTACAAAATTAAATTATAAAAATTTCTTATGTTAAAAGTTTATTTATCAAACACTTTTAATTAAATATAAACTTTTTTTATTTAATTTTGTTAAAATGCTTGTTGAAAACACCTTCTTTAAATAATATAATAAAATTTTAATATACAAATAAAGTTTTATTATAAGCTCTATAATAAAAAACATTCCATTGTTATATTATTAAAAATAATTTAAATATAATGATATATTTTTATTTATAAAGAATAACTTCAAAAAAACTTTGTAAGCTATTTTATATTTCAATTATTGTTCATTAAAAGTTTAATTACAAAAAAACTTTTTTTTCTCTCTTTAAAAAAGAGTGAGTGCCCGATAAAAATACCAAGATGTTTAAAACGCTAGTTTCCCCTATAACATTTTAAAGTTACGTTACGTCTTAATCGGTTACAATTGGTAACAAGGTTACATTCTCTAACTTTTAATTAAATATTAAGTAATGGTCTGGAAAAATGTATTCAGTGCATTTACAATATTGTTAATTCAACAAATTTGTTAAATACTGTAATTCATTTATGAGTTATGGTATTTAACGATGCATTTGTCAAGGCATAAATAACTAAAAAAAGTTTTAGAAAAATATTTTTTTGTTAAAAAATTCAAATTGCAAAGTTGCAATTAGTTAATTGCAACTTCGCGAATCGAAACATTGTTTTGGTGACAAATTTGTTACAAAAAAAAATTAGAACTAATTTTTTGTATATTGTTAAAAGTTACCAGTATGGTTTTTTTTAACTTATAAGTATAAGTTAAAAAAAAACCATGACACTTATAATTATAACAGTGCACTTTTAATAAGTGTAAACTAAGACGTCATACTATAACGTCAAACTATAACGTCAAAAAAATCTATATGTATTTTAATTGTCTCACATTTAGATTATATAAAGTTACATCACGTTTAATTTGATCAACAGCTTTTAAATTTATAAGTTTAGAAAATAATCTTTGTTAAATAAAACCCACAAGCAATCCTATCTAATTATTTTATATATACTTAATCTTTTTTATATACAAAAGATCTCAAATAATTCCTGTTTCTTATAAAATAGCTAATTCAGATTGCTAGTGGGTTTGATTTAAAAGAAAACTTCTTTTAAGTCTTATAAACGACGTAAATCGTTAATAAGTCCGAAGACGGCATATTAAAACATTTTTAATACTCAAGTTTTCTTTGCAACTTTTTTGATTAAAACTTAGATTTCAATGCTGTAGAAAAGCATTATTTTGAGGTACATGAAACAATACACAGCTGATGTATGAACACTCCATTGCGTCTGTACCTTATATTTATATCTGTAAATGGCGTAATTACGACGGAAGGGGGGTCAGGGGTCAATTATAAAAGAAAGAAAACACTAAACTAAAAAAAAGGTAGGTACTTTAAAAGCTTAGGTTCTTTTATTGAGGTAGAGGGTACTAAAAAAAAGGTAGGTTCTTTTATTGAGGTGGAGGGTACTAAAAAAGGGGAGGGAAGAAGGGTTGAAATGAAAGCATACGTACTTAATGAACGACTCCTAATTAGAAATACATTTATACGTATACAATTAGCAATGATAGTTAAAATTATGCTTGAATTTTTTGGCTTTTAAACTAGACATTAGGGGTGTTCAAAAATTTTTTTGTTATAAAACAAAAATACTCAAGAAACCAATTATGGAGCAAATATGAAAAAAAATATGATTACAAAAAAAAAATTCTAAAAATATTGACGTTTACCTTGTGCTCAAGCAGCAAAAAACCCCGGAAAATGCGCTAAATTGTTGCCAAATTACTTGGCTTTGAGCGCAAGGTAAATCTCAATATTTTCTGAAAACAAAATTTTTTATGTGATAATGACCCAAATCTTTTTTAGATTATGTATTCCGGTTTTTTCATAAATGTTGTTTAAGTTAAAAAAAAAGATTTAGGAAAAAAATAACTATGGGCAAATACGCAATAAAGTTTTGTTTTTTTTGACTAAATTTTGCGAAACTTTATTTTATTTTAAACAAAAAACCAGAATACACAATAATCTAAAAAAGAAATTGGACCATTATAATCACATTAAAAAATTTTTTTTACAAAATATTGAGATTTATCTTGCGCTCAAAGTCAAATAATTTGGGGACAATTTGGGGCATTTTTCGAGGTGTCTTGCCGCTAAATTTATTTATTTTATCAAAAAAAGTTTTACTGTTGTGCTAATGTGATTTCAATAATTATATAATTGGATAAATCTTTTTTATTTTTTTTATCGATTCTATTCTTTTAAAGATGTAGATTTTATTTTTATATTTTAAAGATTCTCTGCAGCTAAGATCGCAAAAACGCATTAACGTCCATAGGGTGGCAGAGGCGCTCGGGGATCAATTAAAACGAATGCTAATGCATGCAAAACGTGCAGTAATCAAGGCAGAAGCCAGGCTAATAGGCATACCTAGTCGGGCACCAAAGAAGGCTAGTATTGCACCTGAATCTATTGGTAATGATAATTCTGACAGTAACGCCTTTGATGATATTTGCAACGATGATATTTCGTTTAACAAAGACAGTAATTAGAGGCAAAATGTACACAGATTATATTATTACTATGTTAATTTTTTTTTTCGTTTTAATAAACTTCTGAATTAAATGCATTTTTCTGATCGTCATCAATAAATTTTAAATGAAATTTGAATATATACATAACTCATAAAGGACTTATTATTAATGTTAATTACAATATCGTAAATCAAAATACGTTTTAACGTTTTATATAAACAAAACCTTATTAATTTTTTTTTATTTAATTAGAGCAACATTTGTTTTGTTTTTATTACCCCACAATCAAAAATGTGTTTATAATGTCAATTTTGACAATCTCATACATTCTGCATTTCATATTAAGTATACTACGGTAAGTTTTTGTTACAATCAAGTAATATAAAAATTTTTATTAGTATTGATGGTCAATGTTTTGAGTTTTAGTGTGATTGCTATAGTTGTAAAAGTATCTGTTTACCCCTTACACTGTAGACAAAGGTTTCTTTTTTTTAGTCTAAACTGTTTCGGCTATAAGTGTAAGCTGTGACAAAAATATAAACCATCAATAAATTATGCTATCGCATACAATAATTCAAAATGTTGCAAATTGAAAGTCCGCCGTAGGTGACCATGATCACACCTTATTAGGTCTAAATGTTACATATTAATACGTTATACGTAACATCTCGGTTACGTAAAAATTACATTTTTGCACATAACGTTACGTTACAATGTTATGTATTGTTACGTAAAATATTGCGTCTCGGTTACGTAAAAATATCGGACCTTTTGCACGTATTGTTACGTAACAATGTTACGTGTCGTTACGTAAAATTTTACGTCTCGGTTACGTAAAAATAATGGACATTTTGCACGTAATGTAACGAAACTTGTTTATGTTAAAATACTTAATGTAACCTAAAAATGTTATAGGGGTTTAAATGTTTTTTAAAAAACTTTTTTTTTAAAAAGTTTTTAAAGTTGCATTTTTCATTCAATCTAAGGTTAATTTATAAAACGTGATGCAAACATAAATACCAAAAACATTTTAAACACTACTGTATAAATGTGTCAATACTTTTTTCACAATTCTCATTCATTTAAAGTTTACATAAAATTACATAAAAGGTGGCGCAAATAAAAATACGTTTTAAATGCTACTTTATAAATGCAACAGTAGTTTTATTATAATAAATATAATGTATCGTAACCGCTGAAATTGAAAAAAGATAAATAATCTTTTTTATAACTTTATATTTATCAAATATGAAAATATAATTTTATTCATAGTGAAAACACACACTTAAAAAAACTCATTTAAAACATATTTAGAACATAAACAAAACTTTTTTTTTTTAATGATAACGGGCGACTCAAAATAATGGCGGGCGACCAAGATTAACTAAATTATTACTCTCAGTCACCCTTCGGACGACTGACCAAAATCCTAGTGTACACCACATATATATATATATATATATATATATATATATATATATATATATATATATATATATATATATATATACGTATATATATATATGCGTATAAATATACATATATATATATATATATATATATATATATATATATATATATATATATATATATATGTATGTATGTATGTATGTATATATAGGTTTTGTCTAACTCCAAAGCCTGCTATTCTCAGGTCATGAAATCTAATATTTCATCTCAAAAATTAGGCTCATGTTTTCCAGCATGCTGTTCCAGAAAGCAGCATCTGTTATCCCTATTTTCAAAAATTCTGGGGAACAATTTGATTCGTCTAACAGTTTTAACTGATAGGTTTTATCGTGCATTAGATAGATATGGAGAGGTTAAGGCTATTGCTCTTGAGATTTTTTAAAGCTTTTGATAAAATTTGGCATGCTGATCTTCTCCATAGGCTCTATTCTAACAGTGTATCAGATAACATCTTTAAGATAATTGAATATGTCCTTTCCAATCGTAGTATAAAAGTTGTCGTCAATGGACAGCACTCTTCTTCATATCCTGTAACTTTGGGGGTTCCTCAAGGTTCAATCCTTGGCCCTATACTCTTTTTAATTTATATAAATGATCTTCCAGAAATTCTCACACTAAGGTGGCATTGTTCGCTGATGATACTGCCATTTAATCTTATCTTGATAAGAAGCCAACACTCTCTGACCACTTAGAGGAGGCATTTGAACTTAAAAAAGATCTCACTACTGCTACAGCATTAGGGTCACAGTGACTGGTGAACTTTAATTCAGATAAAACTCAATTTTCAGCCAATTGTTATCGCATTAATTTAGATCTTCGTATATATATTTATGAATGGTGGTAATGTACTCAATGAGTCATCTACCCTTTATCTTCTAGAATTAACTCTTAGTTCCGATCTTTCTTAGAAACCATATATCAAATCCATTGCAAAATTAGCATCCACTATGGCTGCATCTCTTTATCAAGCTTGACACTTTCTTACTCCGGATTTTATTCTTTATCTCTATATATCTCAAATCCGTCCTGTATGGAATACTGTTGCCATATATAGGGCAACAGTATTCCAATGATGCCCTTTCTCTTTCAAAGTCTGTAAATCATTACCTTGCACTTTAAACTTCATCTTTTCTCTTCCAGTAATTTCCGACTCTAATAGTGGTTGCTTGCAGCCTTGTTGGAATTGAGGGTGTTAAATATATATATATATATATATATATATACACACACACACACACACACACACACACACACACACACACACACACACACACACACTACCCTCGGAATTAGGAAAAATGAGGTCGGCAATAATTTGCCAACCTCAATCTTTTTGAGGTCGACCAAAATTATTTGATACAAAGGTCTAACCATAAAACATTACAACGAGGTCGGCAATTTTTTGCCGATCTCACTTATTTTCAGGTCGGCATTGCTGAATGCCGACCCTAATTCCGAGGGTTGTATCTATATATATATATATATATATATATATATATATATATATATATATATATATATATATATATATATATATATATATATATATATACACACACACACATACACATTATATTTTACAACATATATCACACATATATATACATTATATAATAAAGACTAATTAAAAAGTTTTCTTTTTTTTTATTTTCTGATGAATCTCTATTGATGAAGCGCTGTGTTAAATGAAAAAAATTTTTGTTAAGTGATTTTCTACTGATTTATTATTGCTCTGTACTTTTAAAAGCATTGAGCACTCTAATTTATAGAATTCATTTTAAATTTATTTGTATACATAATATATGTGTGGGTATATATATATATATATATATATATATATATATATATATATATATATATATATATATATATATATATATATATATATATATACATATATATATGTACATATATATGTACATATATATGTATATTTATATATATATATATATATTTATATATATATATATATATATATATATATATATATATATATATAAATATAATATATATTTTTATATAGAGTAGATCTTCTAGGACAATATTTTGGGCGGCTGTCTCACCTGTGAGGGTGATTTTCGGTAAGGAAATTAGCTGTTTTTTTGTGAATAAAGCAATGTTTGCAGTAAAAAAGAAACTTCCTCTTTTTCTGAATTTGGACAGTGCCCAAATACAGTTGGTGCTTTTGAAAATCGATCTAGAATAGCTCCTTATATATGTATTCATATATATATATATATATATATATATATATATATATATATATATATATATATATATATATATATATATATATATATATATATATATATATGTATATATATGTATAAATATATATATTTTTTGAACATCATAATAGCATAAAATAAGTAATTATTTTTAAAAATAACACGATGTTTTTTATTCTTGACATGTTTCGTAAAATTTATTTACATTTTCAAAAGGTTAATTTATAATAATAAAAAACTCTGAAATAAATATTAAAAAATAGAAATCTTTTCAGAGAAATATTAACAGATGAACAAGTATACATTATAAACCAATATATTTATTACAAAATTGGTTATTTACCGAGTTATTTTGTAATAAATATATTGGTTTATTTTGTAAAATTTTTTGTCCGTAAATATTTCTCTGTAAAGACTTCTATTTTTTAATATTTATTTCAGCGTTTTTTATTATTGTAAAATAATCTTTTGAAAATGTAAATAAATTTTACAAAACATGTCAATTTTAAAAAATATGTATATATCTATATATATATTTATATATATATATATTTATATATATATATTTATATATATATATATATATATATATATATATATATATATATATATATATATATATATATATATGTATTTATATATTTATATATTTGTTATTAAATTTCAATAAATATGGCTGCGTTTAAACTTTTTTGAAAAAAAAGTATATTTGTTTTTATTTCAATATATATTATTCGATATTTCACTAAATATGATCAGCGTCATCAGGTATAATATAAGATAATATGGTATAATAAGATGGCGCCTTATAATATACCTGATATTGAAATATAATAATATAGTAATATAATATAATTATATCAGGTATATAGGATAATATTCCTGATATTGAAATAAAAAAATACATATTTTTAAAAAAAAGTTTTTTGCAGCCCTATTTATTGAATTTTTATCACATTGTATCGTATAACAAGAAAATGACTTTCAAAGAATAGTATTTTCTTAAATTTATTTTTAATTAAAAAGTTTTTTCTTCTTGTATTTTAGTTACATAAATAAGATTTTCACACATAAGACCTTTCTTTGGTTGATAGTAATATTTTTGTATGACCAAAAACAAATTTATATTATCTTAAAATATAATATAGTGATGAACTGAGAAGAAAACTCAAAATTCACGCAGAATACTCACACTTAAAAGAAAAGCAAGGAAACCAAAACATCCACAATTCACAGCATTATTTGGCAATTGAAAATAATAAAGGTAATCTAAGTATTTTTTGTTAAATTTTATTAGATTAAATTATTTTTAGTTAAATAAGTTTAACTAATTAAGTCAAGTTTTATTAAATAATTAAGTTAATTGTGCAAATCATTGGTGGATTACATTCAAATGTGGAAGTTATATTGTACATTTGTGATTATAATAGCTTTTTGAGTTAAACTATTGTACCAGATAAATTATGAGCAGTTTTTTAAGTTGATTAAATGCTAATTCTTTAGAATTATGATTCAATAGGATATTTCGATTTTCATTTTTTTTTGAAATTTGATCTCTGAAGAAGATCACATTTTTTACCAAACAATGTAGGTAACTAAAATTTAACTTTGTGAAAATTCAGTGTTTTAAAATTTAGTTTAATAAACAACATGTGAATAACAAATATCTTTTAAATATACACTCTCCTTTTCGCTATGTTAAATTTTTTTAAGATTATGTAGGAATGATGATTTAAAGTTGTTTATTATTATCTGTGTGTTTTACAAGAAAAAACTACAATTTATAATGCTTTGTTAATAAATTTTAATACTTTTTAAAATATGTATATATATATATATATATATATATATATATATATATATATATATATGTATGTATGTATGTATGTATGTATGTATGTATGTATATTGTTTATATATATATGTATATATATATATACACACACAGCGGTGTACTCTCTGCTTTTTTCGCGACTGAAATACTTTTTTTTTTTACTTGAGTCGTCCATTATGATAATCATTAGTTCAGTATAATAATTTATTTTTGCTATTTTTTCTCGGGCAAAAATATTGAAGAAAAAAATGTAAATTCTAATAATCAAATATAAATTAATATTTTATTAGAATAAAAAAATATTGTTAAGTAACTTTAGTTACAAAGAGATATCGATAAAGAAATATCTTTAAATACAACTTTTAAAGGTTGTCATGAAATATTTTAATAGGAGTAGTCTTTCGTTGCTCTGGGGCTGATTGCTTTTCTTTATCCATGTATCCATGGTCTTTTTTTTTGTGATATATGCGATTCAATACTAAATTTTGGGGGAAGTTGGGCCATCTATATATATTCTAAGTTGTGAACTGAGTAACTCGTTACGTACATTAGCTCTATGGCTCCCTTTTACATTTTTCAATGCGCTAAAGCCACGCTCTGCATCTGCCGAACTATGGCTATGACAAAGAGAGAAATATATTCAAAAAAAGGTTTAATAACTTTTTAGGGTTTAATGTTGAACCTATTTCTTCCCAAGATTTTTATGGAAATGTTTTTGTGTTGTTCATGACCCAGCTTATCATGTTTTCTTTCAAAATAATCCACTCTGGTAAAATAGCACCAGGGTCTACACTTTTGCATATTAGTTGATTATTGACAGCTTGATTACTAACTAGTGCATTGATACTGGTGTTGAAAACATCTGTTGCGCATGTTTTTTTTATTGTAATTTAGGAAAAACTAGTCCGCTTTCCACTTCTTAGTGTGAAGTAAATTCTCTACATCATCAACACAGTTAGGAAATCAGTACATCGGCTTTGAAGATTGGCCTTCATTATTGTAACAATGGATATGCGAATGTTTTGAGATATACGCCTATCATCAACTTTGTAGGAAGTTATAAGTTTTTTCCAATGGAATCGAGATTCTGGGTTATTTTGAAATCTTTCCAAATTGACTATTGATTGCCTTAATGCAGACTTCACTTCAAAGACAGTGACATTACTTTTCTGTGTAACCTTAAAAAAAATTTTAAACAATTATAAAAAGATTAATTGAAATAACTAATAAGTAATAATAAGTAACTGTGTTTCTATAACTATATTTAAGTTAAGCAAGTTTAACTTACTTTGGAAAATGTTGCTATTGCTTGACATACATCTAGAAGAAAACAGTGGATGACCAAAAAGTTGTATCTTCAAGTTTCTTTTCGAAGTAAGGTGCTTTTGACTTCTGATCTGCATTATAAATATGCTCAACAAAGATTGTAGAGTAAGCATCAATGTGAGCATCTTTGCTGTTGAATATGTTCTCCAAAGCATTTACCATGTGTGATATTCACCACGTTCTGTTTACGCGGATAACACTAACTTTTGCTAAATAAAGAAAGCAATGTTCATTTAAAGCTTTTCTCAAACTTTATAAGAATGATATAATAACTAATAATTCAAATGCTTTAAACACAATGAAGATGTGAAGAAATGATTAAAATAGAGATTTTAAAAATAGCTTTTATTAAAACAAATTTATTAAAAAAACTATTTTTGCAAAGTAGGAAAAAAAAACTTCACTTTTTATACATAAAGTTTCTAATGCATTTCGATAAACTGCTTAAATTACAGCAGGTGTATGATGAAATACGAATAGCTGCTCACAGAATTTAGAAATTGCAGCTATTGCAGGTGAAGCTTTGCAGTTGTCTTTCATTGCAAGTTGCAAACAATGTGATAAGCAAGGCAAGCTTATCATATAGTTAATACATACACTTATTATTATTTGATGTATGAAATTCTTCATCACTTAAGATTTCCACATATTCTTCTTCTTGACCAAATGGTGATCTAATGTCATCATTATCATTACTTTCTGTATCAAACTCTTCATTGCTAAAGATTTCCACTGATTCATCTTCCTCAGAAAACACTGAACTAATGTCATCATAGTTTTGTTGTTTTTGTTGTTCCTTTAAAATAATACAATTGTATTTTACATTATCAAAGCCAGCAACTCCAAGTACTGAAACTGGTGGTTCCTATTTTAATTCAGTTTGTAAGAGTTTTAAAATAAGTTCATGTAACTGCTCTGCATTTGGTCTTGTACACTATCTATAGCTAAAATAACGGATATATAGTTTTCCATAAATTGCATAATAAATGTATAATACGCATTGTTCTAATCTGTTAACATCTGTAGGTTTGTCTACAATAATGCTGAAAAACCTTGTTTTATAAAAATCTTTTCTTAGATCACTTAAAAATATATCCCCAATGGGTCTACCGAATTTAAGTCTGGCTTTTCAGTTGTGATATGTAGTTCCTACATCTACTTCAATAGCTTTAAGCATCGATGCATGGAATTCAAAATCTTTAAAAGGTTTACCTTTTACTAAAACTCCATGCATGCTTATTAATAGTGTTTTTAAAATTTTTTTTTGATTTTCTGTTAGAGCAGATTGAACTCGCTGTGCTTCACTTAAGACACCAGTTTTTTCTTTTAATAGGTTTTTCTTTCTTTCCAATGGTAGACTATGAAATAGATTTGAAGACTTGCAATATTTTCTTAAACTTTCGATGTGGAAAGACGTAGCTCCAAAAACAAAAGGTTTCAACAAAAACAAAACTGTTTCAATTCATTGAGAGAAGGATTATAAGTTGCTTCAATTTATTTGTTGTGAAGTGTTTTTCCCGACAATACTCACAGATAACAAACATAACAAACTCAATGCTTTCATTTTCAGCCATCTGATTTTTTCCTGATACTCTTTTGTTGCGCAAAACCCAAAACTTTATGCTCACAGAATTTTTACTTTGCTTGTGATATAAGTCACTTAATTTTGAGTCTCAACCAAGAAAACTCTGTAAGCCAAACTTCTGTAATTCAAAACTCTGTAAATTTTGAATCTCAACCAAGAAAACTCTGTAAGCCAAGTGGTCTGAAATGTTCTTACTCGTTTGTTTTTATCATATTCAATATCTGATTCATTTCGTTTCTTTTTGTCATAACAAAAGTTTTATTACGAGGAGCAAAAAAGTTGAAAGCCATAACGCAAAAAAATGTTTTTTAAAAAGAAAAATATTCTATTATTATCCCTCAATCTTCAATCAAATTTAATTTAAATGATTTCATTTGAATGAGCATTGTATTTTTATTGTAATTCATTATACTAAGATTTCATTTTTTTAGAAAAAAGAATTTCCACGAGCATCATTAAGTGTCTTCTAAATTAGAATGCACTTAATGGTGCACGTGGAAATTTTTTTTTTCTAAAAGAAATGAAGTCTTAGTATAATGAATTTCATTGGTGAAATAAATTTTTATTTTAACTTTGTCAAACAAAATTAATGTAATAAAAGACATTATTAAAATGCATGTGAAAAAACATTATTAATAATGTTTTTTTATGTCCACTCTAGTAATGTTTTTTATTACCATAATTTTGTTTGCCAAGCTTAAAATAAAAATTTACTTTAACAAAAAGAGGTTCAGTGTTGTTAATAATTCAATTCCTCATTCACATTATTCAAAATGTGACTAAAACATTTGAAAAATGATTCATTAGCATTTTGAATTGAAATTTCAAAACTCATTTTGACAAAAATTCAAGAAACCTGCTTTGAAATGCAACAATGTTTAAAAAAACAATACTTAAAAATAAAAAATCGCATGTCGGCTTTTTTTTATTACTTTTAGTAAAATTGTATTATGCCCAGGAGTATATTTATTATTAAAGGAAATGTATACTACTTTGAATGCTTTTTAAACGTTTATTTTAAGCAACCCCAAGGAATAAAATCTACATAGTTCTAATTGTGGTTTTATTACTAAATACTCTTTTGTAAGTAACTGTCTGGTCGTCCTGCTAGGCAGTTACTGACAGTCAATTTTTATTTATTTTATTCGCCCTTTAAGAAAACAAGTTGTCCCTTGCCACCGACAACTTTGAGGGTACACCACTGATATATATATATATATATATATATATATATATATATATATATATATATATATATATATATATATATATATATATATATATATATATATATATATATATATATATATATGTATGTATATATACACACACATTTGTAATATCAAAGACTAAATGTAAATCAGCTCATTATTTTAATTAGAAAGAGTTTAGGGTTCAAAATAAAAAGTTGAACATCAAGCTTTTTATACACTCATAAAAAAACAAGTCCAAGAAATAGTTATCTAACTAAAGATGATTAAATAATAGTTTGCAAGTAATTTTTTTAATGAGTTTTACCGTTTCTTTCTTGCAAGAATTATTGGACATTAATTCTCTGCTAGCAATTGACCATGAATGTAAGTATTTCTTCTAGCCTGACCGAAGACATAACAAGCACTTTCAGGTGTCATTCTTATCTCATATCTTTCAACAGATTATGTATAAGAGAGCCACTTTATTACTTTCATTGGAGTGTTAATAAATTCTTTAACTGCTTCAGTTGATAAATGACATGTTAGAGGTGTTTCAGTAATGTCACTCCAGTCTATAAGTTCAGACAAGCAGTTTGCTTCCATAATGATGGCAGGAGTCTTTCGAATCCTAAAAGATCTAACTCCAAACTGAAGTGCATCATTCCCTGCTGATCTTATTTCAACTATTTTATCAACTGCTTCTTTTCGCTCACCCCCAATTTGACTACAGAGCATACTTTGCAAAACTGATTCAGAATGAGCATACCAAAGCTTATTTACTTCTGGTTTTAGTGGTATGTAACATCTTATATAAACTTTTTTTAAAACAGATTCTAAAAATTGTTTATGCTCTAAAAATATTTTACTTTATCTATAAAAAAATAAATCGGAGGCGTTTTACTAATATAGTAATAATTTTTAAAAACACTGAGCCATCTTTCTGTAAAATAAATTAATTTTATTTATATAAATAAATATATGCATACACAATTTTTTGAAATTCAAAAAAATTTATATATATATATATATATATATATATATATATATATATATATATATATATATATATATATATATATATACACACACATATACAAGTTTTTGAAAGGTATTAAAATTTAATAACAGAGCATTATAATTGTAGATTTATGATGCTTTGTAAATAAATTGTAAAACACAGTTCATCATATCTACATAATCCAAAAAATATATAAGTATTGCAAAAAGGAGAGTGTATATTTAAAACATAATTGTTGTTTATCGTTGTTTGTTAAACTAAATTTTGAAATGCACCATTTTGCGCACAAAGTTAAATTTTAGTTTACTACATGGTTTGGTAAATAAATGCGATCTTCAGAGATAACGGCTAACTTCAGTTTCAAGAATAAAAAGTAATAAGTTCAAAAACATTACAGTTTAAGGGTGAAAAAAAGTAGCTTAAATTTTTTTTTCAAAAAAAAAATTATTTTCATGTTTTGCATACTGAGTTACTGTTAAATTATTTTCATGTTTTGCATACTGAGTATACTAGCCATCATCAAATTTCAAAAAAAAGTGAAAATCGACACACCCTAGTGATTCAAATGCCATTTCGGTAATTTCAGTAATTGTGGAAACTTTTGGAACACTAAATGAGTAAAATAATAAGAATTAATAAAAAAATTTCATTTTTTTTCCAATTTTGTTTTTAGTTACACTTTGTTTTAAATAAATAGGTTTTCTATTGTGGTGTGTATTTTTTCAGATGTTAAATCAAAAATGCTAAAAAGTTTGTTAATTTGCAGTTTAATTCTTTAAAAAAGTATGGTCTAACTTTTCTACTAAAAATTTGTTGCAATAGTTGTTGAAGCTGTTTTTTTTTAATCTGCTTTTGTTGCTAAGAAGGGCTTTAATGTCTAACAAAACAATCTAATTAAACATAAGTGTGTTCCATTTGACATAAGTACTTGTGTAAAAGTTGTATTTCGTGAAATAATATAGAGATTATCAGCATTAGAAATTTTTTGCTGAATTATGAATATTCAGCTGCCAATGAATGAAAACAGTTATAATGATACATTGCGCATGCTGTTGGATTTCTATTAAAGTTTAGTTGATGAAAGCATGAAAATGCAGCCAAAGAATTGTGATCTAACAGTAAAACACGTAAAGGTATTACATGTGGCATTGATGGATCATGGCAGAAATGTGAATACACCTACTAGTGTTACTAGTGGAGTAGTAACAACATGGCAGAAACATAAATACACCGTAAACAATGGAGTTGAACAGCTGTAGAAACAAAAACTTGTATTTAATATAGGAGTTAAAAAAATCTAAGATCATCCCTAAGAATATAATTTCATACGTTACATTTTCAAGTGTTTCAGTGTAAAATCAGTTCAGGTTCAGAAAAATTATAATTCTAGTTCAGACTCAGCTTCTTTTATGAAATGAAATGGTGTAAATTTATTTTTTTTATTTAAAAAAAATAAATTTACACCATTTAAAACAATTTAAATACAGCTTAAATGCATTTAAAAACAATTTAAATACATTTCTACATGATGGAGATAACAGTTCATACGTAAGTGTTTTCAAGGCCGGCACACTGGGGGTGTGAGACCCTCCCATCAATGGTTTTTTCATTCATTTAGTCAACAAATTTGACCCTTTTTGACAAGTCAATTGGCAAATTTAGACCCTTTAGACAAGTTAGTCAGTAAGGTGTTAAACGTTATGGAGAAAGTATAGAAATAAAAAAACATTGGGCGTATAAAAAAACAAGTTTGTGCTTGCCTAAGGAATTAAAAAAATAATAATAAAGAACTTTTATGCGATAGCAAAAATTAGGTGGATTGCTTAACAGAAAAAATGATAAATACTTTGCAAAACTATTATGACAAGACGATATGACAGAACATTGGAAATTTATGTGGAATGAAAAAGAATGTTGCAGCTGTAATTTTTCACTTTACTGAAAAATGAAGTGGTGAAACACATCAGTTTTGTTTACCTACCAAAGTTTTGTGCAAGATCCAGGCTGACAAACAGATCGGAAAAATGAAGTATAAAAAAAAGCGTTTATATTCCTGCTGCAATAAGTGAATCAATGCCCAAAAAATGTATTTCTTGAATGAATTGCTTTAAGTGTTGTAGTAGCCTCAGCTGTACTAAATTTTGATGTTAGACAATGATTTTCAAATAAGTTATTTAAAGAACTTGACATTTGGTATAAATGCGTAAAATTGTCTACTTAAGAACAGTAAACAAATCTCTAAAACGCAAAGCCAATCTAACCCTAAAGTCAAGATCAATTGAAAATAATACAAACCAAAGCTATTTTTACTTTATTTCAATAACATTTTTTTCAAAATCGTGTTTTTTGAGCAAAAAGAATATTTTCCAATCAATCAATTTCAAATAATCTATTTGTTTTGAAATCTATTTACTACATAAGATCATTAACATACACTAAAATAATCTTTACTGCTGTTCTTGTTCGGCTATTAAAAGATTTTGTGAACTCAATTACCCTTAAAGTTGGCCAAAATTACAGAAATGCAAATATTTTGCCATTTTTAAACCAATTTAAATCATTTAGTACATGACACAATGCCACATGTAATACATTGCCAGTCAAAATTTCAATTAAAGAAAAAGGAATGGTTCAAAAATCTCTGAAGACTTTTTCCCATTTTTAGGCCATTGGCAATTAATAAGTTTTTTTTTAAGTTTAATGTTGTTTTAATTACTGTACTATCACCTCAAGCAGTCATTGACATTGTTTTGAATTATTATTTAAAAGTAATGGTAGTTTAAATTTCGTGACAAGAGTTAAATTATTTTATATTTATTAGTTTATGATAAGTGTATATATGATAAGTGTACATACATAAGTATACTTTTTCTGCTTTTTACATTTTAACATGACATTAGCAATTCGTTAAGTAATATATTGAATCCCAAAAGTGGTTTGGTCTTCTATTCACAGTTTTTTGAAGCTATTAGTTTAGTTAATTTAGTTAATAATTATGATCAATTATAAAGTATATGGTATTGATAACTTTTTTTTTCAGAATTTTTTGAATTTGATTTAAAGAATGCTATCAATCCAAAAAAATTTAAAGAATGCTATCAATGCAAAAAAATTGAATTTTATTACAAGACTTTTCAAACTATTGTGAAACAAAAGTTTATCTGTAGCTGATTACTGCTTTAATATTGAGTCTTTTTAACTGCAACTATGATCAGTTTTGCAATTTTAAATGCTTTTAAGTAAACGAAAGTTGCAGTCTGTTATTTCTGCCACAAACATTGATCTCATATTACAAAAAACATTTAAAAAAAGTAAAGAATAATCATCATAAAAATGTTTATTTGATAGCTGATGAGGTAAAAATCAGGCCAACAGTTCAGCTGCAGTTTTAAATGGGATGGAAACAAATGATCTAGAATTTAAAGCAAATTCTATACCATGTGTCATTATGAAGTGCTTACATGGTGGACCTAGTTTAATGGTTTCTGTTATACCTGTTCACAAATTAACATTAATGTATCAATTTAGTGATGTGAAATAAGCTGCTGTTATAGTTGAAAAACATGGTGTCATTATTTTAAGATCTGTAACAGATGGTCATAAAATTTTCAATAGAGTTTCTGACCTTCAGGCCATTCATTCATTAAATGATCAGTGAGTTTAGTTTCTTTTGTTTTATACAGTTCATCTACTTAATAAAAGAAGCTCATGAAACATCCTCTTTTATTCAGCAGGTTTGGTAGAATATTGTAAATGTCTCTGCAAAAGGGTAGAGTATTATACTAAGAGACCACAACCAAACTCTGCAAGATTAAAGTTCAAATAGTTTGCTATACATGCAAAGATCCAATCAGTTTTAAGAATGCAACTTCAATTGAAACATGCATTTATGATGTATGTCTTTCTGAAACTGAGAAGAGTTCTGCTCCCTATGTGGCAGGGTGGCTGGAAAAAAAATGTGAGGGTATATGCTGAAGATGAACCTATACTAACAAATGAAGCTAAAGACTTCATTGAAGAGGTTTCAAGGAGATATTTGACATTTCCTCATGAGTGTACTCAGTAAGTGTATCAGTTGACAGTTCCTCGTGAGTATACCAGCTAGTTAGAATTGGTTTATGTTTTGTGAAAAAAAACCAAACAAGAGCAAGTTGTAAAAAAAGACTTATTTTCACTGTAAAATTACTTTAGTAATATTGATTTAACAAAATATTGTTTTTGTTAAATTTAATTTTATAAGCATTTAAATTGAATAGCATTGAATGGTCTTCACTTAGCAAAGTCAGAAAATCAACTTTGCGCATCCTGTTATAAATTAGTCCTTGACTTTATGTTATGTATAAAATATTTTACTACAATTAACTTGAAAGAAGTCTTTTTAAAATTGTTTATGTTTACATTAAATCATGAAATTTAACATTTGCATTAAGTAAATTCTGAAACCAATTATAGAACCAAATAAGCCTTTCTTGAGTCTCTAAGTTATTGGAGACAAATAAATTATCTCAAGGCTTTTAAATTTTGACCAATCATGAGTTTGGAATTTTTGTTTTGATTTATGCATTGCTACAAATTACTAATTAATTTAAAATCTTAATTTAAATTCAAGAAATTTTGTAAAAGATTTTATCTAAAATAAATTTATGTGTATAAAATTTAAGTGTATAAAATTATTTTTTATATTATTTTTTGTATTTTGATTAAATAAATGATTAGGAAATTAAAGTTTAAAAATAATTATTAAAAATAAAAATTAATAAAACAATAAAAAGTTAAGTAATTTGTATTAGTTAATGTTTATGTGCAAGTTGTCACTTATTTTTGTTAAACTTTTTTCAGTCATTAAATAATTGTTTTCAATGTTTAAACTTATTTTAACTTTTATTAATGAAAATTGTTTGATAAATAAAGTTTTTTTTCTCATATCTTTATTTTAATGGAGTTTTTCTTATCATAGGTTTAACAGATGGCTCAGCAACAAATCAAAGGCATCCTTCTGCATTAGCAGTCAATCAATCATTAGCTCGTTATCCTTCTGATCAAATGTATATTGTTTTAAAATTTTTTTGCTTGATTGAAGACTAGTATTTTTGTTGTTGTTGACTAATGTCTTTAAACATTAAATTAGGTGTAACCACATTTTTGAAATTAAGTCTTTATCTAAAATAATCATGTTGCTGGATGAATGTTTTGAATAAAAGTTTTTTTTGACAGGCAAATTTTTTAAAAGGTGAACACTATTGTCATTTAATAGGTTAGCACTGATTTACCTGTTAAGCTGTTTTACATTGTTCTAGTTTCAAAGATAAAAAATAACATGTTCTGTGGGACATTTTTTTTTTAATTTTGTTATATTTCAAAAATAAAAAAATAACATGTTCTGCGGAACATGTTTTTTAATTTTAACATTGAAACTAGAACAATATAAAACAGATTAATAAATTACTTAGTAAAACAAAAAATAAAAATGTTGACCTAATAAATATAAAATGATATATGATTCTCTATTGATTAATAACACTATCGAGGGGGAAAAAAAAACCAAATTTAGATAGAATATGCTAAATCTCATCTGCCCTATTTCTTCTTTTCAAAAAAAGTTACATGTCTTTATATATGTTATATGTTGTTCATGTCACATATTGTTAAATGGTTTTTCTTTTCAAATATGTTAATTGATTTAGATCTGAAAACAATCAATATGCAGCTGGGATTCAAGATATTACAAATAAAGCTCTTTCTTCAGGTGGTTTAGAGCGTATTGCTCCTCCAAAGCGAGCTCTTGCTACAACTGGTGAAAGTAAAGTTCCATTTTCTCATGGAATGATTGCTCGAAAAGCAACTACTATGCCTAAACCTAACTGGCATGCGCCATGGAAACTAATGAGAGTAAAGATTTTTGTCTTTTTCAGATTTTAGACACAATTGTATATTTAGTGTAAAATTACAGCTGTGAACATGAAAATAGCAGTACCTGGAATTTTTTGAATACTGCTGAGCAATTTTTCTTTCACTAATTACTAAAAAAATTTTATAGTATTTATTTTGACAATTAATTCTAATAGAATAAAAATAATCACATCAATAGTAGTTTTACATTTTATTTCAGAATTAAAACAATAATATTAAAAAAAGGTTGCTGTCATGGAAATAGCAGTGGTATCTGAAAATGGAGAAAAATAATAATTTTTCTAGAGTTAAGCATTAAAAAAGTTAATTTTTTAACATTAAAAAGTTAAAAATAAGTATAATATAATAATATTTAGCCAAGTATTTTGTTGCAAAATTTTTGTTTTAGATAATGGTTTCGCAACGCTGATACATTAAGTCAACAAGGCATTGACATTTTTCTGCCGGTATTGCGTACCATGCTTGTTGAATAGCTATCCATAACTACTGAGCATTAGTTGGATTAGCAGCAGAAACTGCTTTTTTAACATCTCTTCATAAGTTTTCAATGGGGTTTAGGTCAAGTGACTGAGCAGGCCACTCCATAACCTCAACCCCATTCACCTGAAACCACTCCTTTGCCTAGCGACTAGTGTGTTTTAGATTGTTATCTTGTTGGAAGACCCATTATAGCAGTATATCTTCAACACAACACTAGGGCAGTATGACATTATTGAGGATATCAACATTTATATATTGGTCCATGATACTGTTAATAAAGGAACCTTTTGTGGATTGTATGCATATAAACTGATCTCTCTTAAGCGTCTATGAACAGTTGTGTCGCTAACTTTTTTTCAACTTTTTTTCACTAAATTTTTTTTAAAATTTAAGATCATCTTTGAGTTGCTTGGCCGATGAAAATGGTTTGCTTTTAACATATCTTACAATTCTTCAGTCTTCTTGTATTCTTACATTTTCCACCTCGTTTTTCAACTTTTGCTTTATAATTTATGGCATTTGAAATCATCTTTGCTGTACATCTGAGAATATTTTGTATAAATGAGTAAGATTTATCCTCTTTATGATGCTTTAAAATAATGTTTTCCATTGAGCATACACAAATAAATAAAGAATATATTACAATTGAAATAATACTTACTTTTTCAGTAAAAATTAAAAAATCTCTTTAAATTTTATAATCTTTAAAATTTACAATCATTAAAACTTTAAAATCAATACAACCACTGCTATTTAATGCATTCCCTCGATTACAATAATTTTATCAAAAATAGCAGTATTCTTGGATGTATTGAGTTCTCATATGCTTAATTCACTTATCTCATTCTTGTATATACACATAAAAAATTAGTCTTTCTATATTATACAGAAGGAGAGTAATAATGAAAATATGAATAATTTTTAAGTACTGCTATTTTCACGCTCACAGCTGTAGCTTAAGTAATTTATAATATAACTAAATTGACAGAATAATCTGCATATTACGGTAACTGAAAATCAAAGAAGACTTCGGCAAACAATGATCACTAGAATTCTTTCTTTAAAAAAGATAATTTTTTTTTTTGTAAAATAAAATTAGAACAAATCAATGTAATATTAGTGTAGTAGCGTTACATGTAGTAATGTGATATTATTGTAGTATGTATGTATGTATGTATGTATGTATGTATGTATGTATGTATGTATGTATGTATGTATGTATGTATGTATGTATGTATGTATGTATGTAGTGTAATGGGATAGTGATGCTTATAGTACTCATTTTTTTAAGCAAGAGGTACAGATTAATTTAATCTTGAGCAGATAAAAAAACTGCATCTAGCTACTGTCTTGTAGTTTTCTACGCAACACCATTTAAGTTAAGCAGAAAATTTCTGTTACCAGCCTTGCGCTTTTCCATCTACACTCATAATTAAAAGGTGTTAAAATTACACTAAAAAGCTGTGCAGCATAAAAAACATCGAAGAGGTGTTAAATTACACCGTTTTGGTGTATTTCATGCTCCATACCTTTTTAGTGTTAATTTACACCGTTTTGGTGTTAGTTTACACTGTTTTTGTGTTAATTTACACCGTTTTGGTGTATTCATGCTGCACACCTTTTTAGTGTTAATTTACACCATTTTAGTGTTTATTTAGACTTTGATTTTTTCAGGCTAGTTTCAAACAAACAAACAAAAAAAACATCTAAAAATTGACATGCACACATATTTAATTATAAAGTACATAAAAATATGTTCCTGTTTATGTTCTACTTATTAAAAAAGTTCTTTAAAAATGTCTTTATAATTCATTTAAAGTTAATGATTTC